>NC_064026.1:19803607-20108941 GCF_917208135.1 Athalia rosae | reverse complement strand
TTTTCAGAAGGGGATATTGCAGGAAAATTTAAGCTCCGGAAAATATATTCAAACATTTCGTGCCACGTTTCATTGAAAGTTACGTTTTTAATCATGTCCAATTTTCCGGCATACCGTTTTATCGCGGCACAACGGTCTGCAACTGAAGAAGTGGTAAAGCTCTGAAAAAATAAAACCGCCCTTCAGTCGGGCTCGGATAGGAAGACGTCGCGACGCCACCAGAGGCGGTGGTGGCTTGACGAGTATTCGATGTGACGAAAATGGATTTCGAGCTAGCTTCGTAATATTTGCAGACGATGCAGGAAACTACTCGTAGAGGCGTTAATGTAAGCCGTAACCCCGTTGGCACGGGGTAGGTATATCGTAAACTTACGGCTCTCGCGCGCATACTTCATCCCCTTGTGTCCTCGTCGACTATGTTCATGGCCTCCGACTATACGTAGATTGTTAGGTGCCTAACAGTCTTGTTACTAGATAGTAATCATGTAAGATGGCGTCGGAGCCCTGTGATTATTAATTAGGGCATAATCACAACGGGATATCCCCGTTCACTCTCCTAGTTAACTCTGACAAGATAATTTACGATTATTATAGCTGCGTTTATTATCATCAGAAACCGAATTTCACGTATAATATCATTTAGTTCACGGCCACGGTCAAGATTCACATCGATGCTGCCGTTCGACCGACGTCGATTAATCAATAGAATATATCCACATCACGTTTACCACACGATGATTGCTCATGATTATATTTCAATGCGGGTTAGCTTTGAAATCACACATATTTGAACACAATGCGTTTCCGGATTTTTCAATTAAAGAGAATCAAAGAAAGAGAAACCCTTATTTATTTTTTTTTTTTTTTGGGAATGATCAAGGTATAACGCGTCGACGGTGTGTAGCGGATAGACAAATGACTCTTATATTCGAATGTGCATGTAGCACGTATACCTCGTACGCTGCGCAAATTATCGCTTCCGTTATAATTGTGTACGACATAACGTTCAAAATATTGCTAGTTTGAACTCATTAATTTAACCACCGCGCGATTCGTACCCCCATCTCTGTTATATCCCGTTTTTTATCTCGCTCACTCTCACGGTAATCGAATCGTTTAAAATGTTCTCTTATAGTTCATCGCATAATCCGCGAGTTGACAATAATAATTATACGCGCGCGCGCGCGTTATTGTTCTCAACGAAATATTATCTGTAAGTATAAATGTCCCCGTTTATATTTATAAAACTGATTAATTAATCGCATCAGGTACGTACGCGTGTGAGCGTGTGTGAATTTATACCAACTTAAATTCGATTGGTTCTACCATTAAAAATAGATATCGTTCGGATTGACGCTAATTATTTTAAACGATAATCGTCGTATTATAAAAATCCATTTACCGGAATTCGTTAGTTCGATATGCGTTGTACACGCTCGCGGAATTTTACCCCGATTAATTCGAAACGTACAACGCTTACGAAGGTGCGCCTGTAGCACGTGTTATAATATACATTGATTTTTCACACGTACCCGTCTCACCATTCCACAAAGTGCGACCAGCTCAAAATCACACGCGCGATCTCGTCTACGTGATAATATATAACATACCCTGTTAATGCTCTCCCGTCGTTGCCGGTGCTGCGCTACCGCTGCTATACGTGAAGATGAAACAGTTCATGTATCACAAAGAACGCAACAGTGGCTCTGCATACACCGCGTACATGTACACGTACCATAGGTAGACGTACCATGGGAATTTCTGCCGCGGGGATGAAACGTTTTGTCTTATTTACGCGGGACGCTCCAGGTAGCGTGAGGTGCTGGAGGTCCTCTTCATCGCTTTGTACTCCCGCGCTACCGAGTCTAGACGTTCCAGACCTATTCACTCCGCAAATCTTGTAGTGCAGCTACCTAATGTGCGGATAGAAATATATACATATCTATGCGGATACATGCCTCGCGCAGATCACGTGGTATTTACAAACGACGTTTATGAAAAGACTATTTTTCACTTCGCGGGATTTATTCTTTCACACTTCCCTGCGTTCCATCCTGTATCCGCATAAAAATTTTTCCACTCTGTATATTTTTCTTGTAAAATTGAATACCCGCCGTTTCCACGAGCATTACGAATAGAGGTATACTGCAGCGTAGCGCGCGCGGCTGCACAGAGTCCGCGTCACGGAGATTGAGCATCTTCGCTCCGCGGTTACCGAATTCGCTAGTCATTTATATTTTCTATAATTCATTATCTAGCACTTGGGCTAAAGATTCGTGAAAAGTTGAAAAAGTCTGGATTACGCCCCTCCGGTTGCTGGCCCTCCGCAACACGCGCGTGTTACTCGCGTCCGGATCATTCGGTAGAAAACAACTCAACGGTATGGATACGATTATTTGTATTATACCTACAAGGAAGTCAATAATTCGCATATACACATATATCGTACCTATGTACTTATCCTGCCGGAGCAGTTTTCGATATTTAATATGGGCAGACTCTCCATAAACCCAAGTTACCCCGAGGCGATTCGCGTTCGACTCTCTTCTCTGCAAGCCGATCTCTCCCACAATCGGTCTATGCGCCCTTTTTCTCGGAGCACCGGATGCCGGCTAGCGACAGTCATTTTCTTTATTATCCTGCAGTATTGCTTCCGTACGCGCACCCCTAGCCTTAAGCAATTCCTGCCGGAGTTATCGTGAAAAAGCATTCCGGGTATAGGTTGGCAAAAGTGCAGGGCATGCCGACATATATATATATATATATATAATACGAATATTCCTTCTCCCTCGCTCCTTCTATATACCCTCAACGATTTTATTCATGGCATCTTTGACGGTCTCTCGTTTTCGTTCTTATTATATTCTCTCTTCAATTTTCCATGGCCCTCGCCTCTTCTTCGTCCCGTTCCTTCGCCCCTCATTTATCCCTGGTGAAATCTGCCAGCGGCATCGCCAACACGTAAAGGTGCTACGTAATTATACGGCGTTGGATTCGAACGGGGCGGATTTTTTTTTCACCATTTTATACACCCCACATCGACGCGTGTAACAAATAAATTTCTCTCCATAGGATTGAAAATGTATCGCCGAGTATACCCAACAGATTTTTCGATGGTTTGACGCGCGTTTCACGCACCGAAAACTACCCCATCGCCGCATGTGCAGATTCAACCGCGCAATATAATTTGTAACGCGTCAAAAGTTCAATTCTCTACCTGCCTACCGAACGCTTCTAATTACGCGTCTATAATATGTAATTTCATCGCCACCAGGCAACGTAGCGCAGCTCTAGATGCGTTTGATTCTCATCTCAACCGGGTGAGCCCACCATTGATTGCTGTACCGTTTCGTTGGGTTAAACGGAAACTTAATTAACTAAGCGTATAAATAACGCCGTAGTTATCTAAACGGGTTTCATATAGTATATCCATATACGAAACCGAATTTTCACTCTTCTAATATTCATTCTATGCACATGCTCCACGTTACAAGTCCACTAAATAACGGGCATAACTCCGATTAGGATCAGAACAAATTATTCTGGTTCAATGACCAATCCCGGTGGTCCGTACGCGCAGCTAATGTAAGCCTTAACTGATTCGGCTATGCTACGTATATTTCAGTCACACTCGATTCATTCCAAACATTTCTCAGCAAAAAGTATTAAGTACTCATAGGTAAAACTTATAGTCTCGCGAATCGAGCCTGCGATAAAACCGCGTTTGTATATCGGGTAGACGGTTTACAGAATGGATGCCACTGGGTCCTTTTTTTGTGAAGGGACAATGGTCGAAGCTCGTAAACCTACTTCGATTTGACGGTTTGACGGCTCGGCTCGACGTGGAATTCTCCATATATACGTGTGGGTAAGAATTGATTTATACGAGTCATTGGATACGTATTTCAATATCGGATCGTAACACCGGACGTGATTATAAACATCGACGTCCGTAGACGAATTCATCGTGGGTATATAGAGTGCGTGCGGAGTTATGTTTCTTTCGAAGTACTTGATCAATTAGCGAGGGTATTTAATTGGCCGCGCGGGCGTTGATGAACGGAGGGCCGCGCCTTCCTCTTATTCTTTCATTCTTTCATTCTTTCGTACTTTCATTCCGTATCGTTCTTTCACCCTCGCGCTCGGCTACTCCGCAGACTGCCAGCCGTATAAACTGACTGTGAAAGCGAACGCGTGACGTGAGATGAGATACCGGCTATACCATACATTATTGCGACTCACAAAGTCTTACGAACTGCTAATGACGTCTCGAAGAAGATACGCGCAACCCGTTCAGATACAATTCATTCAATCACCGTCCTTCGGGAACACATCTCACAAGCCGGTATGCAATTTGCGAAACTCAATGAGAATAAATACCCGTTAAATATTACATCTATAGCGTTTCAGTTCGTTCCGATAACGACTCCGATGTATACCTGATACCTACCTAGTTTCATCTCTCGTCTCTTATTTTATTATCTTATTTTCGTTTTTCCATTTGATTTTTTTTTTTGAATTTATTTTGGAATCGGAGTTAGCTGACCCGCTCCACGTGACCTGCGATGTCTCATCTTTCGGAAGCATATTTCAAAGGGCTTCGTTATTATATTCGGCGGGAGAAGACGAGAAAGAGACAGAGAAAGAGATGGCACGTGAGTGTATAATTTCCCTCTGGCCTGACCAATTTGTTCGTTTAAAGTGATATACTGCACGTGCGGCTCGGTGCCGACGTAAATCCAGCTATAGCGCATCTCGTCTGGCAACAAACGTGCCACGGGACATAGCGTTATTCATAATTAGCAGGGGATCGAGTTAATTACGGATCCTTAGCCATTATACTAATAAACCGCGCCCCCGAATAAATACAGGTTATAAGCCATGGGGGCAACTAGCAGCAGCGCCAGCCCCGAGAGACAGACGGGCGAATAAACGGACGAATGGACGAATTATGGACGATTCGAGGAACGGCAGACATATATATATATATATTTATTATAGCTGCGGAATTCGTCGAGTCTGGGGAACGCATTATGTTTGGAAATTCCTACATCGGATGAAAATTAAACCTCGTCGTCATCGCCGGGCCTACGTTGTATTCCTTAGCGTGTTTCACAGCTATTATTTGATTAATTAGTACCGACAATCACTGCGTCTTGTCCAGAGTTCAATGCACGCTGATTTGCTCACGTAATTATTTTGCGCATGATTGCCAGCCCCGCGACCGACCTCGTCGCTGTACAATATATACATCTCCCTAAAGGTTCTGGTCGAACCTCCGATTTGCTAGTAAAGAGTGAGGCGTTTGAAGTAACCCGGCCGATTTGTTCGAAAACTTCTTCTGAACTGCGAGCTAACAAAACTGTCGGTTACGTGTAATTATTTTTAATTTGCAAATTGTTTAGTTGGCCGGAAACGGAGAATAGAATTGAAAAAACAGAATAAATAAATAAATAAATTTAGTGAATGGATGAAAACAATTTTAGTGAGCGGGTATTGAAAGTCGCGGCTCAATTAAAGCGTCAGAGATCGTTACGAACGGGATTATCCGACGGGTATCTCACCGGGCTGAGGATATAACCGTGAAAACGGAGTGGAATCTTCGATTCCTGATAGGCAACAAAAAATCTGAACCCAAATCGATGGGTATCTCGACGCGTTTTTACCGAGCTCTAACGAGGTACCGATTCTTAGGCATCCTTTCGACAAATTTATAGCAATTCGGTCGATGGGCCCCGACCATAATTTACGATCGATCGCCGAGGGGTTGCAGCGCTCCCGATGTATATATATGTATAAGCGGTGCGCACCGCGCTTGAGAGTTTGAAATTCGGGTGCTTCGTTTTCAAACTAACAAGGGTATAAAAGTCAAAGGCCTAATTTATTTAAACCATTCCAGCAACCTCCGTTTAATGAGTTAATCTTGGAATCTAGAGGTTTGACTTTCGGGCGCGATGCCGATGGAATAACCATTCACCTTTTACGTCTCTTACTCACATTGTGTCTGCAAGTTCGATCTTAAAAAACCGAATACTTTTATTTACAACGAGCATAAAGTCGGCTCCCTTTTCGCCGTTACCTTATAACCTTCGTATGTAATAAATTTTCATTTTTATTTATTACATAACTGCGAAAAAGCTTTTCGTAATTACCTTTACACCTTGGTAGCCGGTTGTCGGTATAATGCCTTCGGGACGGTAAACGCCTTAGCTCGCTTTCGGTCAGATTTGTTACAGTACTTTTACACCGGCTTACTTTAAATGCCTATAACGATAAAAGAACAAAAATTAAAACAACGGAATAAAGTTATACGTATATTTAGTGTAATATCTCACATTATACTTATCAATATTTACAGCTATGAATTTCAATCTGCTTACACAATACGTATTATTCATCTCCACATTGCCCGTTACAACCGGCGACTCGTACGATTTTATGTAATTTCTCTCCGATGACGCTATCCCGATTCCTTTCAGCTCTCCGCCCTCGAGCTGTACGCCTTTGGGTCTCTGAAAAAGATCTTATAAAGTATAAGCTTCTGTAACGCAGCAGGTTCGTCATTACTTGGTCGAACGCTACGGCGCGGTAGTCTTGTGCGGGGCGAGGTATATCGACAATCCGAACCCTTTGAAATCAAGTACAGAGTCGTGCGAGGTGACCGTCCGGTCCAATTTAAATCGCTATCACCGAAACTATTCGGCTAAGAAATTGATAAAGTTCTTTGACAAGAATCGCTGAGATTTAACCGACCGAAAACCCGTAGTTTTTGATATTAGTCAGCAGCGTCCCGAGCGGGAACCCTCGTCCCGTAAGATTACTTACCCAAAGCGAGCTGTGTGTTGCTCACATTTTGAACCGCACTCAGAGTCCCATCTGCCATTCCGCAAATGCCGAGGACGCGGCGAAGACAAAGTTAAAGAAGTCCGAGTAGAGGAGACTGCGCGGACACCAACTATCCCCGAACAAATCCTTTTGAACAAAGCGCTGCCCTAAGGCGACAGAAACCGAGCTAGCTCTCCACTACCCGTGGCTCATTGTCGGGTCAACGACGAAGACGCGTGCCTTCGCGAGTAAACCCTCGAAACTCGAAACTACTTTCGACCGGTGCAGGTCTAATCACTCCAGGATTCCTCGAATTAGTATTGCTTATTATCATGGATCCGCACGCGTCCAGCTGGCAAACTGGCGTAACAGTTGAGATACGTGGAAGAAAAATTATCCATAACTTTGAAACGAATTCAACTGGGATGTGGTTTTTGCAGTCGTTGCCCGGAGCGCAATGTACGTAGCAATGACCTGAAGGTAAGAATTACAGTGTACGTATACCTGTGTTCGCGTGTGCGAGTTTATTTGTTACGTGCGTATATGACGAAGGTCTTAACCACACTGATCCAAATGTTGGGGGCAAATAATGCTCGGCGCAAAACCAGTTTACCGTAATTTTCCCATTATCTAAATAACAGCGAACACCGGCTCGGGC
This sequence comes from Athalia rosae, assembly GCF_917208135.1. Taxonomy (NCBI): domain Eukaryota; kingdom Metazoa; phylum Arthropoda; class Insecta; order Hymenoptera; family Athaliidae; genus Athalia; species Athalia rosae. The sequence continues at coordinate 20,101,458 of NC_064026.1, read as the reverse complement.
GAAAGGTGTAATTGGTCCCGAGCGACGGTGAATAACATCAACCTCCGTCATACGTCATACGTGGCTCATATCGCTGGAAAACGGCGAATGTAGCGTGCGACGTCATCATTTTGTGACCGTCATACGCGTGCGATGGGCGTTACATGGGTCCGTGCATTCCTGTCTTCGACCATTTGACAAAAACGTCATACGGGTATCACGTTACATAGAAGCGTGTGTAATAATCGTATTATCACGTACACGTGACTTCCATAAATATGGAAATGTGTGTAATGGTGAATATATTTGAAGAGATTAGCATCGAGGCAGATGCTCAGGAAAGAGATTTGTTGTAGCTGCAACACCATGACCCTTTCAGCGGAGATCAAAAAGTTCCCACAACGAGATAGAAGTCCTTCGGGAAAGTAGTGTGTCAAAATGAGAAAGCTGAGTATTAATTTGGGTCAAGGGTCGGAAGGTACCTCCCAAAAACGTTGAAACGTATCGTGCGGGGAGGCACACGCGTTAGTTACACACGCACGCGGTGCTTAGTTCTGAATAAATATTCTCCTTATTATGGTGCCCGGTTGTAATAGCCGTTAAATGTTCATTTGACCGATTATAAGTTTAGATCCCCAGAGGTGAGAGAGTTTGCCCTGCACACCACGCCGGCTAATTTTTTTTCGGTTATCTAAGCCTCTCGGTCACGCCGCGTTAGAAGTTGAATTTTTTCAAGATATCCGTCACAAGACATACCTAATATCACATAAATCCAACGTAATTTCCCAGGAGATACGGCGCATTATGTGTAACTAAGCGACTCGCGAGGATATTTTGGTAATTGAATTTTGTGAGTCAAGGTCGTGACCGTGTGTGGATCGTGAAACGAGTCGAATTCGATTTGTGTCATTCGATGAATTTGATACCGTGAATAGATCAAAATTGAGCGTCGCCATCGTTCCAGTATTTTTAATATAGGTACGTTCTCTTGATTTCCACGGATCCAATTTCCCGTAAATTCAGCAAACAAACGCTCGCAGCATATATGAAATGAGAGTAATATACGATACGACAAAGATCCGCAAGGCAGAATGTATACGTATGTATCTACGTACATAGATTTTTTGCACGCCTGACTACCAATTAGTTTCCAATTGCACCCGTTTCAGAGAATTTATTTACCGAAGCGGAATTCCATATAACGCGTCATGTACAGGGTGGACCATCCATGGACAACGATATAGATTAATAATGACGAGTTTTCGAGTAAAAGTTTAAGAATAGATTGAGTTTGATTATTCCAAGGGGAGACACATACCGTATGATAATTATATTCTTCATTTGGTGAACGTTTTCATGATCATCTGAAGGTCAACTTTGTTTTTTTAAACGAAACACCTTCCTTTTACCTGTGAATTTTTCTCGTTAAATAAATCTATTTCTCTTTCGAAGAAGTATGCCAAACAATGACCGCCAACTTCGGGATAAACTTGGTGATCCGTTTCTCGAAATAAAAAACTTATTGATTCGGATCCCGCATTTTTTTAATGCAGTAAAGATTTTCGAGCGGTAGTTATTCTGCAACGTTCAATGTACTTGGCGATTTTTTTCGCACCGGAGCTGAGGTGCCTATTGGGCGGTAGTTAAATATACCCCAACAATCAGCAAACTGAAATTTGGAAGCCCTAATCACGGGTGAAAGAAACGGTTAACTGTATCTACAACCGACTGCAATATCGTTTTCGTAGTCCCAACCAAACCGATACTTTACCCGCTATGAAGCTTAATCCGAATTACACCGCACGAAGAGGCAACTGCATGCGGCAGGTGCCCAACCAATTATTACGCCAGAAGTTGAAAGAGACGAAGGAAATAAAAATACACGTAGAGAAAATAGCCCGCACTAGGAATGGAAATATATAAGGATGAACATAGTGCGGAGGGGTGAAAAGATGCACGCTAGACAATATAACTCGAATACCCATTAGGGCGTGTACGGGACCATAATTTCCCGGATAATGCAACACCGCGCGCGGTTATCGTTGCCCCTCGCAGGATCAGGACGTTCGCGCGTCGGATCGCCACGCAGCGGTGCGGGGCGCCGGGTAAAAGCTACTTCCTTGGGCCTTGAGGCCCTTCAAAGAGTCCCGGCGACGCGCTCTCCAGTCCCATAGGCGCCTGCATCGGGCGATCATGGAGGGGAGAAACGGTAAGAGGAGAATGGCCAAAGAGAGCCCGGCCGATGGGTCCCAACGGCTTGTTAGCGCGAAGCGGAGTTTGTGATCTGCGCCTAAGCCGCCATGCCATGCCGTGCCCGCTTCCCGGTCGTTTCGAGTCTCGCCCAGGTCTCTCGGTGTAAGTGCCTTATTAACTTCTCGCTCTTACATCAACCTCATGCGGTACCTCACCTCCTCTGGCGGAGATATATTATGTTTTCGTATCGACGGATTGACCGGCGATGAAACGTTTGAGAATACAACGATTCGACCGCTGCACATTTCACCGTGAATGCACCGAGATGCGTGTGTGCGAAGGTATAGATACGTCGCGCTCTTGATATCGCGAAAGAGATCGTTCGAAGTAAAAGTTGATTTTCGCGATATTTCGGCATATATGTAACTAACATTGCCGCGTGATGTGCGACCGAAGGTTTTCGCACCTTCTCGCCATCATTACGGAATGACGAAACCGAATATTATCGATTGCAGGTGCAGCGGCCTCGGGACTAACATTTGTAAATTTTTGATACACGCTTTACCGGGTGGGATCGAGGATGGTGTGGTGAAGCGGCAAGTTTCTCGGAACGCGGTACTTTCGACCAATCATAAAACATCGCAGCGGACGCAAGCTACGTGCAAGGAGTTCGTGTACATAGCATTTATGATTTTTGCAGACGAGGCGTTCCTTCGCTTCTTATGAAAATTTCCCTCGTGTTGCCGCGTTGGTTCGACGGTTCGCGCGTCTGGCTTCCGAGGTGTAAATAAACGAGATCTGAGATTACACTTGATTACAGGGAGCCCGGTTCTCCGACCGTACGTCCGTCATTCCACGCATCTGACCATCCTTCTTCTCGCCCCCCCTCCCCATTTCATCTCCTTTCATTTTTCAATTCTCCGTCTTATGTAGTAGGCGCATGTGGTATTGTAGTAAGGACGGTAGAACTGCACGTCGAACGAGTATATTGCCGTCTCAAATTCACCGATCAATTCTTTCGCTTCTAATCATTTTTCACAATAGCTACTTGAAACGCAGAAAAAATATTCCATTCTCATGGGTTTGCGGGGGTTTCCGATTGAAAATCAACAGATGAACGTATGTAACGTCTGGATTACGATCACGACCTAACATGCATCGAGGTTACCGAGTCATTCGAAATTGACTGAAAAATATTACTCGTTAGTTTCCATGTAACGCGATTGAGAATTATTTTTCCGCCATCGAACACATGCGGAAGAGAATATTTGAGCAGCGTTGACCGCGCACGGAGAACCTTTGACGGGTACCTGCAAAACGAACAAAGAACATAAAACTGAAATTGAGGCAGAGGCAGAGGTGAAAGGAACCATAAAAAAAAAAAAGAAGCCCCAACTCGAACCGCTAAGCAAATCCTGTTTCACGCCTGCTAAAATTTCAGCAATTTTCGCGGCCCCTGCAATCACCTCAAACCATATGTTCGTAATGTACAGCTACCTCGAGGCACTTCAAAGCGCATCAAGGCCCTCCTGAAATTGCTTTCGAATGATACCGCCGAGCAATGACCACGACGATGTGAATTCGAAGTAACCACGTACTACACGGTGGCAGATAAATCCATGAAAATAAATGAAAAGCAAAATTTTCAATAGAGAGAACACCAAAGATATTCCAAAATTTACGTATCCTTCTATATAAATAAATATTCAGACTTGAAATTGAAGTTGAGTAAAAAAAATCACAATCGACAATTTTTATATGTTTCATATGATTTTTGACCAAAAAAACAATTTTATTGCTGGAAGTACCCCACTTGATCAATTATTTATTCAAAAAACGAGTGGGCTACCTCAAAATAACGAGTACAAAATTGTTTCCACCTAATGATTACTCGATCGATTGCATGAGTAGATGATTTTGGCTTTCAGATTTGAATTCCTGAACTGATTATACGTGAGATTACTCTTGAAGAAGCAAACAAAAATCGATTTTTGACCAAAAAATAAATCATATTTTTAATTAGGTTTAATATGCTTTTCTTACGTCATTTGATCTCAGGAATCCGAATCTGGAAGCAAAATTGATCTATCTCTAGAATTGACCGAGTTATCGCCAATTTTCAGCTTTTTGGGGTAAAAAAAAAAAAATTGATCTTTGGGTCTATCCCAATACAATTTAAGCTCAGGAATCCGAATCTGGAAGAAAAATTGATCCATCTGCAAAAATGACCGAGTTATCTCTATTTTTTCGCATTTTTTACCATAAAAATGGGGATATCTCGAAGGGAGAAAATCGTAGCCCAATTTAGATAACGGATTCGTGTTCCTGAGGTCAAAATACATAAGAAAAGTGCCATACGATCAATTTTTTAAAATAAAAATTTTTGGCCAAAATTTGAAAAAATCGTAAGGGGTACGGAAAAATCTCAAATTTTAGCCAAAAATTTTAATTCTAAAAAATTGATCGTATGGTACTTTTCTTATGTATTTTGACCTCAGGAACACGAATCCGTTGTCCAAATTAAGCTACGATTTTTTCCTTTCAAGATATCTCCATTTTTATGATAAAAAATGCGAAAAAATCGGGATAACTCGGTCATTTTTGCAGATAGATCAATTTGACTTGTGACTCCGGATTTCAGAGATCAAAATATTTGAAAATACCATATGAAAAAATAACTGGAAACAATGTTGATTTTAGGTCAAAAATGAAGTAGTTTAAAAATCTATCGTATGACATCTTGTAACGCATTTCGGTCTCAGGAACACGAATCCGTAGATCAAATTCAGCTACGAACATAATTTATGAATGAAATCCATGGCCACGAAATCACGTATTCAATATTTCAATGCGTCATCAAATTCCGATCATTCGTTCTCGAGATACGACGGGAAACGTGATGGCGGGTTACGTAGCCCGAGATTTCATATTTTAGCGGGCTGGACCCGAGCGCTCTCTATCTCGTTGGTCTTTCTACCGCATCGCGGCGTATCGCCTCGCGTCCTACGCTCCCACCACACTGAGCTTTCTCGCACCAAAATCCATATGTAAAAATCATTGGGCAAATGCAGTCCGCGCGAAGTTCGGGTGGCAAGCTCCGGCTCACCCAATCAAAATGAAGTTCGCCCCACACGATGCGACTTCCTTATTATGACACGTGCTTCGGGCATCTTGACCGATGGCACGTGCCACATTATAAACATAATTTATAGCTTTTTAATAGTTCAAGAGGTGTGAAATCACAGTCCTTATTTTTTTTCTTACTCCTACTGTGAGCAGGTGTCAAACGAGCTGTCAACACCTGATAAAGATCTAGTTCACACCTCATAATTGAATCATCTCTTTCATCCACCTGATCGGCGGCATCCCTTTGCGGCATTTCTGCGAATTCTATGCAACCGCAAACCATTTAAGAAAGTAAATATGTGGAACTTCAGTATTTAAATGGTTCAGGGTACACCCAGCGAGTTCATTTCTGTCCATGAGGCCATACTGAAGCTCAAGACCTTCAGTACAGAAACAGAGGAACCGAGTATACATCAAAAAAAAAAAAATTCCAAATAAATTTTTCTTCCTTTGCATCGCGTTGTAATGCATTATATAAGGTAGATTGATATCTTTGTAATAAAACGGTCGGTCTTTGTAATTTCACACGCATAATCAGAGTTTTTTTTTGTCAGTCTACCAATTTTTCCCATCGAGATATCTCAATTTGTCTACTCCATAAAACTGAAAATTGGCGATAACTCGGTCAATTCTAGAGATAGATCAACTTTTCTTCCAGATTCGGATTCCTGAGATCAAAGTACGTAAGAAAAGCATATTTAACCTAATTAAAAATATGATTTATTTTTAGGTCAAAAATCGATTTTTGTTTGCTTCTTCAAGAGTAATCTCACGTATAATCAGTTCAGGAATCCAAATCTGAAAGCCAAAATCATCTACTCATGCAATCGATCGCGTAATCATTAGGTGAAAAAAGTTTTTTACTCGATATTTTGAGGTAGCCCACTCGTTTTTTGAATAAATAATTAATCAAGTGAGGTACTTCCAGCAATAAAATTGTTTTTTTGGTCAAAAATCATAGGAAATATCTGAAAATTGTCGATTGTGATTGTTTTTTACTCAACTTCAATTTTCAGTCTGAATATTAAAATTCTCCTCTCTTGCACTTCTTTTTGGTACCTTGTATTTTTATCAAAAACGAATATGAAAATGGTTGTGCACCTCGAATTGAATTTTTCAAATCAGAGAACTAATAATTTCAGCTATTGTTGCTGTAACAGAATCACGCAGAATGGAGGTGCTTACGGCAATGACCGTCGCGCGTTCTCGCCGTAGCATTTTTTCATTTGCTTTCGTTGGCGTCGGTAGCTATGCGGGATATATACGTCTGTGCCCCAAAGCAATCACGGTCGACTACCGCAAAAGTCACGGACCCCTGTACAGTGTATAATGCACATAGCGGGCGAAAGCAGAGGCAGCTATCATAAGCTCGCTCTCGCGAGAAGGAGGTGTTCGATGCAATTTGCAAATGCGTAAGTATGCGTTCAACGTTCGAACGTCACATGACCGAGTACCGAACTCGTATGCATGCCGCACCTACGTGAATATCGGTGGAAAGGTGCGACGTGCCCTTTGTACGAACACCGCCTTCTGGCTTCTGAATTCCGAGGTCGGAATAGCTCCGGGCCTCGATCAACCCGCTGTCATCTCCACAATTTGCTAATACCTACTCTTCACGCAAATTCATCAGTCCGTCGAGCGTAACTGATTCTGCGAAGAGAGGAGAAATTGCGCTGAAGAGAATAAACGAGCATTTGAAAAATCACTAACTCTGCCGTAAGCAGCTGGCTGATCTACTGCAAAACGGTTCGAAGAATATTCCATTTTTGGCCCCACGAATCGCAAAACCCTAAAATCTGTAGCCTTTGATTTTTCTAGATCTCAACCTCGGTTTAGCATTGTAGAAATACTGCCGCCACCTACTTCTTTACCTCTGACAATGAGTATCATGCACGGCTGTAGCCTACCGTATTTATATATTTAGTAACTCGTTAGAGAGCGGCTGAAACGTAAAAGCGGATTACCTGTGCAGACCCTCCATAGAACCGTCTACACGTTTCTTACGAACGAAGTCCTGACTTCATCACGATGCAACCTTTGCTCTTGGTGCGCTTGAGGAGCTAATAGACTCGCTCGCTCGCTCGCTTGCTTCTCGCGTCTCTTATAGTCTCGGACGAAGCAACGAATTTCAGCTTACCACCCTGAAAGCGTAAAGTAACACCTTATTAGGAAATTTTGCACGGCACCGGCAACACCCCATGGCGTTCAAGATGTAGATTGGTACGTATCCGGAAGAAAAGAATATTAAGCTGCAACGTCATCACCTGAGATATGGAATGAAATCCTTCCGTTTTTCATCACAGTTCTATCTCGTGTGTTGGGAAATCTTCACGTCCTCCTTCGGTAAACCTATCCGAGTCATTTCTAAGCCGTATACACCTTAACTGGATGAGATGTTTGAACGCCAGTTTGCAGCTGTTGATCCAATGGTAATTCCACCAATGCTATGCCGAGGATAAAACAGCAATACTCATTTCACGTTTTGAGTTTACAGCCAATTTGTTGAGCTACTGAAACTCGCTTTTCCAAATGCATATTGCCTAGCGAACTCTGCGAGAAAACTGGATGCTTTCGTCTACAACGGTTCTTCTCTATTTTAACGTAACGTGTCGATAGTATGGTAGTTGTAGTACATAGAATTATTTTCTGATCATTTTTTTGGTGAGTTTGACTCGCATTTTTTCTGTCGAGATCACAGACGAGAATTGCATAAATCGGTGGAATACCTCGGAGCCCTCCTGAGAGTGTTTCGCCCACCTTATCCCTACCGAGGGAAATGCTAAGTAGCTTATTAGCTTAATTAGTCGATCGCTCCGGATCTCTGTGATTAACCGTAAAAAGTGGTCGTAAAGGAGTACAAGCGAAGTAAGCGGAAAATGCAAAGGAAGTTGAAAACCATATAACAAGAAAGGAAACTCGTTTGAAAGTCTCGCGGCTAAACGAATGGCGATTCATCACCCTTCATAAAATCGTCTTTTTACCCGTGATCCTAGACCTGACTTCGTACCCTTACTATATTCGAAACCGAGCGTTGATTTATAAGTGAAACATTATATTTTTGAGTTCCAGTCACTGCAAGGTAACGACCCATAGGACCTGCAACGCGGCGGCAACGGCGTTTAGCGGCGCAATGTATCACGGGAACGATAATGACTCCCATGAATATGTATAACCGAGTAGAGTAGAGGCGATGTAAGGATTCACCGTATATAGGACGCACCATAGACAGCAATGTCCAAACGTCTGCGGGAGCATCAGCGGGAGAAAACAAGGGTTATATTGCAACGCATATATGCCGCACGTTTAACTATCGTTGCGAACGAGCCGCACATCGGGGTCAAGAGTAACGAAAAAATTCTCGTGCAGCTGCGATCATGTTTTCTCGATAAATATTTTATTTCTACAATTCGGGAAACTAAGAATAATTAATTGCGGGTAGAGGTGAAGCTGCAGGTGATCCGTAGAATACGACCAAAGGAAAATGTATTCGATGACTTATAATTGAATTAAAATAATTGAAAAAGTATAATTTTTAATCAAAACTCTGGTATCGGTAACGGCATAGATATAGGTAACGGTGCACGTCTACCGGTGAAAAGTTCTGATGGATGTGCTGGATCTTACGAGAGGAGTAAAATTCGGAGAAACTAGGAAACGCCGAATGCAGCTCGGAGAAACTTTGAGCCGAATACGACACTACTGGATCTCTACCTGGCGTAGAAACTCTAGGATTAAATATGAGTTAATTACAAAGTTTTAGAACGAGTTACGTATGTCTGAACCATCAAGGAAGACGATTCCGCTCCCAAGGATTCATCACTCTTCTACGGAGGCACGTTGCGATGAAACCATGCATCCGCCAATTACGCTGTGATCAATTCAGCGATGGAACGATTAGAGAGACATGGGGTCGAACATGTGCACCATTCTCAATACGTTTCAACGTTGCACGAACCATAAATAATATTATCTTGTCAAAATCAAGTGACATTTGCCTTTATTTTTTCTATACATGCATGTTTTTCGGATTATCAACGGAACATTCTTCGGGTCAGAAAGATATAGAATCTTAAGCCTATGCCGCTACGTCATCTTCAATAGCTTGCTCAGTTATGGTGGTAGCTTCGAGTGCGTAGATCTCCAATTCCACGTCGATTCCTTGGCCGGGTTCACCGATTGCGGTTACCAGTACGAACGGGGTACCAACACCTCCTTTGGCAAGTGTGACAGTCGCGTCACTTCCGGGAGCATTCTTGGCGGATACGTGAGTGATTACGCCATCGCTACCCATACCGCTCTTCGCGATCATACGTTTTCCGGGAACAGCGGGCTGCGAAGAAAATAAATAAGAAAACAGGTATATAAATTCTGTGGTTTTGAATATTTTATGAAAAGAAAACCGGATTCCCAGCGAGTACAATCTGCAGCACAAAGAAACGGTGTTACTGCTGGGTTTATAACGTGTTGCAATGTTTCCCCGCGCTGAAGAGAAATATCTGTTTCCGATCGTTTGAAAAATAAATAAATTAAGAGCACTAATGACGCGGAAAGAAATGTGCAGCGCAACGAGATACCTACGGAAACCGGCTAGCAGCTTTCCCGCATTCCCCGTGGCACACGGTGTAAATACATAGTTTCTCATTAAAAGAGGTAATGACAAGCATTTCTTACCCTGTGCAAAAGTCTTCTGGCTACGAGCACGTCTCCTTCTTGACGTTCTCCGATTTCGAGATCATTGCCCGTGGCGTAGGCGGCCAGGCAGAATCCCACGATTGCTAGTAAAACGAATCGCTGCATGTCGAATGTTTAACGGACCTTATCTCTCGGTTCAGACTCAACGCTAAGATCTGCTTCGATATGACTGATGATCCAGCTCGAAATTACGCGGTATAAGTACCCCTTCGTTATCAGCAAACTCGATGATGTCTCATCCGCGTAACGCAATTCTGGGCATAGGAGACAACAAATTACATAAGATGGCCCTGGCATTACGGTAAGATTAGCGCTGATTACAGGTAAAAATCATTAAAGTGATAATAACAATAGCAATGATAATTCATACCCAACAGAAGCCGAAGATATTCAACAAATAGATTACGACCATATTTTTCCAATCTCCGCTAACGCAGATCAATCGAAATCTCTGTACTTCAATTTTTAATCTTTGGAACTGCAGTTCTATGAATCGCTATCGAGGACTATAAGGTGAGATGGTCGTAGAGACGAACAGATAAATATAAAAAATAATTGTTGAGATGCTCTGACCGAGGTTTTTCTTATCACATTTTGTTAAAGAAAAACCGGTGCTTGATGCTTTTCTTTTTTCAATTCATTGTTTTGAGTCTCGTAAAAAATTCGGCCGAGTAAAAGTTTGGTTTCAAAACATTTAGGACTGAAGTCTATGATGCAGTTCTTGATAATTCAAATGATGCATTCATCTCCGACATTGTGGACTCTGTTATAATATTTATTATAACATATGTTATCGTCGCTTTAATCTTGTGTGTTTTTTTCGATTAATTATATCTTGTCTCATATCTAAATTTTGCCTGTTACCACGGTGGTGAAATTTTCCAGGAGGTACAGATACGTCTTACCCGGACAACCTGCTGGGGGTCTGATATCGCGATTCGTATCTAATCAGCAAACATTTTATCTCAGTATTTACTAGTCCTACTGTATGTTGAGATTGCGACGAGGAAAGTAATAAAAAAAAAAAAGAAGAAAAGAAGCCACATGTTTACCGTCAGAACTGTAAATTACGCGCCTCTTGAGTTGACCGAGCTGAAAATAGACACGTGACAAGATTTGCATTTTTCCCGGACAAGAAAATCTGATCTTTGTGTAGGAAACGTGTCAAGGTAGGTATGTGAAAAAGAAGAAGAGAAAAAAGGTTTATCAAGAACGATTACCCGGAATTGTTTTGCCTCGTTGGACAAATATTTAAAAATCTTCGCACACAGACGATTTCTCCGGAATATTTTTCCGTGAAAATAATCCACTTGTGACGCCAATGATGATTCGAGTCGAACAATCGTGGTATTTTATGTTTAAAAAATATTTTTTCAAATCAGGGACTCTCGTAAGTAAATTGAATCGAACGATATTGAAATAAATTGAAAAACTTTCAGATTTTTTCGCAGACGAAGAAATTGGTGAAATTTTTTCAGGCGTACATCGATTCATAGGAGTTTTAAAACTCGTAGAAGATAAGAGTAGCATCAAAGGCGGATCTCTCCTCCAATATCCGTTTTCTTCCGACATCTTTTACGCGTTGATAGTAGGCGCACCCTACGACTTCTGGGAATGTTAACAAAGAGAGTGACGGGTCAAAGTGCGATTCGAGATCGATTTCACCCTTCGTTGGCGTAGCTGCTCCTATCGAAGAAACCCCTCGGGTATTGTATTTTTCAAATTGCCAACTGCGTTTCGGATGTCGCTTTGCTATTCACCTGACGCCTTTACGCCGGATGACAGATTGGGTCCGAGTTACGTCCTCGATCCGAATGTCTCACGTCTCATAAATAAGGAGAAGAGATGATTTTCGAAGAAGGCCGTTTGCCGACTCTGCGTTTTCAATCTTTGATTTTCGGGGTCGCTGACTACGCTCTGATTAGTCGTTTCACCCTCCGACTAATGCATGTTTCCCGGTATGAGAAAATATTCGAACGAAGGTTTGTGGAATAATTATATTTTAAAAACGTTTCGATTCTAAAGAACGTGATCGAAGGACCTCTAACACTTGACATTTTCCGACGGAACGTCGAGAGCCCTTTGTGAACACAAAATGTGAAAAGATTTGTAGTTTCGGGTCGGCCTTGTGGATTTTCTTATTTTTCTGGTCAGATGGATTAATCGAAAAGTGATGAGATATAGGATCCATGAAAGGCCGCAATTACAACTGCATTACTAAATTATATACCTTCTTTTATCTCGAGCCCTGTAATAGCCCTCCGGCTTTTTCTTCACCCTCACTCACACCCTCAATGGATTCTTCTTTTCTCGTACTCCCCCAAGTTCGCGCCACTCGCTTTCGCTACTTGAACCCTTGAATGCTAGATTTTTACCCCCCGGTACGCAGCGGCCTTTGTTGACTTTCATAAATGATTATCTCTACGAAAGTTGAAGGGCGCCGGAAATGTTGTCTGTGCCAATATTTACTTTCTAGAAAGGGTTTCGGAGCTGCAGAGGGGAAAAAAAAGAATCAAAATTGAGGCAAAAAAATGAATGAAAAATTTCGCGAAAGGTTGAGGATCGGTTTCTCGCCCGGTTCCGTCTACTTTCTCCACCTACCTCACGCCGCGCCACCGCGGTGCGAATTAACTTCAACGTTTTGACGTTACGGCTTTAACTTTGCTAAAACGACAACGCCGAAAGACTTTTCTCAAGCAAAGTAAGTACTCGACATAAACCGCAATTCCAGGCTCACTAATGGACTGCTCTATTCAATATAAACTAGTAGTTACAATCTGTGCAACGCATTCGAGATTTTTCCACGAGTAAAGTGACATCGCATGATCTTTATGAAATTGAAAGAAATAAGAAAAATACCACTTGCCGCATACTCGGACAATTTTTGTGCGGCACAAAGAATTTGTCAAATTTCACGTTCATTCTTCCAAAAAATTATGGGGTTGCGCTATGCCCTCTGCGTTGTGCAGGCTATGCTTACATTTTAAATTTAGAGTTCAAAGCTGTTTTATTGTCCGCGAAATTATGAGCCAGGATGCAAGATTTTACGAGGCTATAACTCGCGGCCCGTTTAACATGCAAGCCATATTTTCGACCGAAACTTGCTACCTCCATCGCGCTGCACGAGGAAAGAAAAAAATTTCTTTCTTTTCAAATAAATGAAGAACAATATCGTCAAAGGCACGCGATCGTATTTAATCGTCGGTCCGGCTTCGATCGATCGCTCTGATTATACGCTCTGACCAACTTGGTCAGACTGCGTGCAGAGTGTGCTAGTTGCCGGTACAGTAACAATAACCGCGTAAATAATTGTGTAGAAAAAAAAAAAAAAAATTATTTAAAACGATTCTGTGCAAAAACAACATCTGAAAACACATAACTATTGAATTCTATGCAAAATATGATGATCGTCAGTCTTCTTTTCCCTGAATTTCTGAAACCCCTTCGTCCGCGTTCGGTTCCATCTCCTCTCGTTCCCCGTAATTAATCCTACGACTTTCTCTGTACCTCTCACACGTACGATCTACCCACCCTATTCTCTCCGATTCTCTGCCCCCATCACCTTCGCTCACACGTGACACCAGAGGAAAGCTCTCTGTGCATATTTACATCGCTTGAAGATGGATAAAAGCTCGGTGACAAGCGCGCTCTGATACTCGTGGGAGTTTGGACTTATTACCCCACAATGGGAGCAGATGCCGCAGGGCGGATGCACGCTCTGCAGCCCGTTTGACAACCCATTGTCGAGCAGGAATTCGAATCGATCGCAGATATATAATTCCATGGCGAGGAAAATATACCGTGTAAGTATCGGCACGGTGTATAAGGTGAGGGGTATATTATTCAACGTTCAAAAAGCTCGCATCCAAGATACGTGCGTACCTATGCAAAATACGTGGTACAGACGAGGAGCACCTGGCGTATGCGAGAAGAATTTCAGAAATAGTGATCGAAGATTTCGCGCATAGATCGATGTTGCCATTCACCCTTGCGGTTTCACGAGTCGACGAAAACTGTTAGGGTATATAGAACGAGGAGCAGACGGTAGCTAGGGGGTGAGTCGAAAAAGCTTTGTTTCTTGACGCTTGGATAGCCTCGGATCCGGCACAGGAAATTAACGGCTCGTCTCTACCACCGCGTCCTACACAGAATGTTTGCTACCTAAGGTAATTTCATTGTCAGATTCATCTCGAGAAAATATAGAACGCTGCGACGTATAGTCTGCACGTGTCGCATTTCTATTCGTTCTTGCTTCGACTCGCTCTACACATCCTATACGACTCTCGATAGTCGGTAAAACTTCGATAGGATCCTTCGCCCAGACATCTGAATCGTAATTGTTGTATGAATGAAGGTTGCTTACTTTTGCCATGGTCTAATCGGAAGTTTTTCTTAAAGTTACACCGAAAATTAACCCGCGTTATTCACGCCCCGCGGAATACTTTTTCCGCGTAATTGATTCGTGTGAAATTCGTATTTGGATTTACGAGAACGAGAAAAATTTTAGTATGCAATTACTATTTCACAGAGGACGAAGACAATGGGCCTGAAAATTCACTCTTTGGAGAAAAATTCTCCTCCGCTGCTCCACTAGATTTCAATAAAACATAAAATCGAGAAAATCCCTCACCCATCCCCCTTTCAATGAAACCTTCTGACCAGAGTTCAATAGAACACGTGCAACATCCCCGGGGTCTTTCCGCGCTATTCCGCGTCCGTCGCCCTGCCCTATGATCGTTCTAGTGTTACGAGGAAGCCACGTGACATTGTACCTCGACTTCCATCGCCCAGATGGCTTGTTACATTTTACGATTACTTCGCAACCGCGACCACCGTAGCAATTCTTAACGCGCGTCGACATCGTTAAGAGAAAAATGAAATAATCGAATCGAGAAAACGCTACTAAAATTCAGGGACGCGTCAGAGGTCATATTTTTCATTTTCACGTTTTGTTTCTATCGATCTTCCATCGAGCTTGCATAGAAATTCAAGTGTGATCTCTGCAGAATCACTCGAAACTTTCGTTAAACTCCACGCTTACATTATTTTTCAGCGTAAGAACTTTCGAGAAAAGTTTTATAGTACGTAAAGAGTCGACGATACAGCCACGATGAAGTTCGCCAAAACTTTTAAAAAATTTAAACCGCTTGCATCTCCATCTCGACGCCTAAACCGCGAAAATCTGAGGATAGAGCTTCTAGTCTTGTTGCATAAGTAAAATCTTGTGCACGCTGCTCGCTCTTTTCGCATCCACATCTTTGATCTCCTCTCCCATTTCAACGGCAAAGGAAAAAACATAATAATAATAGTGACAAATAAACTGGACCGAGATTTCATTTACCTGCTAGGAAAACCTGTTCATTAACACCTAGATACCTATACGTAAACGCGTCTACGTGCCTGCCGAAGCACTTTCATACATTTCCGGGTCTACCGGGATTGTATATTATTTTTTATTTTATTGAGTTATGTCTTCTTCTCTTTTTTGTCTTATTTTTTTTTTTTCTAATTTATTTCTTCCTCGCCATAACTGAGGGAGAGGGAAACCGACTGATCACCCCTGATGTCTATCAGCTACTTGCGGTCACGTGGGTATTTTTGAAGGGTGCATCCTCGTACCTCTCTCTGGATTCCGGGGCTCCTGCCAAATCCTTTTATTAAATTACGCGAAATGTGAATTACGGAAGACATTTCAATAGGACGCCGGGGTTACGGGAAAAAAGAACGGTTCCTAGGGGACAAATATTGCGTACTACGTGATACCCAAACGAAATTTCGCAATACGAAATACATTTGCTCCTACTTGGTAGGACCCACGGGATTTAGTACGGGAGACAAGAAAAATGAAGAAAAAAAAAAAAACCTCAAATTGCATCAACAAAATTGAATATCTTTGAGTAGCTTACGCGTGTACACATTTTATATTTTATTCACTTTTTTCTTGTTTTATGATTCACCAACTTTTTCCGTACAACATGAACGTATCAGGTATGTACAGTGCTTCGAAACTGGGTGCAAAGAATGTTGTACATTTACATACATTTAATTATAAATTTTTGAGTGTATGGAGTTTCTTACTTTATTGTCGGAGGAGCGCATTGCGCGAGCAGACTCTCGTGGTTACTACTGGAAGCGTAAGCGAGCACAAACTTTGATGTGAATACGTCGTCGTTAGGGATTATAAGGTTTTGCTTCGAAATTTTAGCGTTAATCAGAACAAACTTTTACCAGCATATACGAGCGCGTCGAGTGTAAAACGTGGCAAAACGCGAGCGTATAAAAACTACATAATTTTCCTGGTTAATTTTTAAAGTGGCACTTAACGAGTTAGGTGTGCTGCAGATATACCTAGCGTGGCTGCGGTAGCTCGTGGCTGCTTCGCCTGCCAATTGCTCCCTTCTTAATAACGTTGTAAAAACCCTCTCAAGCCTGGAGAGCCTCTCAGAAATTATAATCCCACCCTCGGTTGTGTCTTCCTGTAATCATTTACTTACTTAACCGATACCATATACCTGATACGTGAACCCGCGATGTCCTAATTTTTTTCTTCGAATAAACGCCAACTCCACTCGTTAAGTTCTTCCATTCTCCTACTTTTCCACCCCTGTAAGGTGCAGCTCCTACGGAAATTCCCGATAATTGGTAGACGCTAGCGAACTAAATTTCGTTACGTTTGAAGAGCGAAACGAAACACAAGACACAATTCGTGCAATTTCTTGGCTTGAATTCCTACGTCAAATTTCACGGTTTCGCCGCAGTTTCGCGGACTCGCCAAATTGGAGAAATTTCGGTGCACCACCCAACTATCTCCAAAAGAATTTCAACGATGCACAGAAAATCATCCGCACTTGAGGTGAATTTTTCTACGCTACACATAATTTGAGAAAATGTGATCACGAGTTCAGGTTCCAGTGACTCCGGTGCGTTTCGAAAGTCAGCAATTTTCGTAAACTGTGATGCGGGTCGGTGGACGATCCACGCTTATCGATATACACGTTCAAGGTATCGGTGTGCGATCAATAGTGAGGAGGAAATCACAAATCGATTCAACGAGAAGACCGTTCAACTTTGTGCGTTACGTTGGCCGGTGGACAAACCTCGTACAGCTTTCATAGACTCGCCTGATCCATACTGGGACCGCCTTTGGGATCACCGAATGGAAATTGCGGTCGGTCCGAAGCTTTGGCTAGGAAAACTAGGCACTGGTATCGGTGTACAGTTAGTATACTGATTGGAAAACGTTGCTTCGTCGCAGACGTAGTGAAACGGCCGCCCTAACATCGCCGCGGTTTTCAGATATATGCAACTCGATCCAACGGAGATAACTCGTTCCAAAGTTCGATGCCCTTTGCTGAACTACCACAGGACACTATGGCGAAATATATTCGAAATGGCGATCGGATCGTTTTGGATTACAACAAAAGTAATTCCATCCATACGTGAGCGAATGAAAATGTACGTGAAGTCTTGTGAATTTGTCTAACGTGAATGCGATGTGACGTATCAATTAGAAGTACATAGCTTCGGAGTTCTCGTAGCGAACGAAACAACGGTGCAAAGTGGTACGTTCGCCAACTCCTACCGTAAAGTTAGAACAGGTTTGTTGAATAAATGAAAGCACAAATTCTCGGTAAATTTTACCAGTCTATTGAACAAATTGAACAAAATGGAACATTCGAAAGTTTTAGGTTCAAATTGAAATTCGAAACGTCGAAAATGGCGGGCTGCAGTAGGAGGGCTTGTTTATACTTAATTGAACGCAGAACGTTATCCCTCGAGTTCTGTGTTACTCGCGTACAGTAAGTAACCGTGAATGTATATTCAAGTGATCCTCCCAATGATTTGACGTATTCCCTTCTTACGAAAGAAACTCCAACGAGCGACCTCGCGTGTCCGCATCTGGCGTAGGTATTTATTTATTCTATCTCCTATATTTCATTGTCAAGTTTCGATAACGACGATCGCGGAATCATCGAGAGGGTGATAATCACCTTGCCATCAACGAAAAGGTTTGCACAAAAGATTTCAAAGTCCAATAGTCACGACGCTGTTGTTGATCTATTTTCAGGCGCTTCGACCTCGTCCTCCCAGATCCCGGAAATTGCCAGGAATCGATCACAGTTGCTGCGGTGTACAAGCCGGAGTGAAGGACTGAGTGAGAAGACTTCAGAGATTCGGTGTCGAGCTGTCCTCGACGACTTAATCGGTACAAATGTTTCGTGAAATGGATCTTGTGAGCTTTTGCATTCGGCTGAATCAGATTGTCTCTTAATTTCCTTCGAGTCTCCACGGCTTCAACTCTTCAAGTTTCGACCGCGTTGTGAATATTTCTCCGTTCGAAGACGAGGTCGCAATCTAGTCTTCATGTCAACAATCGAGTCAGATTCGTTAACGCACGTGTAAGAATTACAACGAATAGTACCTACACAACGCGATACGAAGCCGCCATTCATTTCCCGTTGACAGCAGTTAAGCTTAACCAAAGACGCCAGCAGCCGGCGACATCGCGATTGCACCAAAGGCAACGGACACAATGGAATCAGTATACGGATGAAGTTTCCGGTAGGGTTGACCGAAATGGTAAAGCACATTTGATAAACCGGTATCATGTGCATTCGCAACTTCTTATTCATGCCAATTCCAAGGAAAACTCGCGAAAGTCTCCATTGCGATCCGAGGATGGACGTCGAACCGGCGATCGAAATTGAAATTAAAAAATGAACCCCACAGAAACGATTATCTTGTTCGAGTGATGCCGGTAGAAGAGCATCGAATCGCTGAAATCGTCCGTCAATTGAGCCGGCGAAGCCCAATCAGCCACACAAAGAGCCGTCGATCGCGATGTTAAATAACCAGCCCCCGGCTCCGTATCTCGGTCTTTCATTTGAAACGCCGATCAACTTGTTCCAACTGAATATGCTACCCATCTCCCTATTCACCGTTCTATTGTACTCACAATTCAGACGACGACATATCAGCGAGATTTATATATCTATCGGTCGCCCCTCCCAGTTACCATAGACCATTACAGGATTTAAACATCAGTATTCACCGATGCGTAAACTCGTGCCATACTCCACGTTTTCGAACAAAAGAGGTTATTATTGCGGATATTTCATTCAACCCCATGAAATAATAGTGCTACGAGTGATGGGGAACCTCGACGAAAAATGACATCCGGGTGTAGTACGTCTCCGATTTTCATCGAGACTTACTTACAATTAGTTGCAAGGTGAGTTCCCATCTCGTGAACGTGATGCGTGACTCTAAGAGAGAACAAAAAAAAACAAAACAAAAAAAAAAACATTAATTTCCTCGATACGCGGGGAGTTCGTGAAATTGCTCTCTTCTCGTTGTATCCACGCGCGTCTCTGTTTGAATGTAAAAAATGAGGTGGATCAGAATTCTGCAGATCGTGGAGGCGCGGTATAACGTTGAATTGAGAAGAAGCCTGTGAAAATGAACGCTTGGTTTTTAATCAACTCAATTGACGTGGTAGTATATCATGCCTGCAAGAGACAGGCGGTAGCAGTGGTTTCGCCTATACAGTTATAGCTGGGCTTCCGGAGCAAACGGAACAATCTTCAATTTGCTCGACGTAAATTAGCCAATCCAATGCAAAATTATTCGCTTGCACAACTTGGTTAATTTGTTTCGAACGGCGTTACGTTGGCACCGCGATTTTGATGACACGCTCCCCGTTGAAATATGGAAATAAAGTTGGTTGTTTAATAATACCAACTAATTGCGAAGCAAAATGCAAAAAGCACAGCTCGTTCGCCACGCCCCGCCCCGCGAACGGCCACCGGCTGACCCATATCGAAAATCCAAACGAACTTACGATCGAGTGGAACGGCTTGATACCTCAACACCAATTTCTGCTCATAATGATTTACCTGCCAAAAAAAACGCTCAACGATTTTTTTAATATTCCCCGCCTTTGAATGGCGCAGAAAGCGAAAATGCCGTTCAAATTCGAACGCTTTTGAAAACGTTATTCATATCGTACAATTGTACGTCAACCGCATCGCTAAATCGTTAGTTCGGTAACGAGTTTTTCAACAGTTACGTGTTCTAGTTTATCAACTGCTAAAACGGTAACTATGATAATAATTAATTCATAATTACTGCGAAACAAAGTGCTGTCGAAAGGTGCAGTAACTGGAACGAGCGTTTGACCTGGATTCAACCTTGAACAAATCGATAGACGCGATTTCCGATGAATCAAGCTTGAAAGGAAAGTGGCAACCCTAACTAATTGAAAGTAAATTTCGGAGCGGTGCTTCAGAACCTGACAACGAACGTGTTGACATTGGATTAATTATTGGGCCGCTGCGTTACCGGCTCAACTGACGTTCGGTGGTTCCTTAACAAAATTACTGTTTTCAATTTGACTTTCCATTTTTATTTAATTTTGTTTTTTTCCATCATCCGTACGGATATCATTGCAACAACTTTCCAATTCAATTCGGTGGTTATGCACAGCCAATGATAATTAGGCCATTTTCATACGTTTGTGTAGCTGGCAGGTACGTGTCCGGGGCGTAAACCTGTGAATCGGAAATTAAATTACTATTTCACTTATCGACAAACCGAAAGCTACCGGCTGCATTCGGTCGCGTACAATCTACATCGATACGCGACCCCGCACGCATACATATGTACGCGCGTACCTACAGCGCAGCGACGTATAAATGTTACACGCCTGTATACGTAATTAAATTC
Organism: Athalia rosae; assembly: GCF_917208135.1. Classification (NCBI taxonomy): domain Eukaryota; kingdom Metazoa; phylum Arthropoda; class Insecta; order Hymenoptera; family Athaliidae; genus Athalia; species Athalia rosae. Next base: position 20,080,743 of record NC_064026.1, on the reverse strand, counting down.
GTATGTCTATGTATGTCTATGTACCTACACGATATGGGTATGAACGGGTCACCAGTTACCCGCAAGCATCGCAGCACCCGCACTTCTCATTATAATTCGAAAGTGAAATGTAATTAATTTTTAATAGTTTGAACGGAGGTTTTACTGGAAATTCTCTAGCTAACAATGACGTTATGCACGTTGTTCGGTACTTTCTAAATTACATTGCAGAGAGTTACCTACCCCGAGGCCAACTGTGTAACTTTGCGACCCTGCTAATATAACGATCATTTGATAGGTGACGACGAGCGGGGTTGAATTTTTGAATATCAAAAATTGAAAGCGTTAAGCGCAAAAAAGTAGCAAACGAAATGGTGTTCAACCGTTTCCGCGAAACGAACTTCTATGCGGCTATCTCGAATTTCCTACCAGCCTCTTCAATCTGCAAACAGATAATTCACCATTGAACAAATTTCAATTTAGATCAGCCTGCGGTTGTAATAACCGCAGCGTAGCTGAACTTCGACTAAATTGTACGGATCTCTGTACACACGTACATACAGGTGGTGGTAAATGTAAGGAGTTCCTTCTAATTCCCCAAAATCCACCCCCCCCCCCCCCTCCCCCACCTATTATACTTACCCCGAATCGAGGTTTTGGGGTTTACCGAGTTTTGAGCATTTACCGTTCACGCTTGACTCGATAACTCGCTCCGTCCCGATATAGGATCTCCCTCGGGAAAATCGTTAAGGTCGAATACCATCCAGCGCGTATGACGCGCACGTATAAACGCAGAATCGCAGTCGAGAAGGTTCCCGAGGGACACGCGCTGTAAAAACACTCGGGAAAATGTAGGCATACGAGCCCTCTGCTTGGGGTCACGGAACCATACAACTATCTATCTTGTTCGTCTTTGGATGAATGGCGAGCTCTACGGATGATGGATTGCCGTGTGCTGCGAACCCTCCCTGACACCCCCTCCGTCCGAGGATATTCCTTGGAGCTGGCGCAATCCTTACACCCCCCTGCAGACCCCTTCCTCCAGTCTTCTTCTCGACGCCGCACGCCCCCGAACCTCCCTTTACCCCCGGGACGTCACGCGTCCCGTTTCCCATCCCCAAACTCATTCTCTAAACGCCAGGTTACGAGGACTATAGCGATCATGAAACCTCTGTGACCTCGACGACCCGTAATCAAACTAATCTCTTGTATCTGTATACGTATGCAGGGTATACCTCGATGAATAATACACATCGCGGTCTCTGCGTAAAACATGGCAAAACGTCGTTCGAGGAAGACGAATAGGTGAGGATTGAATTTTGTAAAATCACGAGGAGGGTGTGCATGTGGAGAAAAAATTGAAATATTCTCAAAAAAATTTCATCCCCAACTTATTTTTCATTGCAACGCGATGAATGTGATTGAATTGTTTGTATTTCTCTCGGTGATGATTTCGAGAAAAATAGGCAGTATATTCGATAGACGAAAATAGTATTGCCGGCAAATATCGTCGTTTGAAAAGTTCCAATCTTGCCTAAAACTAGAAATGACAATTTACAGTTCAGCTATGAGGGATCAAAGCGGTGGTCATCAGAGACCCGATCAGTGTCCACGCCCGGGGCGAATTCGGTGATTACTTCCAACACACATACTCCTAGCGTATGATCAATCGAAATTATTTTCGCACTGTCATGTGCGGTCATGTGGTCGTTTTCAGTGGTCGGACTATAAATTTCATCGCGAATCGGAAGGCGAATAACCTTGTAAATATTGAGTCATCGAAACCCTCTGATTGATTGATTATCCCAATTTTCATTTTACCGCGACTTCGTTTCTACAACTGACCAGAAAATTAGCACTATTATTATTGTTGTTATTGTTTTTGTTGTTGTTGTTCAACTGATATATGTACGCGGTACCCCTACCTCTTGATTATTTGTTCAGTATTCATGGAAGATTAGAACGAGATCTCATCTCTTTGCTAATTTAAACTTTTTTCAACTTTGCTAGCACTAGAAGTTTCATTTAGCCAGAAATTCCCCAGGGTCCTCGTAGACCAAAGTTAGTTGCTTGGTATGCATTCTATTCCAGCCGCGAGCGACGTCATCACCCTCCTGCAAATGCATGCGGGTAGGCATCGGGGAGAAAACTCTTGGAGAAAAAAGAGAAAAAAAAAAAAAAGAAGGAAAATGAAGAAAAGAAATCTTCCCCGCCAAAATTGCCCCTTCAACGCGCACGTCGCGTTACATGAACTTAACTTCATGTACGAACGTACAAGTCGTACGCGATATTGGATTCAGAGAATTTGACGGATGAGAGAAAAGAAGAAATGAGAAAACGAAAAAAATAAATGAATCCAATCCTTCCATAAAAGTTTATGTGTAGCGAAGTGCGTCATCGGATTTAACCTCGAGTTACGTAATCGTTGCAATACACTTAACGTATAGCGATCAAAGTTGAGTATACGGAGTGGAGGAAAAGCATTCTTGTATAACCCGGGTGGGACACGGTTGGTTTCAAGTTCCAGATCCAGCTCAGCTTGAGTCGTTAGCCCACGGCTAGGAGCCAGGAAGTGTGCCACCCTACTGCGTCGAAAGGACGCCGTGCGTGAAACGGCTGTGGACACCCTGGCGTGTTTCCCGTTGCGTCACGACGCGGGGGGTATCTCTGACGACCTGACCCACGCTTATTTCCTGCCGCGATCTTACCCAACTATCATAATGAAAAGCAATCACCAAACATCGCGAAAAGTCTCTAATATTTCTATGACCTTCTTTCAAATGGACATTTTTTCCCTCAAAAATCATTGAGTCAAATTTCAACAAAATCTATTTCCAATTCAAACAGCTGTTCTATTCGAATGAAAAAAAAAAAAAAAAAAAAAAATGAAACGAATCAATATAAAAATCTAGCGAAAAAAAACAGCGATAGGAAATTAGGAGGTAGGTACGTTATTTTCTTATTTTTGTTTCACAACTCCTCGGTAAAAATTATCACAGAACATGGTATACGTGAAGCTGTTTTTTCGCTCACACAACCTTCGGCGAATGATAACATGAGCTTATCGATTATTGGATACTTCAGACGTGAAAAATAATGTCAAGAAGGGAGGGCAACTAGCCGATGAAGTATACAAAGGAGATATGCATCGTGAAACCAACAATATACGATCCATAACTCAATCCTCAGCAGCTAATCGCGGAATCTCTTGATGAACTTTTTTTTTCGTTTCACGTTATTCAATTTTTCGCCGTTTCTTTGTTTTTCCCGTTGCAGGTAGCTCGGTACTAACGTCGAGGAGTGAGAACTCTGCGGAGATAAATTAGTAAAGGCACGTTCCGCGTGTCTCAGGGGAGATAGCTTCGTAGTAGACATCGGCTTTTTGAAGGCGTTGGATGTTCGTATCTAGGTATAAGTGTTGTAAAGGTGATGGGTCTCGGGCGTTTCGAGGAGTTGGTAGGTATAAAGAGTTGAAAAACGTGCCTGCAATATCCTTCGGTATCGTCGCTTTCAACTTTATTTTTAAAAGAGCGCTCAAAGCGAATACCTTATACTCTTCTCGATATCGTTTTCAGAACACGGTTGGTTTCTATCCTCCGAATCTCCACCTTCAAAAAAGTTCCTACCTTGGATATATAAAACCCACGACTTGGATCTCGATGTGTTCACGCAGTCATATACCGTCATAGTATACCGAACGTACAGCCCCGTACGTTTGCTCCAGCTAACCCTCATAGTTTTACCTCGCGCTACGCACGTCACACACCCCAAGAATTCGATGAAATCTTTCATTTCATCTACGCGATTCTCGATACCCCATCCAACCCTGTGTGGACACGATAATTTCAATGAAAGAGAAAAAATGCCGGTAGAAAATCGGAGGTTCAAAGTATCAAACTTCTTAGCTCGACGCATTAGCCAAGGAAAGTTTGACCGCCGCGAAACAGTTTATGCCTTCAGGAAGCACCCGGATTCGGGATGACATCCTTGACCAGAAGGTGAACGCGGTGTATAAAGGAGCCCAAGCACGTAGGGGCGGTTTGCCGGTCACCTCGTCATGTGAGGGATGTCCGGCAGCTCCACCTCGTCCCGTGTTCAGCTCCTTGTGAGCCAACTGCCTCTGGAATACTGATGATTGTAGAGCGTTGGGATCGATATACTATCTGAAAACGATGGCGATGACTGGATCTCGAAATTGCACGTCTGGGGTTTATTGAGATGCACGCGTTATACGCCTATTGAAAAATCGATGGACTTTTTCTACGGAGATGTCGAATTTTATGTTAATTCGAATTCGGAAACTTGCACCCTTGCGTACGAGGAAGTTGATCGATCTTATTGTCTACGTTCGAGAATCGTTCGAAGACAAAAAGGTTGGAACAGAATCCCGGCGCATAGAGTGAAGAAGCGAACTAACGTTAACCAAACTATTCTAGATTTCCGTCTCATCCTGTTTCGAAAACTACTTGGATTCTGTAAACAACCGGCGTCATTATCCGGAACCTTATTGAAAATTCGACGTTTAATGAGCGTAGGAAAATTTGTAACGAGATCAGATCGAGAGTACATTAACGAATCGACGTACGATGGGCAATTGAAAATCTACCGCGCGATGCACTTCGCTGTAAAATACGTACACGCATTCTGAGCCTGCGAATAGAATGCTAGACCAAAAGCAATTTACAATTAGCGAAATTCCTTGGTGAAGTACTAGCACCGGTGACGTTTGATGTTTTGTTATTCGTAAAGGTGATATACATTACATTCTAAGATAAAACTAGTTTTGTTTGATTGGCGGTCACACCATCGTTATGATAACCAAGCTAATTTTATTGTTTATAACGATTAGTAAACAACGTACGATGTCGTTACGAATGAACACCGATAATCGATTTATTGGCGGTTCGGAAAATAGTCTTAGTCCAAGCTGGACCGTCAATCACGTCGGTTTCTCCAAGTTTATACATATACCACCGACGACAAAAGCAGAGACTTGCAGCTCTCCAGGGACAGAATTACATAAATTTTATTAGTAGGTAAATAAGTTTTCCTACCTGCTGTAAAGTCTCGCAAAATATGAAGGAATTCGGATCTTCGAATGGTAGCACGTATTCGATTCATCATGAAAGCATATCGATATTTTACTGCTAGTTCGAATTGTGATCGTAAATAACTAAAACTAATTTGAAATTAACTTTACGCCGACGTTGATGAAGCATACGACTCAACGTCGAACAATGGAAAAACGTTTTCGAAACTATTATATTCGTTCGATTTTACTTCCAGAACACGACTAATACGATAAAATGACGCTGCGCTGGATTATTATGATCGGTACATTTTTGTCTGTGAATACCAAACCGGTGAGTATAAGATTGACTCCCCAAGCTTTCTTGATTTCCAAAACTATTTTTGGCTGTTGTACAAAATCTCAAGCTCTTTTCGGCGCCTATCAACTTGGCAGTTTCAATAAGACTCGAGCAATCGCACGAACGCAAGTTTCCCGAAATTTTTGTCTTTTTTCAAACAGTCTTTGACGTCGTAGCGGAAATACGTTTTGTTACAGTACATGAAGAAATTATCTTTTGAGGGATGTAAGCACGACAGTTGGCGCGTCACGGACATTTCCCTGATGCCCAAGGGCGACCAAATTTACGTCGTCGCGGACGTAGGTTACGACAAGGTAACGTCTGTTTACAGAAAAGCCGAGTTTCTCCAACGAAGAATGTATTCAGGCGAACTTCATAGTGAGGGATTGTGATCGTGTTAATTTTATTCGGCAGAACATATCCAACATATTGCATCAAATTACGTTCACACTTTCCGGCTGTAACGAATATTACAAATGCACCAGTCACTCGGAATTTGTTGCCAACGACCTTGACTGCCTTGGAAAAAATCTTACGCAACTTGACAAGGAAGCTTGCGATGTTGCAAAGGTAAATCACGTGGAATATATTTATCATAATACCGATCCATAGTGTACGTTTAGCGGCGAACAAAAATTATATTGAGTGGTTCTTACAAAATTCCAGACACTGGCCGAATGGGAAATGGATACTGGTGAGATATCGCGTAACTCGATCATGAACAAAACTGTAGTGTCGGCGGATCGGGATAAAGTATGCGTTCATTACGATACAAAACTGATCGGCGAAGATGAAAACAACGAAAAACACTCGAATGAAAGTAATTCAATAAATAACACACAATTCAAACACTTTTGACAATCCCCTCGATATCAGGTTAGGGCTGAAATTAACGCACACGGTTAATTTTTCGGAGTCATATACCAAAGAATTTTACGATGAATCAATTATCTCTACTATTTGTCAGTCTCACCGCATGTATACCGGATGCCGAATATGAATCACGATAAAATCACGAATTCGATAAAGGCACAAAAGTTAATTTGATCCAGCGAATACTTCGTCCAATTTTATTTGTTCTTTTCTCGCTTGTTTCACCCCGTTTTATTTAACCCACCCGGTGAAACTTTTTCTGCGCAGATACAATGTTTTTTTTTTCTTCTTTTTTTCTTCTTTACGTTGGTTCTCTCGAAATACTTAAAGCCATAACTTTCGAAGCCTGTGAACCCCTGCGCCGGTACCTGCGCCCGGCAAGTTTAGCGAGTGGTGCGGCGCGATCCGCGTTTCGGCAAGAAGACGTGAGCTTCTTACAACCGGACCCCGCAACCAGTTCACAAAAAGTTTTGGAGTCTTGATTAGAACCGCAAGAGGAACGGATACAGGAATTACCCAGGACGGTACAGTCTCGAGCTTATACTATACAGTGACCAATAAATTACATGTTTTGCACCCTTTCCGTGGACATCCAACTCTGCGGTTAGTGGTGGCCACTTTTTTTGCCAAAAGATGTAGAAATTCCACTTTAGAACCTCTGATCTCTAGGCTCAGGTCACTTTTTAAGGCTACCTACATTCTTTCTTCTTTCTATTTCCTTTTTTTTTTTTTCAAATGTTTTTATTTGCGTTTTTTTCTTCATAAAACTGCAGCTACGAGTCGGACAATGGGTGGAGATATCGCGTTTTTATTCAACACTCCCGCCGAGATAAAACTCGCGGTATAATGACGATGAACTGTAATTACAGAGGACAATTTAAAGCCGCTTTTAGTACGTTGAGCTTAACACGATTTGCGAGCAAGATTATACTATCCTAATGCAAATTTTTTGTCCGAGCTTAAAAATGTTATTGACTGCGTTTACCGTGTTCGGGTGCGTGCCGGATATGCGCTACCGATCTCACATTTCGTCTAACAAGAAGATTATCTTGTAAGATAATTCAAACGCGAGCACTCAACTATTCTTCCCTGTTAAATTATAGAACGGACTTTGATTCCCCGCATTTACTGTACCTACTTGTTATACTCGTACAGGAATTAAAACTTTGCTCAAGGAAATCCCGACAGACTTTACACTGTAACACGTATAAAGCTGCCTGGCTTTCGTACTAACAAATGATTAACCACCGGCAATCATAACGACTCGTCTCATTCCATATCTCATTATTATACGTGTATCGAGTGATTATACATCCAGTTAAAAAATTACATACATACACGTTATCGAGAGAACCGTGGGAATATAGTCGCAATAACTGCTGCATCAAACGTTTTTTTTTTTTTTTCGGGAATCGATTCAAAGAATTATTTACAAAATTAACTACAATGCCGATGGAGCCAATAGAGATCAATTCACTCGGAATTTTTTGTCAAATCGCATATCTTGTTTGAGTAAAAAAAAAAAACAAAAAAAAAACGTTTCAGTGCCGAGTGGTGTACCATTTTTGGTGAAGAATGAGTGGCATTGCAGTTCGGCACTTCGAGTATTTTCCGGTGAATTGAGTTTCTTGTCTCGTGTTTTCCAACTTTATGTGTTTTGTGGGCTGCAGATATAACCGGGGCATTGAATGGCAAAGAGAGGGTCCGTTTTTGCACACGTCACCGAACACCGAGCCTTCTTTATAGCGTATATCCAAGGAAGTAGTCTGCCAAGTGTCGCTGCGGTCCCGTCGTTTCATTGGCCCATCGCCTCCCAGAATCGAAGCCCTCGTCTTTTTTCACGAAATTAAGTCAAAATCTAGAAACTTTCACAGTTCGAAGGGCGGGTCTCAAAGGACAATCCCTGCACCATAATAATAAATGAATTGACAATCGTGAAGAAATGTCACGCATTTCATTCTCAGCATCGGAATCCATGTCGCGCCCTGGTTCACGGATTTCGAAATGGTTCTTCAAACGTTTTTCATCGAGGCGGTAGCTCTCAGCTTCTGTTGTAAAAAGTGAATTTATCATATGACAAATGGGTCAAGGAGTTGTACAAAATTGTTCCCGCAACGGACATGTATAGGTATTAGTACCTATGTACCATGTAACGTCGCGTTTTTCTCGGGCGATGCCGGATCGAATGGAAATAGAAAAAATCTGGTAAAAATAAAGGGATGAAATGAAGATGGCGACGGGGACGGAGAAGGATAAAAAACAGGGGGGAACCCACAGCACACGTCACGGACAGTCACTACCGACGCCAGATACTGGCTACATTCCCGCAAACCACATTAGTTCTGCTCCACGTGGTTCAAGTGCAGCGAAGGGGCGGCTGAAAGGGGTCGGAGAGGGACCGACCGATACGAGGGCTGCACACAGAGGAGGGTGCATCTCATCGCATTTGTTACTTTATTTGTTGCCTGCCTGCTTCAAGAAATCTCGTTTCTTCCCCTTTGGTAGGCACGGAAGTGCCACCGGCGCGTATTTACGGACCTGTACGATATCATCCAAAGTTTTTCTGTTTCTTTTATTTTTTTCATTTTCTATATAGCTTTCTTACGGCTCATTCCACTCCCCATACATTATTCATTACAAAACATATACGCCGTATGTATAATATTTTTTTCTATTTATTCCGTCCGCATGCGAACATCTCCAAATGGTGCATCGAAAATTTACCGCTATCGCTTCCGCGTCACGATATACCGAATCCTCGAATACGACTTCGAAAGCCTCCGGGTATCCGTCGACTAAAAACGCGGGGGAGTGCAGGTTCCGTCGATAAAATTCACTTAGCTTTGATCGCGCTGTAATTTGAAGGAAATGAAAAATGTATTAACACAGTTTGTCGAGAGACACCAGAGGCGGAAGGAAACACCGATATTCTCAGTTGCAGTTGAATTTTCTGCAAATGGGTAAACAACAGTCGACGACGTATCATTGCGAACGTTATAGATTTTGTTTGCAGAACGAGTTTTGAGTTTCACGACGCAGATAGTAACGTTGCCGCAAGGATTCCCGCTCGCAGGGCGGAATTCTACTTTTGATCTTTTTCATTTTATCGCCCGCCTCATATCTCGAGTGTCGCTGTTACGGACGGTAATGTAGTTTCAATTGCATAAAATCTTGAAACCGCAGAGTTGGCGAGCGAGATTACAGCTGGTAGGAAACGTCCCAATGAAGATTCATGAAAATGAGATTCCCATTTCAAAGTATGTTCCAGGTAGGATTCTTATCCTGGTTATGGCCGGGTTTCAAACGGATTGAGGTCGTTTAAGGAGACCTCAAAGAGGAAACACGGACCGGTTAGTGGCATGCGGAAACGGTTATATCTATACAAACTAACCTTGTACAGCGGCAATTACTCTACATACCTATATACATTCGCGCTAAAAAATTTGCAAATATACAACACCAATTCCAGCTAAAATTTTCCACCCAAAATAACAGATATATATATAGCTTTTGAATTATTTGGTCTAGACGTCTGCGAAAAATATATTCCGATTCTTTTTTCAAATTTATATACAACTTCTTTTTCATTTCTTTCGCTTCTTTCGGAAGCATACGGTTCGCGAACCGTGATTGAATGCCACAATATTCATGGTGAAAAAAAAACAAAATGAAGAATCCGGATTTAAAAAATTTTCCGCAGCCGGTCCGGGGATCCGTCGCTACGATAATTTCGGATTATCAAACAGGACCGTCAACGTTTACGAATGCAGTTCTGCATTTGCGCAAGAGAACCGTAAAAACGAAGCATTGTGCCGTGTCCGGATTCGGGTGGACGAATCTATTCACAACAGGGACTATGGGGAACCGCTGCTCATTTGACAGTTTCATGCCAGACGGCCCCAGTTTTATCTTCTTTCGTAATACCTTTCCCGTCTGTTGAACTCATCGATTGCCCTTTGAAAAAAACTTGTGCGCGGTATACGCGTAACTACGCGTTTTCATGAAACATGAAGAATAAAAAAAAAAAAAGGTTAAAAAAAAAAACAAGAACGATGGAATGAATAACGACGAGACGTAATATACCACTCGCGACGTCTTCAGGATTTCGGTGGATTTTTTTTTAATATATTAAAATTTCCTTGGGTTTCGAACGTACGACTACTTTTTTTTTTTTTTTTTTGTTTTTTTGTTTCTTCCATCAATTTATTGTCGGAGACGTTCCACAGTAGCGAAATAACACAACGATCGAATAAGCTGAACGTTGAGCTGTGCATTAAGCTGACATAATTATCAAGCGTACAATTATACCGAAAGTAATGAAATAATTATATACTTAACCGCTCGGAGTTAGTCGCTCTTCATTATTCCTATGAATATACAAAAGCGAAATTACAATTCGAATTAGTGAGCACTCGTAGGAACATACACGCTCAGCGTAATTGCGCTAAAACGATAATGATGCCGTAATGGAGGGCTGGCCTGCCGAAAAAAGCGACAACAAATGGAACGCCGCAAACTAAATGCGAAGGCGAAACAAAAAAAAAAAAAAAAAAAAGAAAAACCAATTGTAAAAACTCATTTCCCCACAGTTCCGCATATTTTTGCAGAATCATCTCTACGAGGTGGGTATGAAAAAAGATCCGTGTACTACAGACCGAACCGAGTATTTAAAATTTTCTAAATGTACGAGCTCACAATGAAAGTGAGTGAGAATCAGAAGATTGCAGCTGCACGCGGAGTTCCTCAACGTTGCGGTAACTAGACGCAACTTATTTTCACGACGGACCACGGTGCATAGCGCGCTATGCGAGATGATAGAAACTTTCCATCCTCTGTGAGCCGTTATCCAAAGGCATTCCGTTAGTACTTGAAATTGAGTCTATAGCGGAAAGTTTCCATCATTCACGCCCCTGAATACCAAATGCGTCTAGACGCCTCCACTTCACGCAATGGAAACGCCGCTTATGCAACGTTTCGTTTTCATTCACCCCCCTCAGACTTCACGGTATGGTATTGTGTTAAATTTTAAACATTTTCCTCCTTCTGGGTACCTTCCGGCGTGGGGAGACTGTAAAGCTTGCGAGATAACAAACACCGACTTCCGCCATTAAATGAATGAAAATAATAATAATAATAATAATAATAATAATAATAATAATAATAACAGATAAAACTTTCATCAACGTGATCGATGAAGAAGGGATCGCGCAACTTCACAAAGCTCTCCCCCGCCTCTTATTTTCAACCGCCGTGCGCCACCGTGGCGTTGAGTCTGTAAAATTTTCAATTTCACATTAAAAATGTTTGCCACTGTATTGGCACTATATTTAGACGATTGAAGCAGCGAAACATTTAGTTTTGGGATTCAATTTACCCCAAAGCTTGCAAGGGGTAGGTATAATCGACCACACCTCTCTTGTCGGATTTAAAACGGACGGACACATATTGACATCCCTTTTTTCGTCACTCAACGTGACGCCATTTACAAAATGGTGTTCGAATAATAATCTCACGAATTTCAAGCCAACGGACCCTGCGACGCAATAGTTGGATCCGTCGTCCCACTATTCAAAGTATAATTGCAAAGAATACGGATCACGTGGAAGCCGCTCGGTCGAACGGAAAAAAAGTGTAATGAAAATAAAAAAGAGAATAAGAAAAAGTACCGCGACAACTCGAGCGATATCCAAGGGAGAGCCGGTGGCGAAAAAAGGGGCGCATGGATCACGGGAGAGTCTTAATTGGCCCTCTTTAACTTACCACGTGGACCAATGGGTGCTTGGGAATCGTGTCCCGGGGTGTCGGTGCGAAGCAAATCGTTTGCTGTTACGGCGCAAGCCGAGTATGTATTGTAAAACAAACTGGAAAAGCACTCGGTACCAGTGGTGTGGGCACACAAAGCAAACCTACCAACATCGTATACGCATCGTACTAGTAACGTGGCATTTAACAGCGGGTGTGAAAGCATTCAAGGTCCCCAATGCCTACATGGCCCTTATATTAGCGCGTGGAATCTGCATGACAACGAGTAGGGCACCATTGTGTGGTAAACGCTTGCACTGTACCGCTATACATATGCTAATTTTCTCTTACGTTAACGCTCTCTACACCTTATAATCATAAATTATATTCAAAACGTTGGGGGGGGAGAGGGGGGAGGGGGGGGGGGAGGGCGAGGGTTCGCACACTGGGAGGGAGGCACGGAGCAACTCTATTCGCTCAACGGTTACCGAATCAAATGCGGATGAAACGAAAAGAATGAATCCCCTTCCGCACCGACGAATTTTTCAAAAAATCATTTATTACGGTCGGTCTGATTTATACAATTTGTACAATCGCCTGTATGAAGCTATTTATTTCAATAGATCATTGGCTCGGTCGGCATCGAGTAGGTGAACTTGACCTGAATGAAAGAAGAGTTTGGAAAACAAATTTCGAGGGATACTTCTTGAGAATAAAATTCATACACAGCAGCATCCGAAACCCACGTCTATTTGAACAAAAACAACGAGTTCGGAAATCAACTGGGTATATCTTGCTCATCGTTATTTTACTTCCGAGACAATAATCGCAAACACCACGATCTTTCAACGAGGAAAGAATGGAGTGACGGGTTTCGTATGAGTATTCTTTTCGTCGAAGAGAAAAAAGGAAACAAATCAAAGGATATTATATTTTTATGGCAGCTTGTCGCGATGTATCAACCTGATAGATTTATTCGTCATATCGACGGTGCTCTATTGCCGTGTTCTCCATACCCTCGTGATACATCGCGTACCCTCTGGGAAATATACCGAATAGCTTTTGGTACCACCTACGATACGATGTTCTTTGTGATAGTTTTCAGCGATCTTTTCTCCTCGTCATAATGTACACAGTTCGGTAGAACTGGGATATAGTTTTTATCGCGCAGTGATATTCTGCAGGGATACGATAAATACATGCAGATGAAATAGCTTCTCCTTCTCTCGTTGGATTCGGAGAGAACCTTTCATCGTCGCTAAGGGTGGAAACAGATTTAATTTCGTTCGAAAAGGGTGAACGGATACTGAGGGGCGACCGTCGAGAGCGTCACGTGACTCAACGTCTGACCCCCGAGTCCGACACTATTTCTCATCCGAATGCGGAGAATTTCAAGGAACTCGGTGAGACCCTGAAAAATACCAATGATCGTACCCCCCAACACGGCTCCAAATGACTTTTATCTTTTGAAAGAAATAAAAATAAATGACGAAACGATACGAATTTCAGTCGTTAGGAATTGGAAGGGTACGGTATTATACCGAGTTTTCGGATAAAAATCTCTAGATACCGAAACGATCTGCGCTAGGACGCCGTTGATAATTTGATTAGATGACAAGAAGCCTTGACACTGATATCGGAGATCCGTAACTAGCGATCTTAAATCGCTGCAATGTTCCGCAAGGTTTGCCTCACAGATTATCCTTCAGGATGAGCTTGCAGCCTGTCCGTAATACTTCTCGGAAGCTTACGTATATTAGGGCGCCTTATTGAAAAAGCTCGGAAACTCAACTTAGTTTCCTTTAGTAAACACCGAATAACTCGTAACGAAATTTATGGCCAAGTATTACTATTCATGGAGGCGAATCTAGCCGCACAGTTATTTGGCGGAAATTTGAAAAACTATACGGTCGATTAATCCTTCCCCCAGATTTCAATGAATATCTACCGCGGTGTGGAGAGAATTGGAAAAACAATAGCCAGGATTGATGGGTGATTCGATGTCCCGCTGATATCAAACTCATTGGGACGGAATAAACATAGAATATTTTCAGTTCTGGCATATTTCCATTAATTCCGTATACCCGTGGCGTACTCACGTATATCCAGCACGTAGCTCCGCTTGAATAAATATAACATTTTTTACAGCGTGCCATTGAGGGAATTCTTTTCACCGAGCCACTGTATGCTTGGATATCCGTTCCATACATATTCCTACCGTTCGCTATACATGACTATAGGAGATAAGCCTTATGGAAATTGTCGGACACACAATCCTTTTAGACGTTTTCGGTATGCGAATCGTGTAAGACTTGAACCCCCACCCCCACCCCTACCCTCACCCCCTCTCTCCTCATCCCGCCGTCCCAATCTACTGCTCCTGTACGTTATTTCGCCCAGGGAAAGACCGTCGCGCAGGCCCAAATGGATTTGGCCTGGAACCAAAAGAACCGATTTATCAGGGAAAGGATCAAAGGTTTTTTTGAGAGTGCGGATTGCTTCCGACTAATCAGCGAATCGCTTGTTAAAGATTCGCTGTTCCTGTTAAAACTGGTTCGGAAAGTCGTTGTACCTATATCAGTTTTGTATGTTGCGAAATTCAAAATTTACGGTTCGGTTGGCAGCTCATTCATTTTTTTTTTTGACAATTAAATAGATTTACCGTACCCCGGTGTTTTCGAAACTTTATCAGATTCGTACACTATATTCGATCCTCAGTTTGAAGAACGCATGAACCGAGATAAGATTTTCGAATTTAATATTTCCTCCACCGTCCACAAATTGCGGAAAAAAATAATCACAAGATTCAATTTTGATATATCCATTATCGCAGCGACCATCTTTCGAAAGTACCGAGGAAACGAAAAATCAAGACTACCGTTGGACGATAAAAAAGCACTTTGTTTTGACGTATAGGAGACGGTATAATATGTGGATCTACTGCGAATGTTAGAAAAAAGCGAAAATACGAAATTCCACATCCGTAGCGGAAGAAACACACGGAGGATCTCACGAGGGAGAGAAGGGAAGGAGGCTCGCTCATTTTCAGTGGAGGTCAGCCTGCGAGATGGTCCTATACGTCACTGCGTTCATAATTTATAATCTGGTAGACGCCTTTGTAACCCTGTCGTACCTATGGTACTTTGGAAGGAGACGTGATGTTAAAAGTTGCAAGAGCAAAGTGTCCCATGTACGAGATCTCGAGATAAAGTTTCACTTGGTACCTGCCAGCTCCGCCATCCCCCTCCACGAACCAGGGAAACAAAGATCCTTCTCGCGAACTGTATCCAAGTGACGTGTGCAACTCGTCATCCGGCTTCCTAGCGTTTTACATGTTACTCCAGCTAAGAATAACACCCGGAATACCGAGCTAAGAACACGAGAGAAAAACCGGCTCCTAGTGTTCGTGCGATGTAGGAACGTTTGAGTGTTTATCTCACCGTTGTGAGTAAGTATCATTTTCGTGCGCACCGCGCCAGCGGAATACCACCCCCGTTTCTCACCCTTCCACGTTACGGCGAGATAAACTGAGATTAGGTACGGGGAGGAGTGTATCTGTCAAATCAGCGCAAAGCTCCTTACCGGGAGGTTCGTATGGGGTTTTATCTAACTTGGTTGATTCTACGCGGTATTGACGTCTACATCTACTCAACCGTTCGCCAGTAGTCAAGCCCTCTAGAGTCTAGACACGGCGAAGCAACATCTGAAAAGGCAACGGCGACCTCCGCGCCAACCAACATTTGGTGTGTACCAACATCCACCTCGTGAGTTACTAATGTAACCACTGAGTAGAGTGTTAATATTTAATTGCATACCTCGCCCTGGGGGAGTAGCTACTACTGCACGGATTTAGACATTCTGTTCCGCCGCGCTCACGGCTTGATACACACACCACCGGAAGCTCCGGGAGTTTGCAGATATTCGGTACGCGTCTAAGAGCTCCGTCGCTTAGTTTATTTTCAACGCTATAGAACCATCGGAAGGGCGTGCGTATCGGCCAGAGGACGTCGCCCTTGTGCTTTTTGTCTCTTGTTTCGTATCTAGCGTAATAGGTACTTCGGAAGGTGCACCGATACACGCCCTTTCGGCTACGAAACAACGAAAGGGCGTTCGAGTGGCCGCTTCACCATATTGGCTCCAGTCGCGAGAGTGTGACTCGTCAAAAATATCGTCGAATTTCCCGACTCGGAAAAGTACTCTAGGACCCAATGAAAAGGGTGTAGGTGTAACGGAAACTATTCGAAAATTGACGCGAGGTCGGAATCTTGATAGAATGGGGCGTAAGTTGGATAAATTTTATCCGGAAGTTACGCGTAATTGCCGTCTGATGGATATAAATGGATTATGAAATCGGAGGCGAGGCTTCGATCAGCTGATGCGAGCGATAACCCTTCCGGTGTACCGTATCGCTCGAGAAGCTGTACGACCGCAACCCCAACGTCGATGTGATTCAAACCCCATTAGAAAAAGCTTTTAGCCTTCATATAGTCCGATAGAACGATATATATCGCGAAACCGACCTGATCTGACCGTCGTAAAGAATTTATCGTTGTCACTCGCAAACCTAGCGAGAAAACACCATCGAAACTCGATCACCACCATCTGCGCGTACATAACGGAAACTGACGACAAGTGTATCGTGGTCGAGGAGTGAGTGGATCTCCGGACAAGAATTTCAACCGATTCTATCTCGAGTATATCTGAACTTCACGTCAGTCACCCCTGAATTTCACACGTCGGACATTACGCGAGATCCGGAAATGTGATCCGCTGGCAAGAATTGACCGAACGTAAAAGGCACGTCGCTAAAACTAAAGTTATAAGCCGTACGTACGTACGTACGTATACTTGCGTACAGGGTATACCTGCGAGGTTCCCTAATGGTTTTCATACGACGATTTGTCTCACGAAACTATGTTTCTACTTTGAAGAGAAATGCGCGTAGCCAAGCCTCGCATACCGCCACACTCATCTGCGTACAAAGGGTTGAATTTACAGTGGCGTAGGTTTTACTTGATAGATTGCACTAAATCCTGTTTATTTCGCAGTCGGATGATCCCTGCAACCATCCGAATAACCCCAACATCGGGGACATTTGAAAAAACCAAACGATAACCGTCAAAATTCTCCCGCTCGAAAATGATAAGAAACTTATCACGGAAGAGCGGTCGTTTTTATCCGCCTGGCATTCCGATCATGGGATGGGATGGGATAAAATTCTTTCTTGAAATTTACGTTGTACGTACATTTGGTAGAGACGCAGTTATAACAAGTACACT
The DNA here is from genome assembly GCF_917208135.1 of Athalia rosae. NCBI lineage: Eukaryota > Metazoa > Arthropoda > Insecta > Hymenoptera > Athaliidae > Athalia > Athalia rosae. Next base: position 20,063,501 of record NC_064026.1, on the reverse strand, counting down.
GTACGGTGTAGAGTATGGAATACACGACTGAATAAATTCGGGTCCGTATTTCGATCCGGGGAAAATAGGAGACACGAGTATCCGTACGTTATATCGCAACGCCCGCGCCACTGCGAGACGCCCGCGGCAGCCCATTAGACGGCGACAATGCCCTCCCTTTCTCGACTTTTATACGTATTTCCGCCATTACTGCGCATTCTGTGTCGCAATAAATTCTTTCTCCGTCACATTAAAATTCTTAAAAGGAATTTCTGAATATTCACTCCTCGACCACCGTGCGATATTGATACGCCTCTAGTGATAGAACAAAAAGCATCGTCGTGATATTTTTTGCAGTCGAAAGAAACGAGGTATGAAAAAATGTAGAGAACTTTCATGGAAATGCGAAGAAATTAGAGTAAAAAATTCTTAGTTCTTGCAGCTCACAGACCTATCTGCTTTCGAAAGATACTGTGAGCTCGCACGTACAGGTTTCGATTACTTTGAAACATCGCGCATGTTCGGTTTCACTGAAATGGACATTCAGCAGAAAAAAAACGACATTGATCCGCATATTTTTCGGCATCTCGATCGCCGAATCATTTTATTCACATTTCTGGGCATCAATGGTATGCTATCTATAGGGGAGGGGGGGGGGCAAAATGGGGTACTTAAGAAACCGTTATGTTTTCAAGGACTTAAATATGCTGATTTTTCTCGTTTTCACTTGTAATTAAAAGAAAATAATCAAAGTAAAATATATGCGAAGTTTATTGGTGATTACCTGTGAAAAGTTTCGGTAAATTAGTATTAATAAGTTTATTGTTTGTAATTTATAGTTGTTTCTTAATTTTAACGTGCGATTTTCAGTGATTATTCGATCAATAATTGTTGCTTTCGGTATAAATTATGTTTTATTATCAAATAAAATGCCGTTAACAATGAAAAAAAAAAAAAAAATACTTGGTTTTCAATATTATCAAATTTAAAAATATAAAAATTTTTATCAAATTTTTGAGGTACCCCATTTTGCCCCCCCTTCCCCTACATATATCCTCTGTATTCGGGTTTTACTTGCTTCCACATTGCCAGCGCTATATTTCGAGGATTGTGGATTAAAAACCTGGTTTTATTATGAACGTAAAGATTTTTCATACAGGAACGGATTTATTAGTAATGGCATTTTAGCAGAACCTTTACATTGGTAGCCATATTGTGGGATGTTGTTAAATATAATGTTAATTACGTTAAAAATGTTCAGGGATGTCAAACAGATTGATGCGATGGAATGTTGACAGAGGCTCCCGGCAGTCGCACCCCCTGGGATGTATTGGGCCAAAGGGGACCCCGGTGGATGGCTTAGGGGCAACGGAGAGAAGGTTGCTTTCATCTCATAATTAAACCACCCCCTGGTCGATAGATGGGGAAAACGGAAAAGGGAAATGCAGGGAGAAGAAAGGGGGAAGCGGAAAGGGAAGACTTCATCTCTCTGTACCTTCGCGCGACCCCTGTCGATAATTACTAATTTATACGTTTCGTCCATCTCCCTAGCTCTTCATAGCCTGGAATTTTTTTTATTCTCCTCAGTTTTTTCATTTTCTCTTCAATACTCTGCAACTTTCTACCGTCACGTATATCTCATATCCGTCGTACCAAATATACGAAACGTCCCCACGTCTGTATGATCAAAAGTTTTTGCCTGTTTATTCTTTTTATTTCCCCTTAGAGTAACGCAACTAATCCGTACGTCATGTTAAATTATCACATCTCTTCAATTGTTATTATGCAGGAATTTATATCTAGAAGATTTAATCGTATCAAAATTCTTATCTACTGTACGTAAAGTTTTCGTTTCCTGGTATACGTAGATAAGCGATGTTTACTTTTTACTCGGTATAATACTTTCCTGAATTTTAATGAATTGGCCAAATATTTACCAGATCTGATCAATTTATCAAACTCGTTTTTAACGAGTTTTATACGTCGTCGTCGGTGAAATAACGGAAATTCCTCATCCGATTCTCCGAAAGAATTAAAATCTCGAGCTGCAAACGATCAAGTTTGGAGACTTGGTGTGGAACGAAAAAGTTCAGAGATGAAAAAAAAAAAAAAACAAACAAACTGATACTCATTAATCGTAGTTTACCAAACGCGCGAGTCAATCAACTATATAACCGCCAAAAACTTATACCACCTAAAATAAATTCAGAAGCGATCTCACCCTGACCCATTTTGGTAACCCATTAATTACAGCGGTGAGCCCAGTCGTTTTTACGACTACTTTGTTTCCCGTGACATTTTCCGAACGATCAATCAGTAGCAAATCCCGAAAATTTTCTGGCAATTGATCATAAACATTCTCGTTGGTACGTATATACCCCGCTATATAACTTGACATCTTTAATTCCGATTTACCAGGTACATCAATTATACTTGACGAAATATCAATTACATGGACATGGAATAAATAACGACCGAACTCGTCATTTCGCTAACACCTGCGTAGGTATAAGTATGCCGAAATGTCAGTAGTGCCAAAAACGAAGCGACCGACATTCTACCAATTGAGTCGCGGCAAACCCACGAATAAGCAGAGGTGGAATGAGTGAGTTTTACGGACGACGAAACGGGAATTGAGAAAAATAAGAATCGCGAGACGAAACCCAGGCAAAGGAGTTTCCGTATCCCCGAAAAACCACCCGACTCCGAGACCCCATCTTACTCGTTGGGAGCAGGGAGCTCGTTCGTTCGTTGCAGATATATCTCGAATTTCTGAGTCAGCCTCTGGCGGGGAGTCTGCGCTGGCTTTTCAAATACTGCTCGTCGAGTCTAAGGGAGCTTTGATAACGACGCGATTACATTTTCTTTTCTTTTCGCCGAGGGTCACACGGGGTGTCGTCGTTGGAGTCTGGTTAGCACCGTAGCGGCGTGCTCACGTCGTGACGTCGATACATTATTGTGCCACTCTCTGCGGCATTATGAAGAATATACATGTATACCGTAGATATATAAATATATAGGTGCAGCGCGTCGGCGGAAGGGAAAAGAAAATTCCGTATCTCTCTGCTTATTTCTGTATGTAACTCATGTCAGAGAAATTCGTTACAAACATTATTATAGAATCGTATAAAAGATTGGCGCGGAATCGTACGGGGGCGGAGTCACTGTATCGGATATAAGGGGCGGAAAAAGAATAAGACAAAACAAAGGAAAGATGCGAAAAATATACCGGATACCCATCTGATCTCGGGTAATGAGAAAAAGGAGAAGAAAGAAATTGGCATACCCGAAACCTGACGCTCCAACACTTGTAAGAGGATATTCTTGAAGCAATCTTTTGATTTGCAATAGGTTATCCGAGACTTTGCCCAGTATTTTATATCTCACAATCAGTTTCAATACTCTCGACTCGGGATCATACGTAATAAGGGACGAGATCAGGCGACACGAGAGAACGATTGTGTTACGAATTTTCAACGGTAGAAGTCTATTGTTGTAAAGCGTAACGGATAATTATCGACGAATCAAATTACCGATCTTGATCACGATCCTTGGACAGTCCACCACGTCTTCTCGAAAGAATCAGGAAATATATAACCGCACGTCCGGAAAAGGAAGGAGGTGAAAAAAAAAAAAATAAGAAACAAAAAGAAACGGTGGAAAAAGTTCGTTGGTATTGGTTCCCCTGCCACTACTACCCCTAGGCTGTCTGTCGTTCTCGATTGAAGTTTTTTACCAACGTTCTTACGAACTCCCCTCATACCATAGACGGCTAATAAGTCTGTAAGTAAGAGGAATGGTCTCAACGCTCTTCTCGATGCCCAGAGGAGCCACACTGTCGTCGCCTAGACACCAGAAAACGTGTCAGAATACGGGCCACTGATTTCGATCGCTGAGAAACCGATCGGCAAAGAAAAATGAACTGACCCAGATACCGAGGGGACAATTCCGTCCGATTTGAATGGAAAATAATTTGGTAATTATATCGACGAATTGGGAAAACCAGATTCGCTCGGATCTCTGAAAAGTTTCGCGTTCACTTTCCGGGAGTATAAAATACTTTTTAAGTGTGCCCCATTCGCAGATACCGCTGACGTAGCGGGAGCGACTCTACACCCTTTGGGAAGAATAATATTATACGGTCGCGGATTTCCACGCTTATCTCATATCGCGACGTACGCGCATTAGCACGCTTATATGTATTGTTTAGGAGGAGTCACGCTCCGTCCACATTCGCGGGATAGGTTTGAAACGCGTGCGTTTCACAGCCATCGAGGCACGCGTAACGTAACGTTATAATGCACGCCCTGCGATAAACTACAAATACGCGAGCTTTTGTTTGCGGACATACCACTAATGCAGCTCCATATTGTATAACCGGCCGCTTACACGTTTCGATGGTTTAACGGGGATCCTTTTGTGTAATTATCTTACCATGCAATTGCGAATGGCAAACGCGTTGCACAAATAACACATGAAAACGTTAACCGTTCGCGAAATAGAAATAATAATGATGATTCGGCCGCCATTACGCACTCGCTCGATCGAATCCGTATATACGAACAGTATTCAATTAGTCTGGAAGATGATTTTTATTTACGATGTGAAAAGGAATAAGTTTCCGCATTTCATCCTCCGCGTATACGATCCCAAGCGATGATACCAAAAGTGAAATTGCGATCAACCAATTCCTATCTACGTATAATATACTGGCCATAAAGTGGCTTGAGACAAACAAGAATATAAATCAAGCAGGTTGCAAAACTTTGACAACAACAAGCCGTCGCGGTCGTGCCGCATAGTACGATATGTTTAGTCGCGGAAATTGCTTTGTATGTATGTACGTACGTACGTACGTACGTAAAGAAATTTCTTGATTATCGTTACTATCTATTCACGGACATTTACCGGAACTAATTGTTTCGAAGATATTTCTATTCTATCAATCGTTTCTTTTTTTTTTTTATTTTCAATTTTTTCATCATCCTTCATAGCGACGCGCCAAGTCCACCAGTGACGAAAACCGAAGATGAAAGGTGCTCGGTCGCCATGTTTATTTGCCATACTTCACCCCCAAAGGAATCCCGCAGGATTCGGCCTTCTTTCCTTCACCATGCCAAGTGCTACGTATGTGTACACATTATTGACGTAACGATCAAGAGCATGAAAAAAATTGAGAATAAAGAATACTCGTGTCTACTTCGACCAAGGAACCCTTCCAAATTTATCTTCCCTCCTTTCTCTGCACGCTCCTTTTCTCTCTTTTCTCGCTTTCAATTTTAACTTGTTTTTATTTATTTTTTTCCCTCCCCGCTTATTATTATTTCACCCTCTTATTTTCACGTGAACGGCAAACACGGATAGAAAATATAACCAAGCTCTAATCTCGTTTCCTTTCAATTTACTTCGCTTCTTTCAAACGTTCTACACACTGCAAGCAGCAGGTCTACTCCGTAAGTAGATTAACGAAATCCCTACCTAGCAGACGTATACCTACGTATGGGTATACCCATACCGACATGTATACGTGGCAATGCTATATACGCACCTATTTGTAAAGGTAGTCAACATGCCAATATACTGAAACCAAAGTTTAGCTTCCCCTAGAACACCTCGTGCTACGGCTATATCTTTCCAAAGTGAAGTAATTATATTAATTCTACAGCGTCTACGTGGAGATTTCAAGATGCACAACGTCATTCCCCACCGATCGCTCGATTCTCTTTTTCAATAAAAAGCAATCAAACAGAATTCAGAACTATTTGAAAGTAATCATTCAATTTCCTACAAGAATATATATTTTCTTCCAAAATGCGCTAATTCGTTGAGGCGCATTAAAAAATTCCAGATGAAATAGAACATTTTTCCCGTGTTATTTGAATGGAAAATGGAAAATCGTAAAGAGGCACCTCTTCAAACTTTACCAGAATTTATTTTTCGTCATCTTGAACCATATTTTTACGGTATCGGAGAAAAAGATATTTGTTTTTTTCTCTTTCCCCCACCGTAACCTGCATACGAATGAAATTGATGGATTCCTTTGATGTGGTCTCCGTGAAGCTTGCACGCCGAGGTCACTATTCCCCAGCGTAAAGCTTCGGGCAAAATGCAGCTTACGTGGTCTGGGCATTATTATCTGAAGTTTGACTGCGGCTTGAGCGAGACATTTGATGTGGTTAACTCCTCCATAATACCCGGTGTTTAGCGAAGCTTGCAAAATTTCAAGTACACGAATGCCGGAACGCGTCGATTTAATCCCCAGCATTACGAAAGAAACTTAGAATTCATATTGCACATGTGATTTCCACGAATTTCAAGTTTCGCTGACGGTAGAAATTCGAGTGTCTCATTTGCTCAATTTATCTCATCACACAGATGTTCGAACAACATTTCCGTCTAGTCGGTATCCGTACAACGGGTAACGTCACATCAACAGATGTACATACGTACGAACGGAAAGTTGAACACCGGGTTAATACCCGTTATGATTTACGGCTTCTACCATTTCATCTGAAAGTGACGCAGGCAGGTATCACGACTACATGATATGCCATATGCGTCGGTTTACCCCTAATTATGATTTCACGCTACATTAATTTGCCGGGCACACACGTCTGCACTGGTCATCGGAGCATTTGTCATCCTAAAAGTATGTGCTCGCTACGCGACAAGCGAAATGTCAGTGTTATCGTGCACGAGCAATCGTCAACCGTTGGACGATCGTTACTTTAACTATCTCGATGAAAAGAAAAACAAACTGGAACTGAACTGTTTTCAAGGACTCGAGTTATCCGCGGACGTGTCGAGTCCTTCGCAACGGTATCGTGACGGAAATACATACATAGGTGACGTCGTCGCCGAAATAACGCGCCATAAATTGACGGTGGTTCCGGACGATCGACCAAGCAATATTTGACGGTGTTAATGAGGTGAATCCGTCATCCGAGCCCAGGACAGCATGTGCAGCGGAAGCTAAACCGTGGCAAGTTATTATGAGTCGAGGCGAAAGTGGGATGGGGGGGCCTGAAAGGGGGCAATACGCACAATGACGCCCTAGGTCCGCGTTACCCTCGTCATCGTGGGCCTAAGAGCCAGGTATTATAATCGGTTCCACTTGGTTACTTCGGTGCAGCGGTAAGTGGTCACACGTGGTTAGACAGACACCCGTAGGTATACGGGTAAACCCGCAGCGCGATCAATGATTCGTGTCTCCAGACATCGACCGCGTTTAATTAGTCATGACGTCCGGTCATTACGTCAGACGTTCTCTCCGGATTCCCCTCCTCTCTTTCTCCATCTCTCTCCGATCGTCGCGGCGTCGTCTTCGCGAGTACCCGGTGGTCCGTAAAAAGTGTAAATACAGAGGAACGTAAATGATAAATAATGACAAAGGGAAATTACAAGTAGCGGCTATTATGTCTGTATCGTCTACGGTTATGGCGTAACTGCATTGTACCATGACCCTTGTATAGAAAGATATGGAGGGTAATAGCTGACGTTAAGTATTCTGTAATTCATTTCTAGAATCCGTGCGGCGATGGCTATCATCCCTTTTTTTTTTTTTTTTTTTTCGTCACCTTTTTTTTTTATTCCACAGCCATCCACAGCTATGGCACCGCAGCAGATGAAAGTTTCATTGTTGCTTAATACGTGAATACTGCGGATGACTATTATTCTTGGATTTTACGCTCGGTCTATACGTATGTGAGTACAGATCATGCCCTTTAAGAATTCTAAATGGATGTTGATAGTGACGTGCTAACGATTTTTCGACGCGCTCGTTCACGTCTGTATAAACTTGGAAGATATATTCAGTCGTAATATAACGATTACGGGGACTCTTTAGAAAATTATTACCTCATGCCAAACGATTTTTAATGATTCGTATTTTGCTTCCTCGTTGTATCGCGCCCGATATTCAATTCGCTCGTTTGTAAAAAATTTACGCATCCGGAAATTCAGAAAGTGGAAAGTCATTTGGAAGTAAGAACCGTCGCGCGGCGAATGAATAGATGGTAATCAACTCGTCTGGGAAAATTAAATAAAAATACATCGGGTGCGAAAGAAAAATTAAATTAGGTAAAAAAAAAAAAAAAAAACCCCGAGAACTACGTTGTACGGCAAAAAATTCGACGAAAGTTAATCGTGTACTCTATTGTAAGGTAAATATTGACATTATTGTAAATAAAAAACTGCAAGAGATAGATTTAAAAAAAAAAAATGGAAAAAGGACGAGCGTTGATTGCGTTCGTTGACCTCCACGCCAAAATTAAATTATCGTGACTGATCATTGTCGCGAACATAATTTCAAGCTTGAGATGAATATTTTCCCTCTCTTTTTCCGTGTGATCGCGTCAAATTACAAAGTAACTATCGACTATCGTCGGATACAAACCTCTTGAGATACGAGGGGCGTGTTTGGTTTGCGTTTGTCGATTTTCGTGTCACGTAACCGAGCACGTTTACTTCGACGGACACGCCCGACCTCTTTGCATTGACTTGGTTGCACGTGATTGTAGCTCCAACAGAAAACTGAAGCCACACAAGTTTCCGTCGCTAAAGTACACCACGGGTGATCGGGCATCAAGTGTTTGTATTACGCTGCACTGGCACGAATGGATCGAAGAAAACTTGGCTATTCTGCATGCAATTTAAACAGTCGGTATCCTACCAGGTTTCATGGAATATTATAAATTCCGTCTTCGGGTGAAATAGGAAAAATTAATTAGATTTTTTATTATTCCCTTCGGTGGATCCGCAAATGACAGTCACTTTTTAGTTGGAAACTTCGGACGATGCGGCAAAACTATGTTCGCGAATAGAAATTTAAATGACCTTTCTGAGGCAAGAACATACTACTTGATATGCCACGATCCGAACGCCGAAGTTGGTCTCGACTACGAAAATGCAGAGACAGGTTGAATTAGACTTTATACCCCTAGGGGGTAGCAAAAACAATAGACGCTAATTAATCAAACCTTCGTTAACTAGGGTAGCATTATATTGCATAATGCAATGAGCTGCTTTTCATGAGATCTATGAAGCCAGCCAGCATTGCGGTGTAAGACATCATCGCCTCTGCTTATACCTGCTGAGAATTCCTTTCCATGAACCGGGAAAATTTTGATACCATAATCCACCTGATATCCTCGGGGGCTGCTTTGAACGTAAGACAAAGAAAAATCAAGTAGTTCAAAGAGTCATCCTTTTCAAAAGTTAACAAAGGGCTATTAATTTGCTTGGAAATGTCAGCGGGTGTGTTCGATCAGGGGCTGATATAGTTCCAGACAGTTTGAAACAGGAAAAATATCCTCCGAGGCTTTACCTCTCCGATAATTCAAATGGCATTTGAACGTAATTCAGACTCGCTATCCATATCATTGTACGCAAGTGGACAAAGACCAAGTTATACCTTACTTACTCGACCTTGTTGGTTTTTGGACCCGGACAACCGAGAGGATCACCAGGGCGGTCATTCGATGTCCAACACATACATTTCAAAAGTTGTTCATTCTGCCTGTACCTTCGCTTGTCGCTCGCTCAATTCTTTATCACTCATGAACGCGTTGATAGCTCACCAACGAAATGTCAATAAAATATGAAGTTCCCTTTTTATTTTTTTATTATGAAAGCCTACTTCTTTCCCGGTTCGCCAACGGTATTCGACTAAAGACCAGTTAATACGAAGACCAATGTAGTTCGTCACAGCTTTTTTGCGTCTTGCATTTTTTTACCAAACACTCAGTTTGAGGAATTTGAAATAAAATTGCTGAAATTGCTGCGAGCAAAAATAAATTATAGAAAGCTATAGGTAACGACTAAAATATTTGATAACCATCGCGAGTTGCGAAATAGAAAGAATATCAACGATAAAGTTTTTCTAATAAAGTCGCCGAACGACCTTCGGACACGTTAACCATAGCCGAAGAAACATGTTACAAGAACCCACGTAAGTAATATCGCGAATGTAGTGGTCCAACCCAACCACATCCACCATCCCGCCGTTCGTCTCACGCTGCAATATCAGCTATGGTTAATATACTCATGGAAACATTTCTACTCTAATCGCGAAATGGACGGTTCTCAATACGGAGATTGATGCGAAACAGGAAATTTGAAACATCGAGGAAAGACCAAACACTACAGAGAAAATACCGAGAAACCCCCGAGCAGAGTGACAAACTGACAATCACGGCAAAAGAGGTGATCGGAGTTATGGGATGTCCGATAATGGATTGCCATCGAGGGTGATTCATCATCACTCCCGGTGTTCGTTGGCCACTCCAAACCGCGACTCTTGGGGTATTCGCTAAGAGGTAGCTCAACGGACCTCTTTTCACGCCGTTTTAATGCTCAATATCCACTTCGTGAAGATTGATCCGAGCGGACCAACGCCACAACTTTGTTCCCCCAATATTACGACGTGGTTAACTATTCATTTTTCCGCAACGGTAAATACACCCATCGATTGAACAAAAAAAAATTCCCACCACGGACTGGGAGGTATTGACGCAGGATTCATTGGGCGGAATTCAGATCGATTGAACGGTCTCTGCCGAGCACCAGATCGCCCACCGAGTACGTCGGGTCACCTTGAACCCTGTAATCTGCAAGGAAATTAATAATCAGACTAGTGTACGGATAATTAATTCAATTCTAGTTTTAATTACCGGAATATCCCTAATGTGGGTCAAATCCCGGCAGGGTATTTATATTACTCCGAACAATAACTTTCGTTTTATTATACAAATGGATAACTTTATGCACCTCTGCGTATGTTAATTAATTCGGCAAAATTAGTCAATGATGGTAGCCGGATTTATACTTGGTTTAATATCATTGCTTCTGAAATGATGATGACGACGATGATGACAATGTTGATAACAAATATCAATAATTCAACGTTGATCATTTGAGCCGGTATGATGTGACGTATTTCTACAACTACTGGTTTCCAAAATGGTGATTAATTATGTTGGCTAATCGCATCAAAATTGAAGGATCATTATTTTGCTCACACACATCAGTTCGTATGTCACCGTGGGTGTTGGTGAATGGCAATTTTAGATGGGTTCCAGATCGGTCCTATTTCGTGAGCTAGTCATGCGGATAACGTGCAAATTGATTTTAATTGGGACGTTAAGTGCACGTGATAATTCTGCCGTCTCTCTGCATGTTTACAATGTCGGGTTTTGCACACCGTCTGACGGTCTGGAGGTACACTATACCGAAAGTGTCAACTATTTTAGGATCTACGTTAAACTTACATGTATACGATCCAACGATCATCCATCTTGCAGCACGTACATACATATCCTAATAAATCCTAGCGTTCACACGCTTCCATAATATACCTGATCCTATTTTATACAGCGAGGTCACACGTCGCTCATTCAAACTATAGTGACAGGTGACTCGTGAATTTCTCACGAAAATTTCTGCACCCATCAAGGAATATACGTATTGTATGTTTTCGATTGACAATCGTCGCCTCGCGTTTTGGCGTATCAAAAATACAGATTTCACTCCAACGGTAAACTACAAACAAAAATATTCGCATACCAATGATAATGATTTTTATTGAGGGACTGTATTAATGAACATATATCACAGTATTTATTTTATTTTCAACGGCGCATTGATTTTCAATCTTCAAACGAGCTCAAATATATGCGAGCGACCTTATTGTGCTTCGAACGCCGCGAATACGCGGAAGCGAAAGGGAGCTTTGAACTTAATCGGCAAGAAACATCCGTAATTATTATATAATTAGCTACCGGCTACAACGTCTTCGAAGTACATGGAATTGAATTAGAATTATCGTCTCTATGAATTACACCATGCCATGTATAATTATAGTTACATCCTCACGCTTGATATCACTGGAAAATAAGGTCGTATGTACTTCACCACGGTACTACTAATAACGTCAGCTGCATCAGTAGCGAATGGTGAATATTCGTAATTCGTTGAATATTTGATTTGCAGGTGATGTCACACAGGCTGTAATAACGCAGGTATTCTTCGAATCGCGACGTACGACAAATGCTCGGGATTTCAAACCGAATAAAACTACTGGCATTTAATTGGCATTTCGATACACGAAAGCGACCTAAAATGATCCTATTCAAAAGCACTGAGTCCGCGATTACGAGCTACGTTTGATTCCGAAAAATACATCGGTCAGATCCAAGGAATTCTATGGAACTACTAATTGGAACACGTGAATCCACGTCACGGGCGGCAACATGTGACGGTATAGATCACATAACAATTTGACCTTTGAATCACGTGGACAGGGACACCGAGCTAGCTTGAAATAATGACACTAAATATAATCTTCGGAAAATTTCATGCGATGTCGATTCCGCTGATGAGAATTTCAGCGTTCAACTGCAATATTTAACGACACGGCATTTTGGCACGAGACAAAAATCTACTGTCAGCCTGAAATGAGTAAAAAATTATGCCCGCTAACGCAAGTTTATCGAACAAAATGATCAGTAACAGATCGATAGCAATATTCAACCCCCTAATGGTCGTATAATGATTCGCTACAGAAATTATTTCACAACCCAAGCAAGTCGCCCAGTCGTATGCAAAAGAGCACGTTCTTCGTTGAAAGTAGTATACATTGATCTTGTTTCATTGTCAGTCTGAGAATTTCACTGCTTATACAGTACTGCGTAATAAACTAGAGAATGTCTCTGACAAATTCATTGCTAATCCCAATTGGATTGGATTAACTTAAAACAATTGGATACATTAGTACAAAGGTTAATCAATACCCATCTCTACTTTACACAATATACCTATACCTATAATTACTGCTACACACTGGGTACCTAATTCCAAATGGGGGGGTCAAGTCGACTCAAAACCGGGGATGTGATGTTGGTATTGAAAAAATCAAGTCTCATTGGAAGCAAAGATTATTATTCGAATTTTTTAGGAATGAAGCCAACGCTACAAGTTGGATATAAATGATTTTTCGACTCCTGCCACGAGTAATTTTCGAGATAATGGAATCCTTTATTCATAATGGGACACCCTGTACGTAGGAGATATTGTAACTAGCTTACCGCTTTCAGATATACAAAGTTAGCGACACTTTCATCTCAGCACGACTGCGGCAATCCAGTTATCGTTCGATGACTCTATTAGCCGTCGGCTTAACTCTGTTACACTAAGCGATCAGACTTTGAATCAGCTCTCAAATTGATACGTTGACTTTGTTCGGCGTCTACGGTAGCTCTATAGTAGTCGTCCCTGGTACCTTCGACGAAGTAATATATTTCACAACTACCACTCGTAGTAGATAGTTATCGAAGAATCAACGCTGATGGATGATTCGGTAATAATATTTTTCATAATTTTTTGTTGAACATCCAACTTTGTGCGAATACTGTAGGTACTGCAATTAGTGACCGAAACTCTGAATCAAGATATGAATGAGTAAAGCAACCCAATAGAGTTTTCTGAAAAACTGTCTCTCAGGTTTTTTCTAACCGTCAAACTACCAGTCAAATTGTTGAGCGTATCAAATTTTCTGCACTGTCTGCCGGGTCAGCGTTGCAGAAGGTATGCGCGAACCTCGTTGAAAATCCTCTTCACCATTTTGAAGCGGCTACTGACATGCCGGTACGCAGATTTCATTTCTGCTTTTTGCTTTGCATCATCTCGTGTAAAACAAGACCAGCAACATGTGAAAGATCTTTAGTACCATACGAATACCGAGGGAACTGTTTGTCGCGAAATATTAGCAGAATATGGAGAACAGTCGACCCAAAAGTCACGACAATTATCCTCGATGAGGATGTTGACGGTAGAACTTACCTCGATACATGTCAAGAACTGGTATCGGACGGTGCAACGAGCACGATGACGCTCGGCCGTCTCGAGAGAAGTCTTGTACCCGTAAGAAAAAGATATTATACAAAGATGATGATCATATACATCCACGTGGGGAAGGAATGTCCAACACCTGAAGAATCGCAGAAACTGTTGGCCAGATGGCAAGAACAGTATTGGTGGTTTCATCGCGTCCGTATAATGTACCTGCTGGCTACCACGAGTGCTTGTAACGATGTAAAATTCATTTACAAACAATTTTGGCAGCTTCGAGTTTTCGAAGTATCAATCGTTACGTTCGATCCATTGGACAGCTGCAACTTGACACTTCGCCAGTGTAATCCGTTTACCAATTTATGTGGGAATACACCGAACCCAAGTTTTACCGAGCCATTCTCAAAGTACATAACCGACATGAAAGGATTTCCGCTATTACAATCAGCGATTCATCGTCCACCAAACGTTCATCTGATCAGAGATGAAATGACGGGGTTGCCCATCACGCTGAAAGGCATCGATTTAGACGTTATGGAATTTTTTGCCGAGAAATTAAACGCGACTCGTCGAATCATTCCCCGATTCGACGAAATATGGGGAACGTTGGACACCGACGACTTCAGTGGAGTATTTTCGGATTTGAGAACACAAAGAGCAGATATGTTATCGAACTCCGTGTTTACTAACACTTTTTACGCTGTGAACGACCACGTCGAGACCACTGTATACTACGAGTACAATAAACTGTGCGCCGTGGTACCTGTACATTACAGAATACGAATTTATCAATTTACAAGTTTCGTTTTGATCCTGGCATTGGCGGGCGTCTCTGTTGGGATAGTTTGGATGACCTCTCTGGTGCTTAATTTACAATCCGAAATCGGTCCGGCGATCCAAATTTATGGAATCCTCATCGGTGGAAAACTGTTACACACGCCGCGGAGATTTTCACCAAGAATAATTTTAATATCTTGGATGCTTTCAGCCCTGGTTCTTTCCACTATTTTTCAAACGTGTCTGACCAAGGCGTTAATGATCGATGAAGAAGAGGTGAAAATTCGAACGCTTGCGGAACTAGACGGTAGCGGTCTAATACCTGTGGTCAGTCCAAGCTTCGTAGACATGATTTTCGGGGGATCTTGGGATGATCCAATATTCGCAAGACTGAAACAGCGGAGTAAATCTTACAGGGCAAGTTCAGCAAACTGTTTTGAAAAGTTACTCGGATCATCAAAGGGCAATGTTACTTGTATCGTAGAAGAATCGGTGGGAAAGGTGTTCATGAAGAGAACGATGCACAATAATTTACCGATATTCGGTATCGCAGACGAGTGTTTATTCGAACAGTATAAAGGTTTTTTGGTGCGGCGTGGCTCTCCATATTTGCCATCGCTCAACAGACTGCTTCTTCGCATGCATGACCATGGAATTATGGCGAAAATGAAGAGCGATGCGGTACGCTCAACTGCCTTGAAGCCATCGATAAGCGCCGATGACGTTAACAAATCTGCACTATCTTGGGACCACTTGCGTCACACGCTATTCATTCTTGCTTTTGGTTTCGCTATAGCGACTTTAACGTTTTTTGGTGAACTTATCTTTCATTGTACCAGAAAGGATGAGGTAGTGGAATTGAGCCGATAAAGATAGTTGCACATGTTATCTGGAAATATTGTTGCACCAGCATTGCGTCGTTTGATGATTTTTTATAATTTTGTACGTTTTATCTCGCAATACGAGGCTCAAGTGAACCCCTTTTTCAGATAGGACAATCATTGAACTTACTTATAGATCAACGTCCTGTTTAACACGTGCGTGTGAAGCTTGCACAATTCTGGAGGAAACTGGTGAAACGAAGTTGCCAGAGTCGTTTTGATTGCTGATAAGTTCACGTTCGATTTTTCAGAGCTAGGTAGTTCCTAATGGAGATCTAACGGTAACTGAAATCGATAATCACGTTACACTAACTAGCAATTAGAAGCGAATTTCTACTATACACGGCCTAATACTGATGGTCAAGTTTATTGCCGATAGAGTAGACAAAGTGGTTATTTGCTACGATAAAAGGCTTTCAGCAGCTGGTGGGTTATTTCATGGCAACGTCACGGTGTATATAAAAAAAAAAGGAAAAATGAAGAGGCTTCAGTCACCACCGAAGAATATGGATTCGAAGGATAACGTCGTGTTCCGGCTGATTTGTCTCAGTTGTACTTTCCAAATTTTGCGCACCACTGCTCTGAACGTTGGTCTCGTAGTAGAAAAAGCAGATGCTCTTTCGGGCCCAGTTACGTCAATTTTACGTGAATCAAATCCACGCACCGTTAAAATTCTGGTCCACGCATCTTTTGATGCTAAAACCTGCGACGATATTTACGCCAATATCGTGGGAGAGTTTCCAACGCAAATATCCAGGTTTGACGATCTGAGACCATCAGAAATTCCTAAGAGGCTGAGATTCCAGGAAGACGCGTTAGTTTTATATTTTTACATCGGATACCGGTGCCCCAACAGTGGCGAGTATTGGAGAATCGTGGAAAAAATGCAAACGCTCGATTGGTGGTTTCATCGTGTGAAATTGCTAATAGTCACCACGACGTCTATCGATTGTGACAATATCGTGGACTTTCTTCGAGAACTTCGAAAAGATAGATGGCTTTTGACCGCTGCCGTCACAAGCACGGAAAACAGATTGACTTACCATCCGGACTATCCCCCCCTTGAATCCAATGAGCGCGTGACGAGTTGGAAATCCAGTAACATTTTCAGCAGCAAACGTATCCCCAACATGCTTGGACGAAAAGTACGAATAACTACTCTCGAGTACTTGCCACTGACGATAATTGAAAGAAACAAGAATACCGGGGAAGTTATTAAGATCGATGGATTCAACCATGAAGTAATAGCAGCCGTATGCAGGGTGCTAAACGCGACCTACTATATCATTCCGCGATTGAACGGTCACTTCGGAGAATGGACAAAGGATGGCTTGAACACTAGAGGGGGTATCCTTGATGACGTGCTAAATAAAACAGCGGACATCTGCCCTCACGGCATATACACGCTTGATTATGGAAGACGTTTCGATGCTTTTGAATTCATTAAAGCTATCTACCTCGACGAAATACGGGCATTGGTTCCAAAGAATAATGAAGAGATTGTCAATCATATGAACAACCTCTTCACAGTCTTGTACACGCTAGGAATTCTAATAGCTATGACATGGTTGTTGTCATATTTATTGCACTTCGATGGAGCTCTCCGGGACCCGCTGTTGATTTACGCGGTTCTGATTGGCTACGGTTGTCCAGCAGGTATTCCTACGCAATCGTCTCAAAGATTTTTCCTCCACGGAGGGATGTTCGCCGCAATGCTTTTGTCCTCTCATTTTCAAAATGCCGTGATCCAAGCCCTGAGCTTCCAAGTCATTCCGAAAGACATAAAAACTCTTCAAGAACTCGAAGCTTCTGGAAGAAACATTGGAATGTTCGGTGGTTTGTTCGAGGTAATATACTCGGAAGTTGACACAACGAAACCTTACATGGATCGACTTCGTAACCGTACCTCCGGTCCCTCAGACCCGAGATCCTGCGTCAATGAATTACTCAGTTCCGGGTTCGCTAATCAATCGTGTGTACTGGGAAGGTATCTAGCGGAAGGATACATCGACAAAACGCTAAAGAATGGACAACCCATATTGACCACTACGGATCCTCTCCTCGAAAGTTGGATGTCCTTTCCCACGCCACGAGGTTATCCTTTGGTACCGCACATCGAGATCATCATTGAATGGCTACGGCAGGCAGGGCTAATCGATAAATGGTTGACGGATTCTTATAAACGTAGATGGCATTCGCCTGCACTTATAACATTCCGTCCGACGAATATAGTTGCGTTCTATCCGATTATGACAATTGTATCGGGGTGTTATCTTCTGTCCGCTGTAATGTTTATTCTTGAAAATTTGTGGTTTCGATACCGCACAAATGTGATATCGTAGTATCTGTACCACGCAAACGGTGCGTAATGTCAATATTTTAGATTAAAGTCGAACTATACATTCATCCGTATGCTTAAATTATCGTGCGTTGATTTCTATGTGTTAAATATCTGTTGAAACCAAATAATCCGATATCGCAAAATAATCCCCTCATGGTTTCTACCGGTAAATGAACGCTACATGTAAACCTGTGCATGTACGCATCGTATCGAAATTTACATGCCTGATCAGGTACACCTAAAGGTACACGCATTTATGGACTGATATTCATATACAGATCCCCCGTTCGAGATAACATAAAAATAACACTGAGATCACACGTTGAAAAAATGAGGGGGGACCTACGGCGCCAATGTAGCATTCACTGAATCGTCGAACTTTTCCAATTTTCCTCTCGATTTGCAGATTTTCCACCGCCGCCCTGAACCTTACTTCCACCATTTTCGTGGGTATTCATGTAGTAGTAATATGCGTCCGACTATCGTCGTAATTAATCCTTGGCAAAATAATTGTTTCTATTTTTTCTTAAATTTACTGCAGTAAAATTACCGCACCATTAAGATTGTGCGGATTATCGAAACGGATCTATAGCGGATAAATTGATTTGACGTATTTCATTAATGATAAATGTATATCTACACGTATACAGGTATACTGTTGCGGTCGATATAAATATTCGTCCTGGCATTTCCCGAGTGAATTGTTCTACCGAATTTCCAGCACATTAGTCAACTGACCGCCGGAAATCGGAAGCGAGAAACTGTACCATCGGAATGCGAACGCACCCTGTGCAGGTCTGCTAAAGATTAACGCAAATCTAAGCCAGCTCGCTGGTCCTAATCCTCAGTTACCTCCTTTGCCCACTAAACAATGGGATTGCTAATGGGATTCCGTCATCTGAGGGAAATCCTCTGGCTCCCAAAGTCAGGAACGAAAGGGAAAGGACAGTGGACTTCGCGGGGTCACTCGTACAGGCTTACTCTCCTCCGTTCTTACCCTTTTCGAGACTCTTGATATCATTTTCACCCTTTCCCACAATCCTATTACGGCGACTTGTCGCAAAACCCACTAAAATCAAATATACCTACCAAACTGAATGCTTTTTATTTGTATAACTTATAAATTCGCAAACGCAATAAAACTAATGCTTTTTCATCTATGCAACTTGCACCCGTGCATCGCGTTTTAATTCGTATACATTTGCTGTATCAAATGGCGGCTTTAATAGATCGGGATTTTATTCCTACGAAACTACTTTTGCAACGTTCGCTTTTCAAATCAGTTAATAATATCGAGACGCCGTTGAATAATGTAGTAGGTAGGTATACACGCAAGGTTAAATTTTCCGCAATAATAGCGTAACGACTTAAATCTTGGTGGCGCGGTGGGTACAAGTGAATTTAAAATACCACGTTACATTTTTTCTCCCACCCTACTGGCGAGCGTGTACGTTCACAATATTACGTTACCTCTCACACACGCAAAATGTCACCCCGCGTGCGTGGCACCCCCTCCCATGACTTATGTGATCGAATTCCACTCGATATAACGCACGCATGTCGCCAAACCCTTAAAGCACCCCACCGACTTATACATACGGTATACGAGGATTACTTCGAAGGCAATCTTAAAAAGTATGCCATTAACCGTCCGCCAGACTTTCGGGGATCGAAAGCAGGGGTGCCTTTCGCTAGATTTTATTTAAACGCGGGGACCCCCGCAGAATTGCCAAATAGTATATTCCGTCGAAATGACAAATGGTGGGGTCATATTTGATATTGTTTCGTTCCGCTCACAGTTATGCAGGCTCCGTAACACCCCCCCCCCCCTCCCCCCCCCCCCCCCCTCCGTACACATCAGATAACCCGCCGAATTCGTATTTGTCTCGGTTCTTCCGAACGCATCAAACCGATACTAATTTTCGGTACAACCGACACGTAATACGTATCGATAAAGTTTCGAGTATCGCGTACAACGTTTTATCGAAAGACGATATCATACGCTCCGACGAAATCCCTCGTGAATTTATATACATATATTCAAAAGCAACGTGAATTTCGTCCGCGACTTTCAATTTACATCGGCTCGCGTTCCTTCTCTCTATTGACCAACCATGCAAGAGCGATGGACATCGCCGCGCGAGGGAACGGGAAAGGTTTTTGCGGGAATAAAGAAAGTGCCGGGACAGAGGGGCGTGTAATTTGTTCGCGTTACACCGTGTGGAAGATTGAAGCTCATTGTCGAGGGCTGGTGCAGAGCGGTACGGTACCGACTTTAATGAAAAACTGCACCCTTCGATACGTGGATTTGTTCGTGAAACGTGAAGCCAGGACATTATGAGTCCATTCGTAGCCCGAAACTTCCTCATTTCACTCGATAATTAGAATCTCGCAGGACACCGCGCTCGTACCTGTAACGTCCAGCCCAATACCTACGCGTCGATTGATTGCGCGCGTTCGACTTGTGTAAAAAGCGCTCGATCTCTTCGAAAGTCAGGAAAAAATAAAAACCCCCGTTTCAAGTCCGTCACGGGTTTGCGCTATCCCAGAAATAATCGTCGCTGCGATTCGGTGGATTTTAATTTGAACTTGTGTTAAGTAAATTAAATCGAAGAAAACCAAACTAC
Source organism: Athalia rosae (assembly GCF_917208135.1). Lineage (NCBI taxonomy): Eukaryota > Metazoa > Arthropoda > Insecta > Hymenoptera > Athaliidae > Athalia > Athalia rosae. The sequence goes on along the minus strand of NC_064026.1, from coordinate 20,043,051 downwards.
AAATTTTCATCTCTTATATGTAGCTTGTTCTAGCCAGCTGAGGGTTGGGAAAATTTTTCAATCAATCCAGCTATCCATATATTGGCGCAAAGGCTACCGAGTGCACACAATACGGGGGTGGAAAAATAGGCGAAAAATCAGAGAAAAAAGTCTAAGTAAAGACAACGGTATCGTCGCAGTCTCTGGTAAAATTGCCACCAAATTCTTCGAAGCTTTTTCGAGATAAAAAGTATTGGTCAAATATTGGACGTCTTGAGACTCCTCACTTCGGTGAATTTCTACACTACGTAATAGCAAGAAAAATAAGAATAAAAAAAAAAAATATAAAAAAAAAAAAAAAAAAAAAAAAACAACCGCATCAACCCCACTTACAACTGCTGCTGTTTTTGCGATCACTTAATAAACGTTGACGCAGATCTTGTAAGTGAAACGAAGAGTTTGCTCAACGCGATGGTGGCTGCGTAAGCGAATCGGAATATTAGAACCCATTCTATGGATCAGACACCCGAATCACTCGTCTAGACAAAAATTTCACCTCATAATATTCCGAAAGCTAACGGCGGCGTCTGTCTATGGAGAGATTACTGGATCCAAAGAAGAAAAAAAACTCACTTTCCAGGTGGGCGTATGGATACAAGTTTTTCTGAAGTCGAATCAATCTCATTGTCAGATTCACGAAACGAAAATTCACACCTTTTACGTCAAATTTGCCATCACTCCGAAGAGAGTCAACGCGAGGTAATCGAATACATTCGATTTGCGATGGATAGATACGTACGTACGCACATATTGTTAGTCTGGCTATTCACGCCTTTATAATTTAGTCGCCTCTTCGATTGTAATTTTTAAGTTCATTCATTTCAGAGCAGGTCCGCTCGGCCGTGAAACATTGTAAAAATAACACGACTGTTGGTCTTAAGTTTGACTTGGGATATTAGGTAGAATTAACGAAAGTACACGCATTTTTCTGAGCACATAATTTCAAGATTAATTTCACGCTTCATTCCGTTCGTTGTCGTGTCATATTCTTGTTTAATTGAAGTTCTGTTCAAGTAGATGATTTCTCAGCTCTATGCTATCATATTTTGAATCCCGCCTCTTCGTTAACAATCAATTTACCGATTGATCCATTCCATATGGCTAATTGTAAGATAAAATAGAATAAAATTCTCGCGTCTGTATATGAGATAAAATTTTCACCAATGGTTCATAAATTCGAGAGAATCTCGGAGGTAAGCTTCCTCTCGTCTATACTGACCTACTTAGCATATGGGTATAAGTATACCCGTAAAGACGTTGGTTAACGTTATTCAGATTCTGTCACTTTTCGCGAGCCACAGCGACAGGTATGTAATACTGAAATTTCCAAGAATCTCGATCACTTCACTTGATGTTTTTCAAGATCGTTGAATGCATACGATACACCCGCGAATTTCGTGATCGACACTTCGCAAGCAACTTTATGAGTCTTCTACGCATCACGGCGAAAATATGGAAACGAAGATATGGTATGTGTGTATTGTTCATCGGTTCTCAAATTCTGGAAAAAAATTTTACTTAGATTCGGAATTTTACTCGGAATAAATGGCGGACCAACTTACACCGCTATATTTCTTGCGAAATCAATTATAATCTTTCGTACCATGGCGGGTCTCTGAAGTATAACATGGCAAGAAATAACGTTCCATTGTTAAACGGTAGCGGAAACGAACGGCGTTTCATGAAATAACTGAAAGTGCGCGGCCCTTGTCGTGTTCCAGCGTACCGTATACCATGTAATTTTAGCGTATTGTAACATTCGCGAGCAATTAAAGCTGCAGACAATATCTTGGGTCAAACTAATTTGTGTAATTATTAAGTTAAGAATTCTAAGCCCCGGACTTTCGTATTATTCCTATCAATTGCGCAACTTTTAGGTCATGACTTTAGGTTCCAGCTGTAGGGTTCGTGAAATATGTGGGTAATAAAGTTCACTGTCACCTACAGACCGGACGGTTGAACATTCTCCTCGGAAACTCACCGATTTACCTAACCAATTTCAATCAAATTTTAATGACCATCGCGACTTATTTATATCTCCTTTATTCGTGAACATTTTCCCTAAAAAATTACGCCAATAAAATTTCCAACAACAAAAGTTGTAGCCAGACGTCAAATGTAAAAACTCACTTTTCCTTTTCTTTTTTTCATTTCAAAAGCGGAGTATGAATCCCTGACGTGCTTTGTATTTTACGTAATTTATTCTCATTTGTTCACATCGAATGTCGAAAATCGAATGAAAATACTTGAAAATTTTATCGTCTGCAAATATGTGTTCCACGAATAATTAAAATTTCCCTTTTTCGTGTTAAGCTCCACTGCCTAAAATTTTATAGACGGCCTTCAATCGCCGATGACAGACGTTCATAAAAAACAAAAAACGACTAAAAGCTGTCATCGAGGCTTGATAGGAAAGGTGTATTTTAAAATACGAATAATCCAACTCCATTTCTGGGAATTAGGATCCTTCCAGACTACCGAGTTAGCCATCACTGTTTGGTCGATTATTGTTTAATGTTTACCAGACCGAAAACCTGCGGTTTTAGTGGATTATTGTTGATAAGCTAGACTCGACTTCAATGGACAAAGTAACGGCGGTTCGACGGTACGACAACATTTTTTTGTAACTGTAATAAAAAATAGATACAATAGGACGCCGTCGGGTGCTTCAATATTAGAGATTAAATGACAACGAAAATAGAACTCTAAAAATAATTTTTAAGTCTCAGGCATATTTGAAGTGTATAAAAATAGCAGTTGTTTTATCATTATAAGACTTTTTTTTTTATCATCGTTTGGCAAAATACTCGTATAATCAGAACATGAGTAGATACAAAATAAATGAAAAAGTAGAAAGTTGATGTTGAATGAAACGACTCGATTACCTATATAATATCCAGAATAGGAAAGCGCGCTGTGGGGGGGAGGAGAGGAATTATCAGTCTGTATAAATGAAAAATTCAGTCGGAATCTTGTTAAAAGGAAGAAAACCATAAGGACCACTTTCCTAACGATATACAGACGCCTGTTTTCATTGCCGCATGTGCGCTAGTTAGCCCTTTTTGATCATTTACATGATCTAAACCAGTTTTGAACGTCGCACAAATCTGGATCGACACATGATCAAGGTGAACCATAATGAATCGAGTAGATGGAAGAATGTCGAGTGCTCCCGTTGCGTAGTGCAACTCGTCTGTCTTCCGCATCCGCATTTTTCTTAACTTCCTATCGAAACGGAGGGCATTCTCTCCCTCGAGATCGGCACTTCGAACGAACACAGTAACCAGTGAACTTTGTTGCGATCACATCAGTAAGTTCCTTGGTGCGCGTTGTGCTTCTTGCCAATTGATGCGGGTCATGTGCGTAAGACTTTTATTTGTTTCTGTCCTGTTTCATGAATTGTACGCAGAATCAAACGGTGAGAATTTTTATTGATTATATCGATTCCTCCTACTCTTTGGATTTGTTAATGTTTGATTTTCATCGATGATTGAGAATTGTGCCTCAGAGTCAATTGAAATCTCGCGATGTTCTGATAGAGAAACAAAATGGCGATTCGACGGATAGTAATCTTGTAGCGTCTGAGTTCAGGTGAAGCGCGCAGAAGAATGTATTAACAAATTGAATTTCTATTGGTCCAGTTCCTCGCCGTTCGAGATCTTATTAAAAATTAAATCCAGCGTATAAACGTGTTCGACTATCGATCGTGAACCGGAAGTAAACGTTACATTCCCAAGAGAGCTTTTACGGCGACGCCATTCGTCGGAAAAAGGCAAAATATACGTTTGAACGATACACCGTTTCCCCTTGAATGATATTTTTATTGTTCGTCACCTATGTATTTGTGATCAATGCAAACGAAAATGACATTTGCCAAGTTCCAAAAGTATGTAAAATATTAAAAAAAAAAAACCAAATTATTTTCCTCCGGCAGTTACCTCTATGATCTTCGAACTCTCGCTACTGGCCGAAAGGCCTACAAGAATAGTCGGTGGAACGAACGCGAAGACGGGTCTTCACCCTTGGCAGGTCTCCGTGCATTGGGGGGATCCCGATCGAGGGTTAGAACAGCGTCACGTATGCGGAGGGAGTCTTCTGACAGCGGGTTGGGTCCTGACCGCCGGACATTGCAAGACCCTCGCCCCGCAGCATCCTCGTCCCTTGGGGCGTTTTCTTGTTCTGGCCGGAAAGTATAAGCTAGGCACAACCGAGGATACTGAACAGAGCAGCCGTGTCACCAGGACCTTCATTTATCCAGGTTACTCGGGGTAACATGTCGAGAGACCCATGTCTTGAAAAAAAAATTTCCACCCTCGCTTTTTCTCTACGGTTCTGCCTCCTCCTTCCCCCTCTCCCTCCCCCCCCTTTCCCCCTGCCGCACGGTTTTCATCGCGTTTTATTATACGAGTTCATAAACAACTGCAGACGGTCGAAATGCTTCCAAATCGTCATGCATACTTCGCAGCTATAAAACGCGGTATTTAATTCTTTATGATATCGTTGAATTTTCAGTACCGTAGCGCCGTACGATATCGCACTCATGAAACTGGAAAAACCGTTCGAGTTAAACCCTTTCGTGGCAACCGTGAGCTTACCATATCCAGAAACCATCCCTCGAGGCGACGCTATGTTGACGGGATGGGGTAGCATCGGCCGTGGCAAGAATTTCGACGGTCCTATGATCCTGCAGGAAGCTGTACTCCCTATTCTTGACTACGACATTTGTAAACGCGCCCTTGATAAGGCTCTACGTCACGAAGGACGAAACCCTTTGCACCCTACTAATATCTGCACAGGTCCCCTGGACGGTACGAAGTCTGCTTGTAAGGTAAACCCTTCTTTTATTCACGAATATGAATCATGTATAAATACATAATACAACCGGAAAAGTTATCCCTCCCTTATAAATATACCCCCAAGGAAAAAGCTGGATCACAATCTATCTTACCTTTAATATTTCCAAGAATATGTTCCTCTATAATGAACAGGTATGGGTGAGTCGTGTCCCTTTTCTGCGGCTTATGTCAGACGGATAATTTTATGGCGACTGAATTCACATCCGGTAGGAATCTAAATATTTTTCAAGGAAAACTGACTAACATGATATTTATTCGGTATCTTCCAGGGTGACTCCGGTGGACCTTTAGTAACTGAAAACGCTTTTGGCCAAGCCGAGGTTATCGGCGTCGTATCCTGGGGGCTTTTTCCTTGCGGAGGTCGGAACGCTCCCTCGGTTTATACCCGAGTATCCGCTTACGTTACGTGGATTCATAAAATAATGCTCAATCATTAGTTCGAATGTTAATAAAACCATATATTATTCGTTACCCAAATTGGCATTTTACGACTACTGCTTTTTATTTAATCGAGTTCACCATTATCGTTATTATGACTGTTCTATTTTCTTTTCTTTTTTTTTTTTTTACAGATCGGTAACTTTGTTGTTTTTCCTATTGGGAACCGTCAACAAAATAATCAGATCACTGTTTCTGATAACTGAGTCGGAAATTTTTCTACGTACTAAGAAGAAATATGACAAACTTTTCTCATTTGTCTCCCACTAGGGAATCTATATGTACTACAGTATTCTATTAATTTCAATACCACGATAACAAGCATTCCGAACTAATGAAACTATACACAAAGATACCCTCACTATCGAACCACCGTACTCATCCACTTCGCAGAACTTGTTACTGCAGCGGAGGTATGAGCTTTCTTCGTCAGATCGTCTGCGAAAGATATTCTTTTATCATCGGCCGTCCGTTATTCACCGTCGCAAAAAGAACGCCAGCGCCGTTAATCGGGATTAAATAGAGAGCGGTTGAGGGATGCGACGCTCGACTTAGGGGTTGGAAGCGGCAATGGCCAGTTTGAGCTCTGATGCCTGGAAAGTGGGGTCCGGCTCAAAGCACTGTTGATGAAGGGGTTAACGGACGGTACAGTGCGTGATATATATATATCATACTGTGACTGTAAGCTTTACACGGGTCACCGCGTACCGTGGTCAACGCGGACACGGGGTCATGTATCAGTCAGCGCGTATACGTTTACAACTGTGTGCACGGACGAGCGAGTTGTTTCACCGTTTGCATCTCTCGGACGCGTAACGCGTACGAATACCGACGGAAGTTGCCGTGAGCAAAAAGTACAACTGCCGATACGGCCAAGACGGGGGTTGGAATCGTTCATCGCGTGTGTACATATGTGTGTGTAAACATGCTGCAGAAGTTGCAGCATGACGTTTGAATTTTGATCAGTCGGTATAAGCCATCCGCCGCCCTTACTTGCGTATGACCAGGTATGCGTCCTACATAGATGCATAATGTTTCGTCTCGTGGCTAAGTTCTTTATCCGCGGCCGCACGCGTACATGGGACGTCAGGGTATGTAGATTAATAAAAATCCTCCGACCACCCGGACAGCTCTCGCTCATTTGTATTCTAATAACACGCGGGTTTATAGGATTATAGCTGGGCCACCATTTCCAATGCAAACACATTAAAGTGCCTTAACCTGGCCGAGCAAGTCGCAAGCTGGGGATGGGTGACCCTCGTCTTATTTGAATCTTATTTGACGGGCCCTGGCGCTGATAAATTCCATTCCACTAAGTAGCTGCCGTCGGGTGACGTGTCGTGTTCAGCTCAGCCCCTATAGCTCTTTCGAACATCCAACACCGGAGGGAACCTGAGCGCACGGTTACAAAGAGCAACTCGGAAAACCACCCACCACCTCTCACCCTATTTTCTACACACGCGTTTCGTCATCCGAAAGCTCACCGAGAATTTCTCAAATTTTTCCCGCACTTACACACCCCGCGCAATATTCACGGTTCATTTCACCTGCGCGCGAGCATACAGCTCCACGAATACGGGCATTTTGACGGAACTCTACCGGACGCTCCTTTTCCCCCTTTTCCTTTTTGTTACCTTAATACCTCAAATTCGCGAATGCTCCGAATGTCTCTTGGCATGGGAATTTGATGTTGATATTATACACACCGGGGGCGAACGGTTGATTTGCCTCTCATATATAACTCCGGATTTTAGGTGATAAAAATGAGCGACTTGATAAGTTGTTTGCTTTTCGTTCTCTTTTCTGAAATATCGGTATAATATGATTCGCTTAACTTTGAGCTCGTTCCAATGGTCAGACTCCGATATACAATTGAGAGTGAAAAGAAGGCGGGTTATATCCCGCGGGGTAGCAAACTTTTAGATTGCAAGATCATGTTGATGCGCCAACTCCAGACAGTTTATACGCTAACCCTCTAATGTCTCTGGAAGTTCTAAACCCTTCATCCGTGCCATACCCGTTCCACGATCGATTTCCACCTCCGTATAAGATGGAGCAATTTTCAACCCGAAATGAAATTTCGACGACGCTGCTCACTTACCACATCCGCCTCTTGGCGAACGAGTTGGATTGCTATTCGAAAATTGCGTATACCGAGTCTAGGCAGACGCAATTTGAATGCGCGGTATGGCCGATGAGCCGTAGCCACTGTTCTCCCACGGGCAAAGCCCCCGTGCCCCACGTGCAGCGAGCTGAAATAGAAAAATGAATCACGCTTAGGTGGGGTGATTTGATTTTTTTTTTCACGAAAGAACCCCCGCGCTATTCTCAACGCACAAGTAATTCACCCTCGTCGCACCACTAATCGACGTATCGTCAAAATTATCGATTTTCAAATGGGCCGAAGAATCAAACTATTAGTTGATGTAATTGGCGGCAGTTGTAGTCCTACGCAAGTACGTGTACATATTTGCACGAATATGCGATTATCCGTTATAGTAAAGTGCTGAGTGAGTAAATTGTTACGACGTACGTTTAACACGAGTACCGTGACTCGCGAATACGGAGATAGGCTACCGAGGGTGATGAATTGCCACGAAATTTTAGTTCCAGAGTCGATTTTATATCCCTTCTAGCAATTAAACAAAATCGTTTCACTGATCCAATTAACGATAATCATATATACTTCTTTTTTTTTTTTTTGTACGCATGGAGCGTAAAAACGGGGATAAAACAAAATCACAGCGATACTATCTCTGCACTAATTATTTATACGAATGGTCCGATATTTTCTTCGGGAGTATTTGGAACGTGTAGTGAAGTTGAAGGGTCATCCATCAGGTTTCACTCGATATTCTGATTCGAACTAATTGGATTCGTTTGGGCAATTAGGCGCGTCCGATCCCAGCCCAACAGCGAAGTCTGCAGCTCCCGAATAATCTGCGGAGTAAAATAATAGAATAAATATCAGCAAACCGAATTATCTCGGTGCGATGACGTGGCCTGTTAAAAATCAGAACGCCGTTTGTAGTTGAAAAACTATAAATAAAATTCTCAAAATATCTACCGCACCAAATGGATCACACAAGCAGTAGGTAGTCGAAGAGCGTCGAATCAGATAAATTTCCATTTCTCATAAAATAGAATAATTCAATGACTTTGAAAAACAAAAACTGAATCTCACGTACAATGCCCGTATATTTATACTTATATGGCTATATCAATACCCATGGGGATCCCCGACACTGACCTACCCCATCGTCATCCCCAGTCAGTGCTGGTGTCGTTGCTTTTACGGATGGTAACGCATTAATGCTATTATTGCGAGCCTTGCATCGGTTTACGAAGGAAAGTGATGTGGGGAGAAACTGCACATGGGCGCAACGAATCGCCCCCGAATTTACACTGCATAGAAACACGAATGACCTGTAGTCGAGCTACGCTTGTACGATATGCCTGTACACCGGATTGAACACGAACGGCGAGAAAAGAAGCGGAAACAATGAAAAATTCACGCGAGATTTGAACGTTACAGTGCCGCATTACGTGCATGTCAGCGTTGCATTTCGTCATGGCTGTTGACTTGAAAAATATATTAGATATATTTTGTTTTGTTTCATTTGTCAAGGTTTCACGCGGCAACTTTAATCGGGTGAATGAATTAAAAAATTGGATAAATTTTGCCCGTAAAATCCTCACTCGATGGATTCTCGTCAGAGCGATATCTGTAGAGGCGCAATACGAGCTAAACACTTGAAATGATTAAATCTTTCGAATAATTTATAACTTTTTCATTTCGAGTTTTGTCCCTTTTATACCGTCCGCGGGATTAGCTTTAGCTTCGCCAACTTATACGTATACATATACCTTCTCGCGAGATGATCATATTTTCCAAATACACCGGCTAAGAATTAAAAAGGCTCAAACGCGCATTACGGGCGTCTTCCTTTCTGTAATTATCCTAACGCCTCCTTTGTCTTATTCTACCCCCCTCCTCGTCGTTCTTCTCCTCTTTCTTCTTCTCCATCCAGAATTAACGACGTCTTTACCTTCGGGGACTTTGGACCGCGCAACCCGAGCCGGAGAAGCGAGGACCGAAGAATGTCCGCTGCGCTTGGTTTCGCGCCCCTCAACTTTGTTCTTACTTGGAAACCCCCGTAGCACCGTCTTCATATTCGATATCGTCCTACCGGCTGACCGTCCCAGGATCTCCTCTGACCCCACTACTCCTTTTGCACTGGAAATTCTCTTCAGATTTACCTCAACATCATCCGGAGAAAGGTCTTGTGATTTCTCAGTTTAGGATAAACGTGAGTCACAGAAGATACGAAGACTGTAGCCAATTCAATGCGACTGGAATTTCAATAGAAACTTCCAAATACCCGTTATTCGGATTACAATATATAATAGTCAATGAAATGAATGAAACTTTTTTTTGAATTCGACGATCAGAGAACATTCGGCAACAACGAATTTGAATTTATGTTTTCGAAAACTCGAAATATCCTGGAGTTACGCTGAGGTGCGTGTTTTCAGTTCTAGCCGTTAGTAGAATTTCTTCATTTCTAGATCTCGGTCCGCCATCTGAACTTCGACTACAATGCGGAGGGACGAAGCAAGAACTTCTCCCTTGGTAAGATCCGTATAACAGAAATTCTACACCCTCATGCAACCGTATGGATTTAATTAAAATGCTTTGGCCTAGGCTTCCCGCTCAGGTTGGTATGCCATTAACGTAACTCGAAATTCGTCCACCAACGATGACGTCGTCGACGCTTCGAGAAGTCCTTATATTAACTCAATGGGCACACGGTAAATCATCTCAGACGGACCAAAAAAGCAACAAGCGGCTCGGAATTTGTTGCATTAACGCATTTTTCTCATCCCCTATTCTAATCGAATAAAAAATCCAGAGAAAATAACGAAAGGAAAAAAATCTACGCTAAATTGAGACTTTCATTTCATACGCAAGTTGACACTTTTTTCAGGTACAAATTACCCGAATCAAGGTGAAATTCGTTTCACTTCGGTAATACGGTCATATAACAAACCAAGTATCGGCATCTTTTGAACAAACTGCGAAACATTTTCAACAGCCGACTCGACCGCGAAAGAAGGTAAGTCGTATCGAAATCGATAAGTTTTTCACATAGGAAGTATGCTAGTATGTACAGTATATTTCACAATGTTACAACGAAACAATCATCACATTATAATATAAATTAAAAGAACTAAATATTAATGTACAAATATGCCATCTCGTAAAAATATTCTGACCTCCCTGTTTATCCGATTTTTACTAAGTAAATTAAATTAAACTTCATCCTGTAAAACCTTTGATACGCCAACCATTTCGTATCCTTGATAATTCACTGTTAGTCATATAGCCTCAGCTTCCTTGACAGTTTCAGGTAGTCTCCTCCCCTTAGTTTCAGGAAATAAGAATATAGCTAGGATAGCAGCGAGAAAAGGAGCAGCCGCAAAACAGATAAACGGTAACTCTGGGAATACTGTTCCCAGCAGTGGGGCAAAAGGAGCGATCATGGCACCCACCCTAGACATCGTCGAACTGCAACCAACCACGCAACTCCTGAAACGAGAAAAAAAAAATTGTTCCAACAAAATCAATCACCAAAGTTTGTAAGATGAGTTGAATCCAGTCGTTGAATTTCAGTACCAAATTTTGTTCGATCGTAATGAAGATTTTACTTTATATTAATCTGAAATGCTTTCCCTGAATTTGAAACGATATTTACCAAGCAATTACCAATATTTATTCGAAACAGGTACAGCGAGATATGAATATTTGCGTAGAAGGAAATAAATGAATAAAAAAAGAAAAATAATAATTTGCTTACCGGATAGCAGTTGGGAAAAGTTCCGCAGTATACACATACAGAACGGCAAACGACGCGGTAATTGCCAATTTGCCGACCAAGAACAGTAAAATCGCTGCCCAGTATACGGAGGTGGGTATTCTGAGAAATGTGAAAAAAATATTTCATGCGAAATTCAAAAATTATATCTCTGAAATATATGGACATCAATTTTAGGAGGATGATGAATTTCTTACACAGCTCCCGCCCCGCACGTTATGGAGCAAATCATCAAAGTCCCCACGAGGCTTATCCGTCGACCGAAACGGGGAAGAATGAACAACGCCATCATGCATCCAGGAATTTCAATGAGACAAACCAGCGCAAAATTCCAGTATTTATCTCCGGAAAGGCTTGTGCTGTTCACCGACAATCCATAGTAGACGAACGCTGTGGCTGCCCAAACGTAAAACATTATCACAGTCCGTGAAACCAGAACTTTGGAACTCAAGGCCATAGCCAACATCTGCCGCATCGGTGGCTTCTTCGAATCATGATCGTCCTCGTTTGTAGCATTCTATAGGAAATTTGACGTAATAGGTGTACAAAATTTTTCAATATCTTGAAATATGATAATTAGACTTGAAACTCGTCCTATCGGAAGGAGAACAAAAATCAGTATATATGAAATTAACTAATTCTGCATAATTCGAAGTCACAGCTCGGTCATCTACGGCATACGTCGTATCTCACCTCCATGGATTCTAGAATCCTCGATGACAGCACAACTTTGTTAGCCCTAGCAGCTTTGGTGACAATGTCCTTCGCTTTGCGGTTTTCACTTCTGGCAAGCAACCACCGCACAGATTCTGGTATGAACCAGTAGTAACACAAAAAAATGGCTGCAGGTGCAGACACCGCCAACTGTAGCATTCTCCAGCTGCCGAACCACCAAGCAATAAGGGCCACGAACGCCTCGCCCACAGCGTAGAAATAATTCAGAACAATTCCACAAAGTTCTCGTTTCCGCCTTCCTACCAGCTCAACTCCTATACGAAAATAATTACCCTCGGTTTTAATTGCCATGAAAAGATTATCTTTCATTATATTTTATTGCTTCTCTCGATTAGGTATTCACCGATTATAAAAGCAAGGGGATATATTCCAGCAGTTCCAACTGCGTTTAGGTAGACAAAAACTGCGAACATGTCGTAGCTATTTGACACCACTTGTCCAATACCCGCTGCAGTCATCAGCATTATGCTTACTATAAACATTAGTTTTCTGCCATACCTGAAAATATCCAGCTTTGTTGGTCATTTTTCACTGTAACGACTATACATGAATCCTTGTCATTATATTATATCCTTGAAATCAGTTTATTCAGCTGGTTTGTCCGCCGATCTTCCATTTTTATACTAGGAAGCTTCGAAAAATTAAAAAAAAAAAAAAAACTCGTCTCGTAGATTTTATAGGAAAACAAGTCATTTTATCGCTTCGCTTGGTAAAGAATCGCATTGATTTCTGTATTTATAGGTGGTGTCGAAATGGATTTCGTGATACAAATGGCCAAATCATTCGAGCGAAGATCAGGAAGCAAATTTACAGATTGTAAATGTTTCGCTTTTTGCACTAATAATAAGAAGACTTTACGAGCGATAAATATGATCTTCCCTGTTGCACACAGCTAGATGTACGGAAAACCGGTTAATGGTACTCTTAATTATTATAACTTGATGTTATGTCATCATTAAGCGACTACAGCAGTACCAAGGTCAATCGCGTTCGGGATCCGACAAACCAGATTGACAATAAGCTTGATTACGTGAACGTCTCCGGTGTACTGGTGTTACAAATACATCGAATTATGATTGAAATGATTTTCCACTCCGCTCATTCAACTTGGTCAAAGCTCATTAATACACTTCAATCGCTGTCGCATATGAAACACATTATTTTTACCTATCCGCAAGCGTTCCGAAGAACATGGAGCCGCAAAATATGCCAGCAAAGTGTATCGTTCCGATTAGTGAAAGTTTCCATAGATTGGAATTACACGTGAGATTCCACTGAAATAAAACAGATGACAAGTTGTTGAAAGTCAGAAAAAAAATCACTTCAATGGGGATTTAACCATTTCCAACTCTGTAGTACTCGAACTACTATAACTACAACGTTATTATCAACGTCTGAAATATAGTCCACGTTAATCTTCAACGGAGCAAATTTTTTTGTACTTCTTTCATAACCGGCACTATCAATAGATTGGAAATTTTTCGAAATCGATTAATTTTTCATGTCTCCATGAGCAAAAGTGGTCACGTAAAGAAAGTTTAGAATATGACGTGACAAGATAACATATTTGGGTAATTGATATGAATAATTTACGAAAAAATCGTGTCGTCAGACCTCCCCTACGATGGTCCAGTCCCTCGAATCAAAAACCCATTCGGTGCACTGCACAATGGATTCCGTGGAAAAGTTCAACGGGCAGGTGTCGTTATTTGCAAAAGCTCCTTCACCGACGGTCGCGTTATCGTGGAGGTACATGCTACAATGGCTTGGAACATATTTAGAATTGGCCGTACCCGTCTCGTATTCCAAGTCAGGAATTGCACGGTTCACCCAGGATGCTGAATAGTCCGGTGAAATACGATCATCGCATCCCTCTATACGGCATCTGAGGAGCATGAATGCATTCGATGTTCAAGTCTGACTTCGATTATCATCCTCACTCACAAAAGGATTCCAAATCCTCCAAGACTTTGAGTGGGATATGAACGTAAATCGATAATTCGATCCTAATACAAAAATAAGGTAATGCCGAAGGTAAATAACGCGGAGGCTAATGCATGTATTTCAAGTAGATGATGATATCGTTGAAGTTATCATTACGAAGAAGGCGGTGCTTTATCAGTATGAAAAGATTGATGGTCATCGAGTGATTTGTTCATTTTTTTCCCAGCGAGTTTCATTATAGTTCAATGCACTGTGACTATGTCGTAGCAATTATGAATTTTTAGAATCATGTTATGATGAATAATGGGAACAACATGAGAGATAAACATGTAATACTTGTATTGTGATCGTCGGTTGGCATACTTGTTTCACTTGAATGTATATTACGGATCACGTTCAATTACCACCGCAGTTAGTTTCGATCCAATTATTGTGTCAAACAAATAAACTCGAGTTTCATTACAATTGATTGTACGAACGCAATGTGCAATAATTTAGGTGGCAAACATATTTGTCTATATTCTGAAGTAGATTAGACTTGAGAAGAATGTTCATTTTGTTGTTAGTTTAACTCAATTCTTTAAATGTTCAAAACTAAATAATATAATCGCATAAAAATTGTCAGGCGGCGTGCTATCTTAAATTCCGTAGCTGTAGCGCGATAAATTTAACTATCGCTTCGTACAATTAGGTGACTTTTGAATTGCCCAATGATAGCCGGCAGCGCGTTCTGCACTTTATTTCTAAGACGGTAGGTATAATACCTAGTATAGGAATCACAGCCTGACCGGCGAGAGGTAATCCATTGATTACCAAATGAGAACGATGCTCTTCTATAACACTTCGTTAGTTTAAATATACGGAAGGAAAATATCATTTATATCTGACAATCGCAGTGATGAATATAATGAATCGAATATCTTGTTATAGAACTGTTCTCGGGATAAGCTATAAAAGCTTCGCGTTACCGCAATCAACGGGAAATTTGTTTGCCAACAAATTCAAATTCGCAACTGAATAATGGTGATTTACCTGTAATCTGGCGTTCCAGCAACAAACACGTATGAGAGGCTATTAGCAGCACTGAAAAATACCGGCAAACAAACCAAAATATAATTTGTCAACTGGAACCTCCCAAGTTCTCCAAGTTCTTCGAGGACTTCGTCGAAGTCCATTGTTGCGAGTTTGTTTTAAAAGTGAATGTTGAACGGTGAAGGCGAATCAAAATGTACTCGCAATTCCTTCCTTATAAAGTTGACGGATTTGTCGAACGAAGTAGGGATTCCAAGCTGAAGATTCGCACAAAAAATCTCACATCAACATAACGCTGTCTGTATAAATATCACACATCCTTCAACTGGACTTCAATCAACTACGATCATTTGGCATCATCGTCATAAAGACGAGGCGTGAGTGTTTCAGATCAACGTCGAAGCGTAACTTCTCCTCGAGTGCAATTCACACCTATACACAAAATCGTCATCAGAATCGAAACCCATAGCAACCACTATTCGTTAATCTGTAGATCCTAATCTATTCCACCGGGTGTTTCATTGAAGACTGAATATCGCGCCGCTTACGGTTATTTCTATCACTGTTTCTGCACTATGAATTGCAGTACGTATCATTGGAATGATTTTATTGTGAATACCATTACCGTCAAGTATCCAATCATTGAAATACCGTCGCAGATTTTAAACGCAAGTCTGACCACGCTGCGTTATCCTCAACCGCGACCACGCTACTGGCTAGGTGATGGTCCCCTCTCACCGCACTTTGGTTTTAATCGTGTCGACCTCATATCATTAGTTTAAGCAAAGGCGTATGAAGAAAACACATCGCTTAATATAATAATACATTACGATGAATGTTTCTATTATTTTTCCAGGCATCAACATAACTATTTAGAATTCCCAGAGATCGGTAGATTCGCGGAAAATTGCTTCGGTCGTTACAACAAATATAATTAGTTTAACCGGAATCAATCGCTGCAAACAGATTTGCGTGTAACGTGTGTGCATCAAATTTTTACATACCGACATTACCACGCTCTACAATCTTACAGTTTTACAAGTTCGCCGACTATATGACCATTGAGATTATTATACCTGTCAGCAAATAAATTTTTATCAAATTCCTAAAATGACATATAAAATACTCGTTCAAATGAACTTCTTTTCGAAGCAGCAAAGCAAATGTCACTTCTCGCAACATCAGCCGCGGTGTAATCCCTATAACTGTACTGACCTGTATTTTTCATTCTTGAGCTACGTATAATGTACCGTTAAAAGACTGGCGTAGGAGCTCACCAGCTCAGCTACAAAACCAAAAAATCAAAACACACTAAAGATAGAGAAACCTTTCGTTGGATGCTTCGACTGGTAAATGCGGCTACATTTTATAGAGAGTGCAATATCTATGGTGCAACATTAACCGAAACGTGTGAGTTGAAATCACGGTACAAAAATGATCACAATATGGCGAACAGTGGCACATGAGACCTTACAAATCATACGATTAAGACTGGTTTTTACTCACTACTATGAAAATGAAAACAGATACGGATAGCAAACGCTGATGCTGTGATTGAAGTAGGAATTGACTTTCCATTTCCTCAGCGTGACCTTCGCATAACAAATGTATACATCATTGGGACATCGTTTATACTTTTCATTACGTGCTTACATCTTCCAGATGTATGAAATTCAAAATAAATAATCAACTGCCCTCCGTAAAAAAAAAGTCAGACTGATCCTCACATATTAAACCAAAAGTTCGGTATTCTCTACCGAAAAAATCTCAACCACTGTGAAAAACGTTTCTTGCATACAGTGCGATAGCAATTCTATTGTTCGTGTACGCTTGAAAAGAGGATAGTATAAGAACATCGATCCAATCGCGTCGAATTTCATTATGGAAAACAATTGACTCGAACGATTAGGGAGCTCGACTGAAACTGCAAATGTACAAATCACATCGCGTAGTAGTTTTCGTCACAGTGATCGTCGTGAAAACTAGCTAAGCCAAATCAGAAAATGTTCAGTGCAAGGAGGAACCACGTACCAGGGGGGGTAGGTACGTCTTTGTCATGTTAATCAAAGCCGTGCCATTGTCGAAATGATTACGTTACCGAATCCTTGTTCAGTTGGTCCGTTCACTGTAGAGCTTCGAGAGGATCTGATTAAACGGAAACAGCGTCACTACCACCGCTCCTTCCAACTTCGCATATTCTCTCGTATTTGCATAAATATCCTCCGACCGTGCCGAGTCGGAGCTCATTAGGTACCCTACACGTCTATGTGCATCCACCTAAATTGGCGCCAAAATTGAGAAAATCATGAGGTTCCGTTTTGTTTTTATTTTTTTCTTCCTTCACCGTCGCTTCCGGTAATAATTTTCGTCACAAACGATGGTGACTCTATTTTTCTCAACTGCCTAACTTTCACCCCAGATTACCGACCAGGTATAATTCTGACATAAGTGGGTCAAAAATTATTTCACGGGTAGTTGACCGCGCAAACGCCAAGTGGCAGATCGCATTCATAAGTCCAAACGCTATATATAAAACCCACAACAAACATCTGCAAGCCCGTCAGATAATCTATTTTGGAAACTTCATACGTGAATCTTTCTTTGGAAGGCAGCCAGACTATTTACGATTGCATCGCAGTAGCGTAGATTCGAATTGTGAGCTGGTGTAAAATTCGGATTCAATTGAAAGAAAATTTTATGTTCTTCCAACAAAGTGATGTCGATTCTGATGCCCGAACCAACGATTACATTTGGTGCACATTTATTAGATGATTTTATTCCTACTATTGTGTAAAATTGGGTTTCAGTTGATACAAACGCCATATCTACGCTAACGCGGAATATACGCGTATGTAGTTATACATACAACTACAGTATGTATAGGGTCGTTCCGTTGAAAGTTGACACGACGGGCTAGAGCAGATGGGCAGGCAAACATTATTATCCGTTTGACTATCTTGAAAAATTTCTTCTTGAGTAAATTTGTTAATAGTACAGAGTTTGTACAAGTTTAAACTCAGGGTGTACCAATTTTACGTGCACTAATTTTTATTTGTGCAGTTTAAACGTGTACAAATGGGCCCTACCCAATTTTTCTTCGGCACGTGTAGTAATATTATGTATATCTCGTAATAATTCCTTGAACTGCGAAAGGACTACGCTCATGTCAATTTGACGCTAGATTCAAACGATTTGGATTTAATTATGTGACAATGTTGCCGATAGTAAAGCTATTAAATGCGAATGATAAGAGGTGATAATTCGTGACGATTACTATCATGGTTGCACTATGGCTTGAAGTAGCTCACATTAAGATAGATAACACAGATACCCGTGTGTAGTATCAGATAGCATTCTTGCTCAAAGTCAAAGTATTTGGAGCACCAAACGTCTATTATTCTGTTGCCGCCTGCAATGCCTGTGGTAATATCAACAGTTTTCGAAAGTCCATCAACGTCGCATCTTGAGAATTTTTTTTTACCGAGAAAGAAATATTACCCCGCTTGTGCAAGTTCTTCATTTTATTGAACCTGGATTTGAAGTATGCTAGGACGAATTATCGCCTAGCCATTTTAATTGGGTGCGATATCAATTAATATCAATATTCATCGAACAAACTGGTTTTCGTAACCAACCGTCCATGTATGATACTCTGAGCCTTTTTTTACTTTGAAATAACGTGATGTCGGCAATACTACGTTTCTTGCCAGTTTTCAGGTTCCAATATTCACTGCCGCATGAACGGTTTCCGGAAGTTCAATCCCCATTGTTTCCGGGAATCCCAATGATAAGCCACCGGCTATAATTGATGTACCTCCAAATAACAGTAGTGGTAACGACGGCATTAAATTAGCCTGAAACAAAAAGTGGAGAAATACTTTCGGAAAGGTGAATATACAGTCAACCTTCGTACTGACATTAGAGTTTTGGTTTCATCCCCGTGTGAAAATCTACAGTATAACAACACGCGGTGTACAACAAATGCGACTTATGTTTGCATCAAAAGTATGCATACATCAGGCGCTCGTGAAGAATGGAAGTTTTATGGTACGCAGCTTTCTTGAATGAAAATCATCCGTCTGTTTTTACTCACTAGAAGAGGCATTTGAGGTGCCACCATCGATCCGACGCGAGCCGTCATGCTGCAGAGACCAAGTAAAGAATGCCGGACTGGCGTTGGGAAGAACTCCGCGGTGAATACGTAAAGTGTGCAGAAGGCAACTGTGATGCAAAATTTACCACCGAGAAAAACGATCAACGGAACATACCACAAGTCTGAAGTGTAAATAAATTGTTTTTAACGTTTTTATGTATTCACTCGGTTGCTATTTGCATTATACGAACCTTCTGGGACAAACGGTGTGAGAATACAGAATAAACCACCGAGGAAGAAGGAGCCGGTGAGCGTGGGCTTACGTCCGACATGCTCCACTAGAATCCAACTGAAAAGCTGAGCTGGAATTTCGACCAAACTAACGAAAATAAAATTAATGAACTTATCTCCCGAAACCGCAACCGAATGGAGGGATAATCCATAGTATACGAAAACGTTGGCGATCCAGCAAAAAGCACAGACCACTAATCGAGTTAAAAGTTTTCTGTTTTTCAATACTTCTCTGACCGGAGTTGTAACCGCTAATTTCGACCTTTTAGTTTTCTGTAAAATTATTATATACAAAGATTCAGAAAATCCACCGAAAATCACTGGTTCATATGTAGCCATCTTAAATTTGCGTATTCGTGTAAATTAGATACCGTTTCATTTTTCTTTTCCCCGAGATTCTTGATCACATCAATTGACTTTGGTGAAACTTGGATTCCTTTTTCTGCAGCAATCTTATATAATACTTTTTCAGCCTCTGCTACTCTACCCTTGCCTAGGAGCCACCTTCAGAGATTAAATGACCGTACGTTATATTTCGTTGAGTGGAGCGTCGATCTTGACTGTATTTGAATCATACCTCACAGATTCAGGAACTAGGCAGGTTACAAATATCGCTAGAAGTGCTGGAGCGTAAAAGGAAACAAGTACAAAACGCCAATTTCGCAGCCACATTGCACTCAATGCTAAAAGGGCTGCTCCGCTTGAATACATGCAACAGATTACGTTGCTTATCAGTACCCTACTTTTCGGGCCCACTAACTCCATCCCTGGAAAGAGGAAGACGAAAAACACTAACACATCGTAGCTGCAGGTCTCTTCCACGTAAATATACGCGATACTTTTTTGTTAAAATTACTGTGAAAGTCACAATTATAATATACAATGAATGAACAACTAACCCAATATGAATCCGGCACTGTAGATACCTGCACCAAAAACTGCAGTCAGAAACTCGAAAGTGACGAACATCGCGTAATTAACGGACATGGCTTGAATCACTCCACATATTCCACACGCCACTGATAAAAATGCCAATACGTTTCGTCGGCCGTACCTGCAGCAAGCAAATTTCCATTAGGCATTCTACTTGGCTTGCTTTTCAGAAGGAAAAAATTATTCATAACTTACTTATCCGAAAAATAACCGGTGAAAATCAGGCCAACAAATTGTCCAACGTTATTCACTGTACCCGGTAACGTTAACATCCATTGATTATTGTCGCAAGTAAGATCCCACTGCAATGAGATGGTGTGAACAATCGTCATGTTTCAATTCGCTATTACTGCAGTTTATTTTCCTTCACCTACAAGCACGTCTATCAGACTCACTTCATTGAGAATAGTGCGTTCGTCGGTGTCATAAACCCAGGAATCGCAGCGTTCAATTCCTTCGGTGAACACGGTCGTCGAACACGAGTCCGTGACGTTCAGAACTGTGAAACGTGTGCAACTTGCCGGCTTGTCATTTTCGTATGGAACTGCGCTCGACAACCAGGATGGGTAAATAATGGTGTCCGTAAGATCTTCGCATTCTGGCACAAAACACCTCAACGTCCCAAAAATTCAGGTGAAAAGTTGTCCGATGAATAATGTTATCTGATACGTTATCAAAAGTAGCAATATACCTATAGCTGATTGTTCCGGTTGTGAATGCGTAGCTCAATGTAAAACCGGCAGACACCAGGAGCGGAAGACTTATGATAACATAGATCCTCAAGGTATACCAACTTATGTTATCAATCTCAGGGAATTCATATGATTCATCATTCTCATTTTCGGCTGTGGGAGCAGGATTAGACGATAACTTTCTATAATATTGCTACCGAATTACGAGCGACAAATTTTTACGAGTGGAAATTACATGAAAACATACGTATAGGGTGTAAATGAATAATTGTGTCAAACTCAAGGGGGTGATAATGTACACTGAAACAAGTATATCTGAGATGAGCAACCAATGTTCGGAGACGTCGCGTTCAGGCACCTCCGGGCATCGGAGGTCGCAGGTCAATCGCCTGATGACCGACAATTATGGTGATTACCTGTATTGATTGAAAACTTGAAAATTAATGAATAATATGCAAAACGAATGGACCCAAACTTACAATTAGAGTCTTCGTCTTTGTAATTGTAAGCGTATTACAGCTTTCGTTAACTGAGCACGTTGAGTTGCCAATGATCAGGCTTCAATTATGCTCTTTACCGGCAACCTTCGATGCCCTATAGCGCCTAAACGCGACGTTTCCGAACATGGGTTGCTGATCTCAGATCACTTGTTCCAGTGCACTTTATCTTCCCTTTTGAGTTTGGCACAATTATTTATCAATACCCTGTATGGGTATAAGCTGCGAACTACAATTATTACTATTATAGAATCTATGTTACCATTAAATTTTTTACCTCTTTCTTCGACAGTAGATGCAGAGAGTTCAATAGATTCCTGCACCTGAAGATTTCTTTCTCCGACGATTTTCTCCATAATTCAGCCGAGTTTGAACCCAAATTCGAAAATAACGTACTTATTCGTTTTAATGAGGTTCTGCATGAGATCACGTTATTCGCTCGTGCAATATTGAATGGAAAAATTTGTGGCCCAACGAAAATTCAAATAGACGCAAGATATTTGAAATCTATCTTCGTGAAGTCTCGTTTCACACCAATATACCTTTGATGAGTGGCGGAAGGGTAGTTCCGAAAGATTCTACCGCAAGTCACTCGCCACGAGCCATTGAAAAGGCGATTGAAATCATTCAGATCTCAAAGAATTCCACAATTGATTAAAAACTCATCGAAATGTTGAAAATAAAAATCATCTCAAACTCGAATCTGAAGCCCAACTGATTACTTCGTCGCACAATTATAGCAAGAACTCTAAGTATCGTTTTATACCTACTCGAATGGAGACATTTTATCAATTAGTCAATATTATTATTCACTTGCCCGATGGATGAATCTGTTGCAATCAATTTATCCTTCATTTGGACGGTGAACGTCCCCAGCAAAATACCGCTCTCGCGAATTTTGGATAACTGTGACTTGAAAGTATCCATCAGCAAATAGACGTCAATGATTCTTCTACCCACGAAGACTTACTATGATTAAATCGTGTATGCCGTCAGTAATACGATGCCAAATATCATACGTGCTTATGATAACATTCACAATGCTACAATGTGAGTATGGCCAGTACAGGTGATTATGTACTTACACATGTCACAAAGCGACGAAAACGCGATTATCGCAAATACCGTTAGTGGAAAAGCTCCCACAATCAGTTATTAAATATTTTCAGGCTCTCATCACAACCTATCTAACAACGAATCTATATTGTCATTGGTAATAAAACAGAATTGTACTCCCACTGTTGGACTTCGTTCCATCTTTTAGAGGTGTTCAACCAATTTAGTGATACACTGCACCGTCACGAATGAACGAATACTCGAACTACCATTCAAGATTATTGCTAAACTCTTCATAGTCGAGGTATAACTAGCCGGTTTTCTGTACCATATGGTATCTCATGATGAAAATTATTTTCAGATTCTGCTTGCTGAGCGTAGGAAGGAGGGATCATAATTAAAACATAAACTGAAACATTGTACGTAATACTTGATTGATAATAACATGTTTTTACATTTCGCCTGGACGGCGCGTAAAAAAATATTTGTAGTGGATGGTCGGTATATTCAGGTGCGATCCGGTTTATGTATGATCGAGGGGCCATTCACTCTCAGCATAGGTGACTAGCGATTGCAATATTTCAGGCGATTCAAATGATCCCACAGAATTCCATCCGACTGCATACGATTTCACGAAATTGCGGATGATTGCGAGGTTTGCGAATGTGATTTAATGTGACTTTCGATCACTTCATGATTTTCGAGTGACTTCAGACTGATTTCTAGAATTCCACACGATTTTGAACGATTTCGCTTCAAATCGTTCAAGTAATCATGAGAGCGATAAATCTCATAAGTAGGTTACATAGATTAAGCCTCAAAAATCTGAAAGTGCACAGTTTATTATATTAATTAAATAGTATATTTTGTCTGCAACACTTTATATAACAAAATCACAAAAGTCCTTCGCCCCATAATATATGCGTTTTGGTATTATTCGTGATTTTATAACGATGGTGAAATGAAATCAGTTTATTATTATATTCTAACTTATACCAATTACTTAATACACCGATATGTCTAGAAGATTTTTCAGTTGGTGCAACATCCTTCGAATATTCAGTGCATTTCCCAATTTTCCCTTTCATGTATGGAAAACTTGAAACAAGTCCAATCGAACATTTTTTACTCTCGAGTTTTTCGAATAGTCACGTGCATCTTTGATTTCGAGGATATTTGCTTTTCAAACCGTGAAGATAACTTCATAGATCCCGAAATGGATACAATTTAACAAATATAATAATATTTGAAACTAGTATATGTTATGAATAATTATTGCTGCAAAATTTGTTGAAACAAAATTTGGTTTAAGCATGCTAACCGTAACTGCTATATTCAAAAATCGTGATCACAGCTTTCGTGCGTCTTCGTAAAATCTCGGTTTTTTTTCGGCTGCACACAGATTGAAGTCAACGCCCTCTTAAAACACTACGCTGAAGTTTCCACGCGATCCATTGTTTTTCAACCACGTATTTATAATTACAGAATACCCCGTCCGAAGTACGAAGAAGAATTATTCAAATATTTAATCGTCGTCCGTGGGAAATTGAACATATAGTTATGGAATTTTAGTTGTTTCATGATAATTACTACTTGTAGGATAGATTCAAAATTTCATTAGGTTCCAGATTTTTATGAAACTCCACTGTTAGAACTGGGTTCTTCGCAAGATAAATACGCTACTCGTTCTTTGGCCTATCGACTGCACAGGAAGTAGTAGTCAACTCTGGGAGCGGAAAGCATCGTCTGCTGTAGAGGTGCAGCTTATTCTCTACGATATTGTTGGCCATTATCCGACGTCTTGTAGACAGAGTCAGAAGTTTGAGACTTAAAATGTTGAATCAAATTTTGCGACCAGTCTCCCGAAATGTTATTCGTAGCGGTAAGTCAATTTCAAACGTCCACGCACTGTCATGGTTTTGCCATAATCTACAACACCGTTGTGAATTTTCCATTGTGGTTACATGCCCACTAGCCTATCCCTGTCCTTCCACCGCGAGAATGTTTAACCTTATCCGACGTATTATAGACAATGTTATTACGTAATAAAATAAAAGTATTTCAAAACTTTTCAACCAATATCAGCCAATATTCCCTGTGCAACTATGATTTCATATACTCAAAAGTCGGACGATTTTGTATCATTTTCACTAATTCTGGTTTCGCAAACTTATCTTGACCTAGAAATCAATGAAAATGTGCTTTAGAAAATTTGTATCAAAAATCAATTGACAGGATCCCGTGCCTATCATCCGCCGACAGAATTCAAGCAGCAAACATTGAATGATTGTCCAGTACCACAGGGCTCATGGCAAGCAAGGTATGATGCCAAGCAGAAGAAATACAATTTTGCTCTTTTCCTAGGGGTTGGCAGTTTGATTGGAACCATCATATATGTAAGTGTATATCCTCAACAATGGAATCTTAGGCTATTTTGCATATGGTATACAGATATGTATATCTGATTTCTTTGTAATCAATTCAGAATTTCATGTTCTCTAAGATTGACGTAAAACATTTGTTTTACGTCAACCTCAATAAATCATTCTAATTTTGTTCCTTTCAGGGCAAGGTTTCTGGTGTGTTATACCTGAACTGGTACCCTCCAACCCCTAAAGAATAAGTGTAAGATAATGGTATTAGCTGTACTGTATAGATTGTAAAATGTCGAGTAATGTTTCATCTGAGATACATCTCGTTCATATAAAAGAATGGCTGTAACATTCTGTATTCTCTGTTGAAGAAGCATTAAAAATACCAAACCCATTAATCAGATGTTGTCACTTGAACTGCGATTTGAAAATTAGAACTACTGAGAGAACCATATTACGAACAGTAGATTACATCAAACTGGAAATTTAATTAAATAGTGTATTTATTTTTAAATGTATGTCAGCTTACAAGTTCAATTAAGTGGACTTAGATATCTACAATGTGTTTACACAATTATTTACAGTATCTTGTGATGCGCGGTGAAGAATGTAACACTGCAAGTGGTTTTATGTTAGACTGTTATGGTTTATTTTATGCATCTGCTCTTTGACTCCACGGAAATACCTAATGTGATCTCGCTATTTCGGAGAAAAATTCTAGAATTTCTTGAATGGTAAATTCTAGGGTCACCATACTATCTGGATAGCAACGCTGAATCAATTCTTCGATATATTTGTACTGTGCAATAAATTCACGCTGCATTTCGCTCCAGACAACCTAAATGAATCGAAAATTACTTGTGAGCATTTAATTCTTGAGAATAATCCTGCAAAGAAATAACAAGTAATATACCTGGAGTAAATTTTCCTCTTCGCAGAGATGTTTTTCAACTTTCCTGTACAGATTCTCTAAACCTTTTTTCACCTCACGAGCGGGGTACTCTTTTACAACTCTGCGTAGTTCTTGTTTGCTGAACGCCATTTGATAGCTGATTTCAGACTCTTTTACCCCTGCCCCTACTTTAGCTTGCACACCTTCGAAAAAGAGCTGAAATAAAGTAAACGTAGATATTGGTTTGTGCAATGAACTCATAGAATTCAGTTATCAGATGCAGTAAAGTAGATCTTGTACATTCAGTTTTTCGAGTGGCCTTCCAAAATATTGAATAACGTAGGCTCGCAATGCATCGTGATATTTCTGCTTAGCTTCTTTCCTCTCGTGATCCAACACAGATATTTTCAATTGGGATAAGAGATCGTAAAGGTGATGGAAATTTTCTGCAAAATATTTCTGTTCGTTATATCAGTTCACCACCAGTTAGAAAATTTGAGGCTGGCAGAAGAGCAGTAAGATTGGTTTTTCTTGGAATTCAGCACAGATCATTAATATTCCTGCTTGAATCACTCTCTGGAATGATTTTACTCGCATTCGAGTGAAAGGTTCCTATTTTAAATCTAAAACTGGTTATGTAAATATATTAATTATTCGGTCAAATCAATGCTCATTACTTTGAACCTCAAAAATATTTTCGCCTGATACTTCATTTGTTTTCATTTTTTTTAATCATAATCATATTCATATTATTCCACAAGGCTTCGAGATTTTCTAGGACGAAAACAAGTTAGGATGCAAGTTTGGCGAAATCTTTTTGTGGAGGTATAGCTGTATGTCAGGCGAGGTTTTTCAACAAGTATAAATGAAATCGAGAATCGCCTATTTTCGGAAATGTAGAGAAATTCGGTTTGCCAAAACTTACCCATCTTGACGACTTCTGGTGGTGTCTTGTGATGTTCACTACTGTGTATCACGATCGCTTCAAACATCGCTTCAACAAGCTTAGTGTACCACTTTTCTAGATCAACTTTTCTATCAGAGTTTTTGAATATTCTCTCCGCGGTTCTGGCAAAAGATTGGAGATTTTCAACGTATGGCAAAATTCCACACTTGGCTCTACGGTTGACCCTTGTATCGCGCAGAATGGACTGCAATTGTGCCTGCATAAATTTATCGAACGCTCTCTTCACCTGCACAAGTGCAGAAGCAAAAGTCATGGAAAGAAAAGATCCTGTGTCTTGTGCTGACATCACATGTTGTGACAACCTTACTAGTACATATAAACACCAGCTAAAATCAGAATATTGTACTTAATAAAGAGATCATAAGAAGTATGTAGTAAGTGACAATGAATAATAGATGAAAAAAATTATCAAGAAACTCACAAGCTGTCAATTTTATCCAGATATGATACAAAGTTGTTAAGTTCTGGTTCAAGTGAGGGAAATATGGCAGCCATGGTAGCTCTGACCTCTTCATTAACTTGTCTTTCTAGTTTCTTGCTGGCAGTGGAAGTTACTGATCCAGGACTTGTCGCCCCATTGCTAGAATTATCGGGCTCCTCATTTTCACTACCCTAATACATGTATTGATAAATTAAAAACACATGAATTTTTTACGACATGGCATACTCACTTTCAGCGGAGAAAGCACTGAATCCAGTTGGAAAAATGACACACAAAAAGCTTGTTCAGCAAGGCAGACCGGTTGAAGTTGGGAGAGGGCTCTATCCAACACCAAATCTAGAAGCGCACCTTCTCCTTGCGGTGCCCACACTTCTGCACCCAATAAGCATAGAGGTGCTGGGCTTATTAGCTCATCACCTTTTTGTCCACCAGATTTTGATACATTTGCTGAAAATTTGTACCCATTCTCTATTAAACGTGATCGTAGGTACTTAGTAGTACATCATATTCAGTGATCTGTATTTATATATACAGGATAATTTAAAAATAATTGAAAAGTTGATTCACCATTAAGCTTTTTGCTGGTCACACGAGTTTTTGCATCTTCAAAGAACAACTTCAGATCTCTTTGGTAAAGTTTGCTCATGGTGCCGGTATAAACTTTCGTTAATTGTACGAAGGCTTTATTATCCAGAGCTCTTAACAGTCTCATCAATTCAGCATATGGTTCTAATTCTCGGTGCACAGCCTGGTGTGTTGGAAGGGTAAGGTCTGTGGTGGAAGCTGAAATGTCTCCTACATCATTACCCTGCAAGTAAAATCAAATAAAATCAAACTCGTCATGATGATTCATCAATCGAAACACGATGTAAATTGTACATAGCCTACCAAGTGTATAAAGAGATTATTCAAGTGCCTGGCTACAATGAGAGAGAATTTAGCTCTCAATTTATCAAGACGTCGCCGTTGTTCTGAAGCAGCCCCTAATCTATCAAGGCCAGGTGGCAAAGGTACAGATGTAGCTTTTAATAAAGCTGTACCTGCTTTTTCTAATTCTTCTCTACCTCCAGGCAGTTCTGCTTCAGATAACGTTCGTTGGTGCTCTATGGGTATGTCCAACTGTGTCTAGTAAAGTAAAAATGTTGAACAAATAATGTAGAGCAATTGTAGCCACTAAATATGAATAATTGAGGCTCGTAGGAGTGGCTTACGATTACAGCGTCAAGTTGATCAAGAAGTAGTCTGGCATTATGATTAGCGGTATGAATGGCTTGATTTTTTTGTCCAACTCTGGCCATTGCATCACGGATTCTACCAAGTGCCTCATCATAAACGGCGAGCCTGGACTCCACCATAGATGCTTCAGCTATGGCAGCCTCAATGCCACTCATTAATTGAGTCACTTGGGGCTCAGAGAGTAGGACGGACTGCACATTTTGCTGTAGATAAGAAATATATTCATATTCAAACATGGCTATTGTTTTTTCTTCAGAAGAATCCACTACCAATTCAAGCCTTCTTACCCCATCTAGTATGGATAGATCCTTAGATAGCGTTTCCATAAATCGTTCTGCATCAGATACTGCATAATCGCAACCACAGACTAGCGAGTCAAGATACGTAGCTTCTTTTTCAGTAATTGGTTGATAATCGGAAGATATGGGTGAGGTCAATAAATCTGATATAGAATTAAAAATCTATCATCTTCTGTCATTATTTTAGGGATGAGCAATTTAGATGGATGATTTCTAAATAAAAATAAATACTTGCCTGGTGTGAAGATGATACTGTCACTTTCTTTTAGTGATGCGGGATCTATCATCCAATCATTAGGTACATTTTTGAATTCTGGCCTCTGTGGCATACTGCAGGAATATGTGTACAAGTTACGTACAAATGTACTTCTCTCTTGAGCGTACGTAGCTGTCCATTTATAAACCTTATCAATATGTATTTCCAAGTCTAATGAATCAGTTCCAACACCATCGATTATTCGAATGTCAGTCAATGACCATGACTGCTTTTTTTTGTAAGCATTCTTGTCGTTTTTCTTTACTTGATAGAGTAACAGGGATCCTGGCATGTCTGTTGCTGAGGTTATACACAAAAAGCTAGTCTTTTTTTTTTTGAATGCCTTGCAAACATGACATAAAGAAAGTAGTTTTTCATCAGCAGGAGTGAACACTTCTCGTTGCAAGGCATGTTTTATTACAGCCATTGTGCTGTTTACTCCTTTTGAAAATTTTCAATACTTGATCTACTACAAGTGTACTGTGGCACTAAAATCTGAAAAGATAGTTCAACTAGATTACAATATGATACTTTAAGCATATAGTTCGGTATGCCCTACAAAACTAGAGATATTGAAACGTCAATTCGCAAGTTGTGTCAAATACATGATTAAGTTGCATAGAAATTAGTGACTGAGCATCTTTGACTCAGGGAGAAGTTCATGATGTTTTCTAGATTCGCACATAATGAGTATTGCCAACGAATTCAGACCTGTCATCAGTTCAGTATAAATGTCTTTCAATTTGATCTCTACCCAACCTCCAAAAATAAATACTGTTGACAGATCCACAAAGTAGACGTTTGATCAACTCTTATTACATGCCCAAAATGTCGTCGATAATCACGATTTCAGACAAAATAACATTCTCAACAATTATCACTAAACTTAATCGATGAATTTCTTTTGAATTAATCGACTGACACTTGACAGCAACGAATTCCGCACCTACTTGACAGTTCGCAGTGAAGGTCAAAGGTGAGCCCAGGGGGCGTGATGGCATGGGAAGGGTTAGACAGGGGGAAAGGGTTTCTAGCACTGATCTCTATAGAAACAGAGATCAGTGGTTTCTAGAATGCTAGATGAAGGTGGCGCTTGCTGTCATTTGCTTGTTGTAAAGACCCTCATTGGGAACATCGACAGACTGAGTCAGTTAGATGTCCCCACCGGGCTTCCGTGCAGTCGTCCTCGCATGATTCTCACTTACTAATAAATATCAAACGGAAAAATGCACGTTTGAACAGAGAGTAATTAGATAAGAAGCAGGTAAAGATGCTTTCAATCATTTTGTTACGTATTCATTACATTCAATGTGACTGAGGTTTTATATTGACAGGATATTATATACTAGTAAATACACGAACTCTTGCTTCCTTTAAACAGTCCTGTATTTTATAGAGTGACGTGATAACGAATTATATAATAAAAAATTCAATATTGCATAAACAGGGCCACGCAATTCATCTTCGCCCTTTGCCTTTTCCTTTCTTTGATGACGATGATGATTGCTGGGAAGATTGATCGCTGGAAGTCTGTCTTGTCTGACGACTCTTTAGTTTAGGAATTGTTGAACCTAGATACACAAGAAGAGAGTCTCTTGTTGGAAAATTGGGTTGCACAGGTGTACCATCATCATTTTTTAGATGAACTCTGATGCGGCCTCGATATAAAAGCTCTTTGCTTCGTTCCCTGGGGTGTAGCTTATTCTCCACACCAACCTTGAGCCCTGCTGCTGCCAAAACATCACGGATCTCCTGATGAGTTGGATTCTCTATACACTTATCCTTTGCTAATTTTCGGCCCTCAGCCAGCGTCTTTTTACTGTTTAAGTAAGCAGGATAAATGCACACCCATCTATAATAGGAAAAATGCAACTTTTATAGCACATGTCACATGAAAACAAAGCGGAAGAGGTTAACAAACAGATGTGAGTTCAAAGTTTCAGTCACTTTAGTTGGACGAAACTATATTTAAAACATTGATGATGAGATATGGCGAATTGAAAATATTAACATGAATCTACAAAAGATCATATATTTGTTTAGAATTACCTTCCAAGATCGCTGTGTTTTATATCAGGACTCCAGGCTAACGCCATCATGAAGCATAGATGACGTCTGTCAAAAGACCACGTGACATCAATTCTCTCGAATGTCGATAGCTCGAGCCTGATCGAGAGTCGACTCTCGTGATTTAAATTCAAAAAATTTCCGACAGCGTTGACTGAAATATTCTGATAGCGTTTGATAGACATTTGAAGAACCGAAAGGTCTGTAAAAAGTCTACGAACATCCTTCATTCCATAGCAAAAGGATCTGGGGAAGTACTGATAAAATATTCGGATATTTGTCTGGCTCGAGCTATGGATAATTTGATAGATACTTAAAACCATTGAGTTAACCTCAGTAAAGTTTACATCCCATTGTCTGCCAAGTCTTCTTAAAATGGATGGTGATTCGAGGATAATTCAAAGATCAATCTAGTTGTATATTGACTTGCTGACGTACAAATATTTAATCAATCTCCATTCAAAAGCAAACCAAAAAAATTACTTTTGCATGGGCTCGTCCGGGATTTGAACCCGGGACCTCTCGCACCCGAAGCGAGAATCATACCCCTAGACCAACGAGCCGTGTATGCACGAAGCCTAAAAGGTATTTAATGATCTAAATAATAATATACCAATATTAGATTATTTCATAAGGACCCCGAATGTCTGAATATGAAATAAAATCAATAAATGATGGGTCTTCGATCAATAGATGAGTTAAATCGCATTCCAAAAGTAATTGACAGAGACCAACTGTTGCACAACTAAATTTTGTTACATGGCTTCCACATCGATAGAAGTCATAATTCTTTTGAGTTCGGGAAACCATACACACAATAGCGAATTAATGTAGATATATGACTGGAAGAGCAGAAATTTTAGTATAACAGGTAAAACAAGCACCTGCTTCATCTACAATAGTTTGCTGCACTGCACTGTTAAATCTCCAGGTAGGATTATTTGAATAAAATATCTCGAACTTGATCGCCCGTTTTGTTATAGTCATGTTATCTTATACCCCTAATGCGTAACATGGTCGATTCAACTAACCGGTTTCGACTATTGGACAGTCGGGATGTTAGACTGAAGGATGAATGAAAATTCGGTGTAACTTATCGGTATGTATAGTTGCTTTTAATTAAGTGATCGCAAAAAGTTTGCATATACTTTTAGGTGCTAAAAATTCAAATAACTCTGCAACGCGTCCGTGATCAGCTCCATGATATGATCAAAATACTTACAAGTTTCAACGTATAAACTTTGATGATCGCTCATTTGAATAATTGCTTCAACATTTTGCTTTTGATAGACTGACTTTTCAACTTTGTCTGCTTTACTATTCCGGGAGTCGAACCACGTTTGGAATGTGAATATATACAGGATTTAGCCCAGGTATACCTATACATCACATAAACTACCGAACGCACATATTACGCTTCATAAATGTTTTCTAATGGCAAAATTTTAGAATGAGGGCGATATTTCAAAACGTCTTATATACAGTCAATTCGGCAAAGCGAAATAATTGCTGCATTCGCCTAAATGCTTAGGGTCGTCAACGACCCTGCGGCAGTGCTTATGTTGTGTCCAGTTAGTTTGAAACTCTAATTACTTTCATTTCAGCTAAGTATACAGACGACTAAATTGCTGCTGATTTATTGGAACGCACATTGATTTTTCTTGAAGATCAATTGTCAGAGGCCATTGTGCCTAAAAATTAGAGTTTGCTAAGTGGGATTTCGAACTTTTTGTTTAGTGATTAAAATGGTGATAGTTATTGACAGAATCTTGGATCTCGTGAAGAAGCACCTTTTTGTTCACAAAGAGTCAGGAGAGTTTGATTCTCAAAAATTTATATTATATTAATTATGGGCAATTACTTGCCGTTAGTTAGGTATATAGGGATCCTAAAGAGTAATTTGCTTGTATATCGTATTTCATTTATTACAATAAACGTTTGAACCTTTATCGTAAAATATATTTACTTGATCTTCGGACCTCCCGCGTAAGTTTGTAGGCGGTCTCGTCCTAAGTATATATGAAAGTCCAGGCCCGACTGGGGTCCCATAATCTTGCTAGTTATCCCACTAGTCACTGCTGTTTCAAAGTTCGGTGATTTCAAACTGATACATTATTTTGTGACGTCGAAACATCGATTACAGTGGTTTCTAATTTTTTTATTCTTTCATTACTTCATACATCGTGCGTGTGTGAAAGTTGGAGAGGAAATTTTAATTACGTGTACATTGCATTTGTGAGTACTATCGAGAAATAACGACAAGATTTAAATATCATACTTCAGAATATTTAGAAAAAAAAAACTCGTCGATTTATTTATTTATTCTCGTATCTGCATGTTTTTTAAAAGTCTAGGACCGAAATAACTTTCAAAATCAGCACATCTAAACCATCTGTTCCATGATTCTCTTCTTAATTCTGAAATTCTATAGGTCAATGGATATATACGAGTATAGTGCGAACAAATTTCTGTTTCCTAATATTGGAAGGAATGTAGTACCATATAGGTAGTACAAATACATCTGATTATTTTTCATCTACTTCTTAACTTTTTATGAACGAACAATTTAAAGAGAGTAAAAGTAAACGAATTAGCAAACCTCTAATTGCTATCTTTTCTGCTTGCACGAATATTCGAGTTGATACGATGACCGTTTTTTGTCTACTTTACAAAGACAATACATTATATGAGTGAAAATTTTCATCGGTCAAAAATTTTGTCCGTGAACCCGCATTTCATATCATAAGAATTATATTTGTCTGAAACTCTTATAGCATGGATAAAAACGATAAATTAAGTGTGAAAAAAAAATGTGTAGGTCAACTCTGAACAGGTTGAACACGTACAGATATCTTGATTAACGACGTGGACGATCAGATAAATTTTAGTTGAGACAGGACAGTTTGACATGGTAAAGAAAATAAAAAACCGAGTGACCAAGATCACACAAACATAAAACGTACGTTGAAGTTCGCAGTGTATCACATTCAAATGGTTAACCCAATCGAGATAATTCACGTCCACATCTCACACCTTTCATCTCGTTCTTCGTTAATCCAGCGTTTGAATTTTTAAAAGGTCTCGTAATTTAATTGCTGCACACGTGTTATGTATGATTACCGTCTATGTACAATATATCAAAGTACATGGGCGAATAAGAGGAGAAAATATAAATGCTCGAATGATGGGCAAGTTTCAGAGTGCAGCCCACGTAAACTATCATTAACTTTATTATTGCACACGTATGCTATATGTTATTGAATTAATTTTATTTATCATCTTGCGCTGCCTGTCAATTTCGCTAACACGCGTCTCACTTTTTTTGCTGCCCGTCAAGGCCTGATCGGCTATATTTATGCAGTCTTAAATCCATATCCCATAGTCGGCATCACCGAAGGGAAATTGAAGTTTGATCTCCTTTTAGAAATCTCAAAATATTGCCTTTCAATTCCACGTTATACGCTCAGTGGGCCTAATAGATAATTTAGACTGCTGTTTAATTAAATTTTCAAGAAACGAAATATTACTGTATACGCACCTTGTTCGCTGTCCTTACCATAGCATGAACGCCAAGATTAGAATTATCATCGTAGAGTTCAAGGCTGGAATCATGAGATTCTAACGCAGATTGGAACGTATTCTATGAAATATAGAAACTTCCGTGGGGATATACTATTTTCAGATCAATTCTATACCGGAACCGGAAATCAACTATTGACGAATCAACTATGAGCCATTTGTGGTTGAATCTCCAACATATGCTCAAGCATCAGTTATATACCCGTCGATCAACGAGTATTCGACTAATTGTAGCCTATTTACCTGAATATATTTTACGTAATATGAGCAGACCTGAAAATGAGCCCGCGGCTGTACTGGTAAATTAAACGTGAGTGATTGTGCGATTTGACTTTTTGGTAAAATTGATGGGCTGCATCACGAGAGGCTGCATTAAAATCGACGAGATATTAATTTGCACAGAACGCAACACGTGAACATTATTTTGAATTTAAATGCAAATCTATAATACGAGTTTGAGAGACTTCTGAAATATATGTTTTGCTGTTTGTATAATTCTGCATGTCTCAAAATTGCAGCCCCGAACAAACTTGATATGCTTGGACGGACCAACAACTATACTTCTTTATGAATACTTTCACTAAATATGTGCACTTGGTTTTATTATTATCCGTGATTGTAGATTTGGCACGATGATCGATTTGCAACTCGGAATTATTTTGGCTATTATATTCAGCACGCTATCAACTTTCGAAGCCCATTTCCTCAAGAAACGCGACCTTTCACCTCCGACCATTGGTACGAAGGTTTTTTAGACTGTATAGTAAAGCGCGATGGTCTGACAAGTTATCGAAGAAATAATACGTTATATTTAATTTCAGATCCTCGCGAATTGATTCCTCGATTATCGCCCGTGCAGAGTCAGGAAAAGTTTTGGTTTTCTGACGACCATATAGATTATCTGCAAGATCAGGTTAAAGATTCCTTTGAATATCAGCGTTCTCGACTATTATCGAGTTTGATTTCCAGTGTTTCTGAAGCATTTGATAGCGAAGAAAAAAGTAATCCAACGCCGGAATATTCTCAAATACAGACTAATAAAAAAAGCCAAAACGCACCCCACATCGTAGTTGAGGAACAAAAAGCGGTACGCGAAGATCTGCTAGGGGAGGATAAATTAGAACAAGAATCAAATCAGCGTGACAAACCATTCGAAGAAGATCGAGCAGAAGCTCATATAAATAATGAAAAATCGGACGTTCATTTATTCGGTCTTCCAGAACAAGAAGATGTATCAACAGATTCCAAATCGCCAGATGTACGAGAAACACTGAAGCCAATTTTTGGGATCAGAGTGACTGATAATGATTATTCATCTTTGAAAAATCAGGCGGAGCCTCCCGCAGGCACTACGTTCCATTTTTCATATAATCATCCCGAAGAATGGTCCCTTGACAATCCCGAATGTTCCGGTAGACTGCAATCGCCAGTAAATCTGGACACTGACAAACTTATTCGTCTCGACGTATCTTCGAAACTGATTTGGTCCGGATACTGGAACCAACCAGAAAATTTAACAATCACGGACAATGGTCATTCCGGTGAGTGTAGTAAATGAAATTTTCGATATTAAATATTTTTATGTGGGAATTCAGTTTAGCAGTCTCTTAACTAATTGTAAGTTATAAATGGCCTTCAAAAGTTATCACACGAGAAATTGCAACCTGCACGTGAGGAGCTGGCGATACTGCTCAAGTTGATCGTTCTTGACGACGATGATTCGGACAATTCGATTCAATCTGCTTCAGTATTGCGGAGACTATTTATGTTGTTAAAAGTGATATTATTATAAAGACTGATGCGCGTCCATAACTGCATGCTGTTCAAAGAACGAAGGGTGTTGGTCGGCGTTGCCCGTGCCCTTGAAAACTGTGCCCTTCAAGATCTTCGTCGTGATTCCAGTAATAACACTTTAGTCAGGGATAAATTTTTGAAATACTGTCATCAATCCACATCCGATTTGACGATTATTCCTGTAATGTAGCATCTCGTTTACTGACGCGGCCTTCCGGTATGAAGAGAAGTTTAAAAATTTCTCGATGCCATGAACATTCATTTATACCGTAAATATTTAGTCTTCAGTTAATTAATTACAGTTGAT
Source organism: Athalia rosae (assembly GCF_917208135.1). NCBI lineage: Eukaryota > Metazoa > Arthropoda > Insecta > Hymenoptera > Athaliidae > Athalia > Athalia rosae. The sequence goes on along the minus strand of NC_064026.1, from coordinate 20,006,358 downwards.
TATTCATTTACTTTTCTGCAGTCCAGCTAAATGGAATTTGGGATGAGAAGACGGTTCCATTTATAAGTGGGGGTCCTTTAGAGGGAGACTATATTTTTGCTCAGCTTCACTTTCATTGGGGTCGCAAAGACTCAGTTGGTAGCGAGCATACTATCAACAATAGCAGGTTCGTATATAATGTAATTTGAAACAAAGACCACGCCAGAAAGAATAATTACATATTTATCGGTTCGTTTTCTCTTCCTAATACAGTTTTCCGATGGAAATGCACATGGTTCATTACAAGAGAGATTATGGATCGCTCAACAATGCTTTGAAATACGATGATGGATTGACAGTGATTGCTTTTTTGTTCGAGGTAAATCCAAGAAGCATTTTGGATCAAAAGTCCGTCCGGAAAATGGTCTCAGGGAAAAATAGGAAAAGGGATAGAGAAATACAACTCAAATGATATTTCGTTTTACAGATCAGCGAAAAGTTGAATTCTGGAATCAATTTACTCGAAGATAGTTTGCGCAAAATTCAGCTAAAACCGAGGGCAAGCATTTCAGTGAAACCGTACCCGTTAGCATTCTTCCATTCCATGTTTCAAGAAGATTATGCGTCTTATATTGGATCGCTGACGACCCCTCCCTGTCGTGAAATTGTTACTTGGCTGGTATCATCAATCCCACTGACAGTATCGCTGAAACAGGTACACAGGTGACTTTACTATTCTCAAACTTTGATTTGTGATTCGACGTTCATCCTTTCGTTGTTACAGTTGGAAGCGTTCAGAAAAGTAAGTGACAAATGGCCAGACAAGGAAAATTACAGACCTCAACAAGCTCTGAATGGACGTCGACTTTATTATATTGCGCACTAGTTGATCATCGATATCAATACCTTTGTGTGCATGTGGTATGAGAATGGGAAAGATTGTATATAATAAAATTGATGGCAAGTGTCAGGAGAAATGAAGAAAAATATGCTAACAAGATCAGTTATTTTAATTTTCTTCTTAGAGCGCGTCCAAGCTGATTGACAACTATAAATTTGGATTTTACATTTCTTGTACCTAACTTCGTACTGAATCTATATGCTATAAATATTTTATTCTAGACCTGTGAATTTAACATCTGTAATGAAAATTAATTGAGAATAATCATTGCTACTAGCAGTAATTGGATTTTATGAATCAATCTAACGTAGACAAAAAGTGACGCAGGAACTGATATGTCAATTTGTACTTTGATACCACACCGAATTTTAATAAAAACTAATAAAACATGGTTTGAATGAGAGGTAGAACATTTGAGATTAGAGAATCCGTTTCTTGAGCGAACAATATACAACGAAATACCTTCTAGTAAACATTTTCACTTTTTGGTCCGAAAATCGAAAAAAATTAAAAACTGTAGTCTTTGAATTTTCGCGATGTATGAGAACGAAAATGAGATGTGTTTTGAATCATTCGAACGATTTTTTCCTATCGTATTTTGAGATCGCGAGCACGATTCGGCCGGCTGAATTGTATTGCAAATTAAACTGATTAAGAAATCTCAATTTTTTTCTTTCCGGAATTGAAAGCGATTGACGATAACTCGATGACATTTGCAGATAGTCTGCAGATTTGAGCTCCTCAACTTACAATTCCACATCTCTGGAGGAAAAATGTAGAATCATCCAACCACGATGCTGCGATTCAGTTTTTTTATATTATCTCACTCATATGATTCTGTTCTCATTTTTCAGAAAAAAAGGTAATCTTATGTCTGGAACGCAAGACTCTTTATTAGATCTGCGGAATCAATAATCATGTGTGTGTCGATCGAGTGATTAATTATCTATAAAGTTGAAGGAATAAATTTCTTTTAAAAAATCAATCCATACTATGCAGTCTAATGACCTAAAATAAGATCAAATGACATCGGTAAGCATTCACTAAAATAACTTAGCCGTAGAAATCACAAGAATTTATCGCTGATAGTGATTGCAATTCTGTTACAAATTTAACTTACCTTCGAATCGTTTGTGCGATGTTTTAGACTGTTTGTCGAGCTAATTCTAGAAATAATCAAATCCGTTATTACTTTTGGAAAGTTTGAAAATCGGTAGCGGAAGTATTTTTTTCCTTTTTCATGAAAGGGATCAGGTAAGGTCTCGATCGGAAAATTAATACCAAGGACAAACATACGGAGTCAGTGGAAATAAGATGAATGAGATTCACCTTTTTTCAGACCACTGACTAAGAAACGATAACGTAAATTCAAAGCGACGAGGCTCAAACTGCGGTTTAAGCAATATCTAGAGCGAGTACGTTTTATTAACATGATATTTCAACTGTTACATTATTACTGTTCATATAATACATCGTGTCCACTGAATTCCTAGAAACGAACATGAGTAATATCATGCATGGTTTTTCACTAATAATAGTGCATCCGCCAGAATAGCGACACGTACTTCCGAAATTTTACTATTGTTTGAAAATGACTGGAAAATGATGATGATCTCGGTACATGTATATTTAAATTGTGAATGACATTAGATGAAATTAAAATCTATACTGTACCTTCTTATTTTCTATAAATAAAAGAAAAAATTTATCGAGTGATTCGGTGTTTGTTTCTGCTATTCTGCTAGTAGTTTCTTTCAATATCATAAAAAATCATTCGATAATAATTACATCGCACGTAATAACGTGGACAAGAAATATCCGCCAAATTATGCGTTAATTGCATTTAAATCGAGTATCAAAATGAATAACATGATTACTGAGATGGCAGCATATAGATTTTCAAGAATTTACGAGCAATACTGACTTATCCCCCCTTTCCTTCTCGCTTTTCTCTGATGCTGAGCTATGTGCAGAGTCGTGCGCCAATAAATAATTGAATCATGGTTGTTTTCTTCTTAGAATGCGAGCCCAGCCTCAGAGTAAGTTGTGAAGATTTTCTCGATGGAATTTACGTATGCGGCCGTCCTCAAGTCTAGACCAAGATTGAACTTCATCGCAGTCTTCATTATGGCTCGCGCCGATCTCTCCATTGTATAATCAAGACCAGAATGTACAATGTCCTTTTCTGAGGCTCCGGAAATACGCTTCTGGAAAGATTCTGAAGGTGTTACAGGAATCCTACCGCCAACACGTCCAAACCTGCGTTCCAACGATTCCTGAACGGATTCTAAAATACGAAAATATTTTTTGAGTGATAAATACAGTGAAATGTGCTCAATAAAAGTATAACGCAAGGGAACTCAGTTCTCACCCAAAAGATGGTAGTTGGATTCCCTCTCGTATTTGAAAGTGAGTCGACCGTAAGAGACATGGTTCAAATTTTTAAGCCATTCGAAGAAAGAAACTGTTACACCACCGGCGTTTATGTAGAGATCGGGGATTACAAGAATATTTCTGTCAATGAGAATCTTATCAGCAGCAGGGGTAGTGGGTCCATTGGCAGCTTCAGCGATAATTTTACATTGAATACGGCTAGCGTTATCTTTGTTTATAACTTTCTCAATGGCAGCGGGTATGAAGATGTCACAAGGTTCGTACATTAAATTCTCTCCTGTGTACGCTTGCGCACCGGGGAAACCTACAATTGTTCCCGTGTCGTTTCGGTAATCCTCCAATTGCTGAAAATACAGAACAAATAAGTTTAGGTTACTAATTCGAGGTCACGCCTCCACATCTATTTCAGCAAACTTACCTTAGGATCGATACCTTCTGGGTTGAAAATAGATCCGTCATGTTCAATGACGCCGGTACAAACTGCACCAGCACGGTGCAGATAACGCATCGAATGCAGGCCGACATTACCGAAGCCCTGAACAATGAAAGTCTTGCCACCCCAACCAGGTGTGGTTCCTGAAAAATGTTCAGACTGCCATTTAAACTACCATTCGATTTTGATCCCCCCATCGTGAGTTCATGAAGTATTCCTCTCACCAATCATGCTCATGTAATTAGCCTCATTGATGAAATTCTCAAGCCCGTGGAAGACTCCGCGTCCAGTAGCAGAGATGCGTCCGTGAATACCACCCTGGTTGATTGGTTTTCCCGTAACACAAGCGTGAGCATTTATGTCCAAGTGACCAATGGTCTTTGCATAAGTGTCGGCGATCCAAGACATCTCACGTTCACCAGTTCCCATGTCAGGAGCAGGTACATCCACACCAGGCCCTGAGAAGGAATATCTTGCATATTTATTGACTTATTGTTAGAGAACGATTATGGTACGTGATTGAATTGATTCTTTCTAACCGATGAATCCTTTCTTTGCCAATTCCAAGGTGAATCTCCTGGTGATTTTCTCTAGTTCATGTTCAGAGTACAATTTAGGATTAATCCTGATGCCAGCTTTAGCTCCGCCAAATGGCACGTCAACACAGGCGCATTTAAAGGTCATCAGGGCGGAAAGAGCTTTGACTTCATCGCGGGAAACATCCATTGAGAAACGAATACCTGTGGAATTGATTGAATAATAAAAATTAATAACGCGATGAAATTTTTATCGACAAGTCCCCTCAGGTGTATAATTCAAAGCTGTTCATCTATTAATAGAATTTCCCGATGCATAGCGCAAAGCTGCGAAGTAATAATAATCATCTCACTGTATATCGTAGATGTGGAAAATATACAAATTTACACCTGCTGTTAAAAATTACACAGCATCGTTTACATTTAATATTATTAAACTTGTTTTAACTCGAGTCATACGAATAGAATCTGTTAATTACGCGCAAGGTGTTCTTGACATCTGTTTCTGAATCGCGGCACAGTAGCATATCTTTCAATTATCATCACTTATATAAATTCTCAAGAGGGTCGGCAGAGATTTTGAAAACACGTCTGCGACAAAGTACAAGAATTTTACTCGTAATGCTAATCCTATACGTATTGATTTATTGATCGCTAGACTCCATAAAGGTGCAGTGCAATTATTACTTAACGTCCTCATCAGACTTGTTGAACCCCGGTTCAAGTTTGACCGAGTGTTCGATCGGATCATTAGATTGTTCGCAGCCTCTTAACTCAGATAGATTAATCTCGATACCTACAGGTCGTTGAACAATCTCATTGTTTCCACCCGTTAAAATACCTCGAAACTTGCAGATAACAATACACTTTACTTGCAGGAATGGCTAGTCATATCCGGTGCGATATTAAAATACAAATTAGATAAACTGTCGAGTTGCCAGCGCAGAAAATTGAAGAATATGTTTTAGGCTTCCTTCATTCTTCGCAAAAATTCATGAAAAAAAAATCAGTTACATTCTAGTGAAGTAACACCCAACAGCTGAGTTCAGGCATTTTAGCGCGTGACCCGCAACGGCTTCTTCGCCGTTCAGCTCACATGTTCAGTTGGCTAGTAGCTAGTGGTATATGTATTTAACTTTACGAATCTTGGACATCCAAATGCTATTTCTAGATGCTATCTTGGCCGTCTGGTACGGACTGAAGAGACATGGCGAACAATGTTGCCGACAAAGATTTGACAATCCCGAGCCATTGTTAATTCCAGCTTATGCATGACCATCTTCATAATTGAGAGATGCAATTGAACAGTGATCTCGGACGGTGATTAAAGAATTGTTCATCGATAACGTCATTTAATCTTTGAGGTGAACCGGTACGCGTTCCGTTCGTTGACGTACCACATAGCTATGATAGCACGAAAAGCCGTTGAAATTAAATTAAGTACCCGTCTCAATCAGGATTCTTCCAACTTTGTTACCGCGTGTTATAAGGTGAGCAGTGATCGTAAACCAACAGCATGAGAAACCTGAAGAAGACCTAGTTACAAGTTATAATGGAATATACCGACGATTACCGGGTGTGCCAGTCTTCACTACAGACAATTACGACAATTCTATGAGAAATTTCTCAATTTCATTCGCCGGTATACTTCATCAAACGTTCAAATCAAAAGCGACTCGTGATCATTGCGTTATTCCTCATCATAGTTGATAAAAAAAATTCTTGAAAATAAAAATAGTAAGTTCTGTTTTTGTAATCGCACGAAAATTTCCGACAATACGACTAGAGATAACAGCACTCTAAAAATCATATACTTTTTTTAGTTACATAATATACAGAATTCAAGAATAATTTGTCATTTCTAAAATTATACCGACATAGCGTAAATAAAATAAAAAAAGGCAGGTGCATCGTAGATTAGATGATTTTAGATAGCTAATCATTCAGTCAGCGTCAATGACTAATCGTGGTGAAACTCAATTGATAAGATATCCACAACTGTTGCTAATTAATGAGCTATAAAAAAAACAAACTTAAAAACAGCCATCAGGTGGGAGACGAGCCTCCGAACACACATGACTGTATTACGTATGTGGTTACGGGCGTAAGACTCGAGCCTTGGGTTATTTCTGGAAGCTAACTTGAGAAGCTGATAATATAGGGGAGACCGGAGCAGAATGAGAAAACCAACAAAAAAAAAAAAGGAATTATCGAGATTTCAACATTGCTTTCTTATAGTTGATTTTGACAAATAATTAAAGCCTGCCATAACAACTGTTCAGACTGCAGCTGTATTTTTTGATATCTGCAAACGTAATGTTTTAGCAAAAATAAATTTGATCATGTTTGGCATGCACGTTATAATTCAAATAAATAATGAAAATATGTCTGGACATGTCGCTAATAGATCATAGGTCAATTCTGAACAGCGATAATGGTGTGCAAGAAATAATTTCAAGTATCCCAAACCTTGTTGTCGGTCAGAGTTACACGACTGAAGGATCAGAACATGATTAGTCACAAGGTTTCAGGTAGTCAGAAATAAAAATGGACTTTTATGTACTAATTGATTGGCGTTAGGCATTACATACTTGGTTTACAATTAGATGAATATAAATTTGTATTATAGAACAACATATATCGGTGAAGTGGCTCGATGAATACGCCCACTTTTTTATAAATCTTCATTATCTTTTTAATTATAGAACAAAGAAGTACATTTAAAATTTCTGGTCTATATTTCTGTCACAAAATGTGTGCATATATAGGTATGTTAACATTCAAAACGTGGAATACAATCGTGAATTTCTGACTCTTATCCATTGCTGTAAAACAGAGATATTTCTGATACGGGCAAACGTAATTTATATAGAACTAGTGAGCTGTTAATTCAGAAGAGCAATGTACTGCAAATTCAACCGCACATGTGACGACGACGTCATTCTTCACGTAGGAAGCGAGTCTCAAGTTATGTAACTCAAGTTTATGGACTCGCTTCAGGCACAAAAAATAAATTGATAACTAATAAAGTAACTTCTAGCACTTTGTTACCTTGCTTAAGTTATTCTAACCGGAGTATCGATAGCGCGTTGTTACGAGCAAAGTTTCTGGTTACGCCTGAGTTGAACGGTAATAAATTAAACAACCCTTTCTTTCCTTTTTGATTCTCACTCACAACAAAGATCGCATAAACATGATTATAGTTGAAATTACAGTTAGTCAACTCGAGTCATGGTATAACGGGTGGTCCGTAACTTTTCGTTCATGCGATGGTGTGGCAGAATATCGCCAATCGTCAGAAACGTGTGTGGGAAGATAAAGAGGGAAACACGTGATAATATTAGTGATTTGAAAAGCACGTGGTTGATGATATAGGTATAATGCATACCGACTTCTTACTGCAAGTAGATATTGAGTAATCGATGCGGTCACAAGTTTTTTATGAAAATGAAAATAAGATTGTCGACATTTTAATCACGTGTAACCGATGGTCGAGTGTCGCGTATAAAATATTATCCACAAATAACGAGAACTTATTGTTAATAATATCATAAAGAGTCACAGAAACACCAGTTAACTAACATATGTATTTGCTACCCGAATCATGATGGAATAATTGTGAATTAGGACGCAGTACTTTTTTCCCAGGCAGATCATGTACCAGTATGTATATGAAGATATGTGACGCACTCACTTACTAAATAGCAAGTAGAAAAAAAAGGAAAAAGTAAAAGTGCTTACGGCTTGGGTTTATTTTAGAATTCATTTGCGCCAGGATCACGAGTTTTAAGAATGTTTGGTTTGGGATCGCGCCTGCAGGGTTCAAATATTACAAGAAGAAACGTACGTACGCTAACTCGTACGTTAAATTAATATAACGTCCATGGGACGTCCATAATTTATTGATACCCGATATTCGCAGCAGTTCTCTTCGTTTGAATGATTCATCTAATAACAGAAGTTCAGTTGTCGGCCATCGAGGGGGGTCAGTGTCAGAAGAAGAATAATACGTAGCCGTGACTGAAGAACGTAGTTTACGGTATATCTAACACATACATGTATAAAAAATTACAATAAAATGGTCTGCTTCTCCCAGGTTGATAAACAGGAGTTATATAACGTGTCAAATGGAAGACTGGTTGAGGAAAAAAAAATACTTAGACATTTATTTAAAGCCACAACGGCTTCTTCGCGCAAAAATAGGAATCGAAATATAGATACTCAGATCTAAGAGGTGATCAAATGTTAGTTATTTGTTGCGTAGGGGGGTATTGTTACGCCTAGCTTATTTTTTTACATAAATTTGATTACTTGTTCTGGATGCTGTTAGTTGTATTATTGTAAAGGATTATTGACTAAAAGCGTAACGCAATACGGAATCCGGAAATGGTGCGAGAATCTACAGTATTAGCATAACGGGACTCTTCGTGAGAATATTGCAACTGAACAGTAAGTTCGTTTTGGGATCCGCATACGTCCTTGCGTATAATTTTATTCGAAAGCTAAACGAATGACATGATGTGCGTACAACGATATACAAAAGAGAGGGCTTAAAGCAGGTCAAATCGATAGCTGAATTAGAAGAAGGACGAAGATGGTTAAAAGGATGATAAAATTATTTAGTTGTAACTAACCTCCCTTGCATGGAGTACGATGAGTAGAATGCTGGGCTCTGTATCCTTGGATCATTTCGTAATCTCCAGAATCGCGTCGTAGAGGAAAACTTATTTCCAGGATATGATCGCATGGCTGCATAAGCATGAGGATACCCTTAACCTTTTTCTTCCTGTCTTCGACGCTGAGTTTCGATCCTTTTCCTATATCCTCAACCAGCTTATCCTCAACTATTTGGCATGCTCTGTGAAAGAAATACTCGACCATATCGAAAAATTTTGGATTAGGAGCTGTCGGCACATCGCTGAGACGATCCGGTATTTGGTGATCGGCATAGCCGCGTGTTTGGAGAGCCGCAGGAAGGGTTCGCAAAAGAGTGCTGACGTCTGCACCTTGCTTAAGCGCAGCGGTTTTGGCCAAAGTCTTCAAGTGAAACATTATGAATGTCTTAACGGATGTAGATTGAATAATTATCACCCCTTTTCACAATTACACCACTCAACCCCTTGAAATTTCCACGGTTAGTCGGATTTTCTCGAAAGCGCGACGAACGAGACAACCCTCGATGCGACAGAACCTCCCCGATCGAAATTACCCTGACGATTGCACCGCTCCAGCACCTGCCGGGGGTATAAATAGCTAACGACGACCTCTACCAACCTGGAGCTACGCAGGCAATAGTCCGGATAAAAACCCCTAGATCAACAAATACATAAATTGACATAATATCAATTTAATATGTTCTAGGAAAGAAATAGCAAAAATGGATCTATGATGAATATACGAATGATGTAAAGAATAATAATGATTGTTACGTAAAAATCATACATAAATTCAGTGTTCCGTACCTTAGCGACGAGCCACTTCGAGTTTTGACCTCAGTGGTTCCACACAGCTGGCATTGGCAACATGTCGGTTGTGGAAATAATTCAACATTACCAACGAAGTATAGAAAAATGTTCAGGAAACGAAGAAAGGGTGTGTAATTGTTTCGAAATTTATCGCGATTATATTATGCAACCGCAAATCACGCTTTATTCAAAATATTTTCAACCCTTAAAATACTATTCACATAACCTTAAAATCCACAATACAACCAAATGATGTAACTTGTCAATGTCACTGTCTCGGCACTCTCATCATTTTGGCAGAAAAACTTTCAGCCCGAGCAAAAATTTGATATTTTCCTGCTCTCAACGTGATATACCACCTCCGATGGGCAAGCTGATCCATAGTTACCATCTGTTGGGTGATTGGCAAAATGTATCTGTCATCCCTGTCATGCCTTGATAAATCTACCCCCAAATTGTAGACGAATTGATAATTATTATCGTAAATTATTCAATGTCCAGGTCTAACTTTGTTCTTTCCTCATCCCATAGCCATAAAAAATTCAAACTATATGTTGACCTATTTGTACACAAGGGCAGAAACGAAACATAAGTTATCTCGTTGCTTTCCTGAGTATATTTTGTTCTGTGACTGCATGATCCGACTACTTAATCTATGAGGTGATTTTGTGACGCTGATTGCAATGATGCTTGTTTGCTAGATGTTATACTGCATCGGAAAGTTGTACAGACTACCAGTGACTGTGCAACATTTACAAGAGACCGGAGTTGGTCGCACGGTGAATGCTCTGCGTAAATACGTTGGTGATGTTGGAGATGCTGCCAAAGCATTGGTAGCCAAATGGAAGACAATGGTTGCAGATGAGGAGTCCAGTGATGGAGAAGCAGCCAGTGACGACGAAGCCAACATATCCGAACCACCAGATGATTATGGCAGTCATTCTAGACATAGGAAAAACGAAAAGGATAGTAGCGACGACCGAGATGATAGGAAGGAATTAAGGTACATGGGCAGTATAATTATAAAAAATCTGAGATATTGAAGTTGAATGTCGCCAACCAGTGATGCATTATGGTACCGACTTGATTTATGTCCAATCAAATGTTTTAATAAAATCATTCTACGTTTTTAACCATATAATTTCATATGTTCACTGATACCTTCACGTAACTTTAAAGTCAAGTTATTCGCGGTTTGTGCATTTTTTCCAAAGGTAGGTGATTGTTTGTATATTTTGCACCTACTAGTGGTTTCTGGGGTTTGAGGATTGGATTATTCGGGAATTTACATAATATCGTTGCTCACACATTCTGAATTTAGAGCGTGTCGTTTCATTTTACAGACCTGGAAATCAAGAGTCGAGAAGTACGAATGAAATTAAAGCAAACAAAAGTGAGACTGCAAAAAGCAGTTTGAAAAATGGTTCCTCCGATAAGTCTAAATCTAAAGATAGTCATAAATCTCATAGCAGTAGTGGCAGTGAAAAACATAGACAGTCAAAAATCGAAATAGATAAGCCAGTGTCGACTGAAGAATCAAAAAATGATAGGGAGAAACGTGAATTAAAGTATGATTCCAAGCCTGAGAAGAAATCAAAAATTGACAAAGACTCAAGGGATCATAAACGGGATTCCAAGAGGGATGAAAAAAGTAAATCTAAGGACAAAGACAAAATGAGAGTTACTGACGATTTGAAGAAAGAATCCGCCAAAGTTTCCTGTAGTAAGTCTCTTGGCGAAAAGAAGAACGAGGATAATGACAGGAAGCGAAAGTTGGACAGTGGTTACGAAAAAGAATATAGTAAAAAAAGAAAGCATTTAGAGTCTGACGGTGAAGATGGGAATGAACACCTTTCTGCAATGTCTGACAATGATCATAAGAAGATGATGAAACTGTCGGATGACTCCGAGTCAGAAGGAGACATTTCCAATATTAAAATTAAAATAGAACCTCCATCTCCTCCTCCTAAAATTAAACTTGAAGTAGAAGATATTCGAAGTGAGAGCAAGAGCACCAAGGAAAAGTTGAAGGGGAGCCATAGCTCGAGTAAATCCAAATCATCTAGTGGCTACGATAAAACTCAACGTGATGAAGGGAAAGAAATGAGAAGAAGCGACAAACTAGAAGAGAAAATAGAGCACAGAAAAAGTGAGAAACGAAAAGACGATGGACATCATTCTAGCAAGGAATCTTCTAAGTCAAAAAGTAATTCTAGTGTTTCTAGCAGTAAGGATAAAGTTAGAGATAAAGATAAAGAAAAGGACAAGGAAAAAGATAAACACAAAGAAAAAAAAGACCACCAAACTGACAACGATTCAAAAGAGACCAAGGTATCATCCAGCTCCAGAGGATCCAAAGAGAAGAAAAAGGTGAAGAAAGAAATTAACGGAGACGAAGGAATTGATTGCAATTCTGGTATGATTTTTGAGATTCTCTCCGAACATCTGTCAATGATACCTTATCAGAGGTTGAGTTTCATACGATTTACATATTAATGAATGATCTTTACTTTTTTCTAGGGGCAAGTTTTGCAGAAGCTCTTGGAATGTGCGCATTTCCGTCATCCGCATCACGTAAACGAAACAACTCACCTATTTCGTCACCTGTGAAAAAGGTGAAAATCGAGCCTGGCACTACTTCATCTACACCTCGCAGCAAATCGCCGGTCAGGGTGACGAATGATGTTTCTTCAAGTGGCGAAAACTCGGTATGACTTCTTATTTCTCGAAAGTAGTCTCATTATGAGAATTTATTAATGACTTCACCAAAATGGGATCTGAGTGATATTTTCAAGATTATTTATTTTATTCTAGCCGCCTTCTTTATTATCTCCAAATGTCAAGTTAGAGCCTTTGAGTGTGGATTTGGCATCCACTTTACCCGAAATCAGTCCTAATTATAAACCTTTGCCATATGTAAATCCTGTACATCGTAAGCAAGAAGAAGATATGGCTTTAAGCAACGTTATATATACTAAAAATCAAAGGTAAGACAACGTTCTATCTTACCCTTTTCGCCGTGAAATTATTCGCTTATGTGGTTACGTGTTTGTTAATGATAACTATGTGATGCGATTTTCAGAACAAAAGTTTATTCTGGGAATAAATCTGGCTATGCTAATGTTCCTACACTGTACGATATATGTATCAGAATATTGATTGAAAATATTGAAGGTAAGCAGATATGAATTCATAGAACGAAACGGAACTTGATATACAATACTTGTACTAAAATTTCAGCTCTTGAATTTACTGGTGGAATACCCTATGATATTATTAAGCCTGTGTTGGAACGGGCAACACCTGACCAATTATTTTCGTTGGAACATCATAATCCTTACCTGATTGAAGACACAGATACGCTGTGGCAGTATCATTGTAATCGCGAATTCAGAACAAAAAAACGTCAAGAAATGGAATCATGGCGTGAGACTTACATGGTATTGAGAAACTTTTTTTTCACTAATTAGCTTCAAGTATGATGCCCAAGTGTTGGTATCAATTGAATTTCACGTGTCACATTCTGAATAAATTTTGTTTTCCAAAAGCGTTGCCTGGATGAGCGAGAAGCAAAGTTGAAAACCTTGACCGCTAACATAAAGCAATCCAGAGACAAGTCGCTTCCAGCCAGACAAACCAAACTTGCCTATGTCGACAATGTAGTGAAACCTCCACGTAATGTGCTCAGAAAACAAGCAAAATATGGTACGGCAAGAGACACGACTACTTCGACGTCTGATTTGAAAAATAAACTGATTTCTGGAATCAGCGCACCCACCAATATTTCTGTCCCTCCACCTCCGATGGCGCGATCGCGAGTCTCATGTACGTAAAATTACTATTTGAATACATACACTACGTCTGTACAATTCTCTATGGTGTGAAAGATACTCCTAATGGTGTTTATTTCATTATAGCATCTGGTGTTGTGAAGAAAACAAAAGCTCCGCTCATGGCAAAAGCCTTGCAGCTGATCAAAGGAAGATACAAACGATAATGCATCTAAATCATGTTGTTAATTGATGAATGAGGTCTACTATTTTATTGCGTATTATTCACCACTTTGAATTATTGTAATATTTCATATTCTTGTTAGTAATTGTTCCGTTATCATTCTCTACTAGAAAAGCGAAAATGGTACCGCGATCTTGTATTTCTTTACGTTTAGATTAAAAAAAAAATTCCACACTTATTGGCTGGAAATCTCTGGCATTGCCAGAAGAATGGTCGATTCAAACTCTAATTCACCTATTTAGAATGATTCAGTGATTTATGAAGTGAGGCTTATAATTACCAGATATGTTAACGTTGTGCAAGAACTACTGTTATTTTAAATTTATTTATAGAATTGACAAATTCTTTTGAGTAGAAATGTTGTATCCATATCAATTAAAAATGTGTACGGATGCATAGTTGACCAATCCCTTTGTTCAAATTCATTTGTCATATTTTCGTAATGATGTTTCTCCATTCTTTGTTTGTTTTTGTATTTACATGGCACATAGGTTTTGAACATCAATATCCGAGTTTATTGACTGGATAGATCGCTAAAAAATTATAACAAATTATAGATTTACATTAATTGTAGTTGTTACGAAGAAACTATAATGATATGATCCTACAAGCTGTAGATGATTTGTTCTTTTAAATCAACTGTGATTTTATTGTCCAACACTTTTATAAATTTCTAAGGGCAGTGTCACCGACATTGTAAAATGATTTTATTTTTCATACTTGGTAGTCACTTCTTTTTCCACCACCAAGTGTCCGTGAACTTCTTTTAATTCAGAACGAACGTTAGGCTTATCACAATTTAATCAAATGACAACTGAACGTGATGCTGATTCAGAATAACCCATGTATGTAACACCGACGAAATTCAATTATGTGAACTGAGCCCTATGAGGTTCTACTTATGTGCCCCAAGTATTTTTAACGTGTGTGCCTGGAAACACTCATTCTAGTTACTATCGCTGATTATTTTTAATTTATAGGAAGTGAACTTGAGGTGTCAATTGCAGAATATATTCTTCACCTTGAGTAATTCTAGTAAACGAGTGATGTACGAATGTAGAGATGAGCTAAGTTTTCGTAGAATAAACTTGTCAACAGACCTGTACTTTTTAAAAATTCCAATCTATACTAAATATAAAATATTATCATGAAGATGTGTAACTTTACAACTGAATTGTCTTAATTTTTTGCCCTGCTTTAAGAATACGATACAAGGATTACTGTGGACATATAAAGAAGTGCAGTGCACGTTTTTGACGATTCCAAAAGGATGGGCCGGTGTATAATTCACTGAGCAATGTTCATAATAAAAAGTGCATTTATTTAACACGAATATATACAAGTAATCAACTAGATACAATAAAGCGCCAAAATGAAACCAAAAATGGTTCAATATAGAAAATCATTACTCATACCTGCTAGTTTTGATGGTTAGTTGATTGAAATAATTCAGCCTTAGTAATAGGTAGTGACTCATCTATTTTCTGTTTTATTAATATTGGACTATCTTGGTGGAGCAAATATTGGTTGTTGTCAATAATTGTTTGACAGAGTTCCATGTTTGCAAGTATATTACGCACATCCCAATGTTTTTGTAGCAACGCGTGCTCTGATGTAAATAATCCGTATTTAAAACATTGTATCTTTGTGCAAGTAGCAACACTATGTAGCTGAATTCCTATATCGTGTATTAGCGTCTTGAGGTACATTTCATACTCATTGATGCAGACTAATTCTGGAAATTTAATATATTCAAGATTAGCAAGCAGCGAACGAAGAGCTGTATTAGACTACCATTTCTACTACTTTACCCAAAGTGAATTCTGGTGGAGTGAACTCTATACATTTAATAGCATAAATCATTGGAATTCTGCTATTGGCTGGTCTGATTGGCCCTTGCACTGCCAAATCATACGCAGCTTGTGATTGTATATCTAATCCGCATAATCTGAAGAATTAGATAATTATAGTGAATAAAAAAAAAATACAAAAAAAAGTTACAATAATACTCTTCACGACGTGTTCAGAAAATGACACATTGCAACGATAGTTACTCAAACATTTTTCTTTGGTGAGATGCTTGGGTGGCTGCACAGATTGCATCAATAGTTGCTCGTTTGATGGATTTATACGTGGCTTTTTCCACGATTCTACCAGACAAAAAGTGATTGTCTGTTGCTTGGCCCAGGATTCCTTTAACCCTATAGAACCTTGTGGGTCTTGATTCACGGATACGAACAACTGTTCCAGAGCCATCATTAATTCCGATAACCACAACACCAGAAGTATCACGGCCAATATAATGGGCCCAAGATAATTTGAAGTCTTCGGTTTGGTAACGTGGTCCAACTACTAGTGGATGATCCGCCCAATTTATACCTACTCGCACGGTCATCGGCTTGTTGGTTTCACCTTCAATGAATACATGTCGCCGAGGTGGCCGGACTTTCAAGTTGTTTAGATCTGTATTAAATACATGCCACAGTAAAAGCCTGTATCCGAGCGAAAAACTGAAGGGATTAAGTTACTACCTACATATGTATATACCATTGAGCAAAGTTGATTACTAACCTCTACACAAGTGATTCAGAATAGTTTGCCTTGAATTGTGTAAACTGACGCCTGCAGGCTTATAAATTGTAGCTATCCCATTTAAAAGTTTCCAAACTTGCGTGGCATCTGACAGTGGTTTCATTTTTTTACCACACAAGTCATTAACACAAACAACACGTGATAGAGCTTGGTGCGGACTAACAACGTTGCTAACAATAAGGCATTACGTGGGTTAAGGTCAGGCTAGTACTTAGGAAATGTAGTCCAGCTCTGTTGGGCTTTGTTGAAAGCGATTGAAAGCATTGCCAAAATGTAGGATGTAGGCATGGCAGAAGATTTGACAATGAGATTGTTGGTATCACTCTATGGAAGCTGCTGACGGTAACAGCGAGTAGGACAATCATACGTGTAAAGGAATTATAATTTTAAGCATCAAAGAAATTGCAAAAAATTCCTAGATCCATAGCAGTCGCCATACTTCAATGGTTGACATTTGCCAAAGCTTCTGCTTGGAAGAGATCAGGTGGCGTCGGTTGACAGCTGTCACTTTCTTCTCCCACACCAGTAGGCCCACGGTAGGCCACAGCCATAGGCACAGCAGTCAGCTCTACCCAAGCAGCCATGGTGTGTTGACGGGAAAGTGTTCCTTTTTTTTTTAGCGTAGTAGGGTAGATTAGTACTTTTTAACATTAGCAGAGACATACTTAGAACATATGTTATTCTATTTTATATGAAAGTTTAATTTGTTGCGTATACTATTCCTTCGTGTATTGCGTCAACGTGGACCACAGTCAACAGGTGGTACAATAATCACGTCCGGTGTTAATCAAGTCATTAGGATATACTCGAGGATATATTGGAGTCTAGAGTTCATAAATTGAATCCTTGTAGTACTCTGCTTACTAAACAGAGGTTCTTTTGATGAATTCACTGAATTTCCACAATTCATATGTCATTGTTATCTGAGTATATTGCTGTCAGTCTGTCGAACTTGTGATCATTAAAAAATGGATTACGACTATTTGATTAAATTTTTGGCCCTTGGTGATTCTGGTGTAGGGAAGACGAGCTTCCTATACCAGTACACGGATGGTGTATTCAACTCAAGATTCATATCAACCGTTGGCATTGATTTCAGAGAAAAAAGAATGGTGAGTTATTAATAGTTGACAAACAAGATACGTGTTATTATATCAATTATTACATGTAGATCAATTATTGTTGCAGGTGTATCAAACATCTAATGGTAGAAGCCAGAGAATCCATCTGCAACTGTGGGACACAGCTGGACAAGAGAGGTAAGTCATTACTACCACACAAATAATTAAGGTTCAAAAGAAATAATAGCATGAAATATTATTTATCTCGTAATTTATTCATCTATCATTCTTTATTAAAATTAATTCTCTTAGATTCAGAAGCCTGACTACAGCCTTCTACCGTGACTCAATGGGATTCCTGCTGTTGTTCGACCTGACGAACGAACAGTCTTTCCTAGAGGTCAGAAATTGGTTGGATCAGCTCAGGGTAAGTTTTATTAATATTAAATCGCAAAACCAGAGTTAATAGTCAATTTAAATCATGCAATTTGGCCCAGTGGTTTTCAAAGTCAAGAGTTAGCAAGGGTTCACACGAGCCAACAATATTTTGCATTCAAGGTGACAAAACGTCGTTAGTATGCTAACTAAAATCTCATTACTGACCTAGTTATATATTTTAATTAGTTACCTCATTTACTAATCTCGCCGTGCTTGATATGAGTGGTAATAAAGGAAGTCTTGAATAGTTATCTGGCGCAGTATGATACCATGTAAATAAGTGTGGAAAATTTGATTAAAATTGATTGTAACTTTCATATAGAATTACAAAAAATTTATCAAAAATTTTTCACTTCAACACATTTTGTAGTAACCATAAGAATTTTTTCACATAGACACATGCGTATTGTGAAGATCCTGACATCATTTTATGTGGAAATAAATCAGACCTTGAAGACCGTCGTGTAATCAGTGAATATAAAGCACGGGAACTTGCGGAAAAATATAGGTGAGCTAGCGATAAGTTTCACTACACATTTTGTTCCAAAACACTGGTATAAACCAGGTTTAGGCATTTATATGTCTCTAATTCACATACATTGAAACAGTAGTTGAATATTTAATGGTCTATTTATTCTAGATTGGGGTACTTAGAAACTAGTGCAGCCACCGGGCAAAATGTCGCTCGTGCAGTAGAAATCCTTCTAGACCGTGTAATGCGAAGAATGGAGGCTACAGTAGATAAATCTATACTACCTCATCAACGGGGTCTTCGATGTCATGATGAAGATGTGCCTCCAACAAGCTCTTCCTGCTCGTGTTGATGGGGAATATTTTGACCCCGTACTATGAGAATCTTAGGTTTGACTAGTTCTATACAGCTTACCAACTTTAGTCAATATCGAGTTCTGCGATCTTATGCTTGATCGTTTAGTCTCTCTAATTCAGAAAATCCAAAGGAAAGTCAACCTTGCAAGTAGCCGTCGTATTAGAAATGGCTACTGAACCTAACTAGTCAATGTACCTAACTTCGACCGAATTACTGAGTTTTGTAGCATGAATGCGTAACAATTATAGAATTGTATGGGATTTACTTCATTATTGATGAGTTATACTGTGGTGTTATATGCGTCTTTCCATTTCTGGTTCTGCCAGGCACAAATGCATGTTCCAATTCTTCCCTTACAAATGGATGTCGGGTAGTTTTCTATTGCTCGATCTATGTACGTCATCTCATGGGTCAGATTCCAGATTCTAATTTAACCGAGGTATTTAGCGTATTATTGCCAATCGTTAATATCGCTACTCGGTAATACAACGTCTGAAAATGTTTTAAGGATGAAAAAATCATTTGATATATCACCGATATGGTAGTATTTTGAAGTAGTTGAAATATATTTTTGATGTGAAATTAAGGAAAAAATGGATAAATACACAACGTTTGCTGTGCAAGTCAGTTGTAATCGAATTGTACTGATTGGCATGCAAACCGTATATCATACGTACATAGATGATCTGAATACTTATTTTGTATAAGATAAATAGATTTCTTTAAGAGAATCAATGTAATCTATATATGCTTAAATAAGAATTTACGAAGTTTTGTAAAGCATAAACAATGCGATGAAGCAATGAAACTTCGTGAGGGTCCTTTATTGTCAATACTTGTTCTCTATTATAACTATAGTCAACGTACTTTTACATTGTTATGTAGGTGTAATAAAAAATCAAACATCTCACTCCACATTGGAATTTTGAAAAACATTATACGATAAATATTAGCATAGGCTTAAATTTTGGAAAAATAGGGTATGATAATGTTACGAATTTTTGAACCATGAAAGTATACAATTATTTTTAAAGGACATCGTATAACCGTAATTATATACGCGTATTTGAAAAAAACTGAAAAACTGCTTCCACTAAATATATGTATACCTATATGTACACGTGTATCATTGAAAATAATAAAATTACCAACTTTATTATCGATAGTTCACTTCTCTGTCTGTGATTTATTTCAACTGCGTCGTCGTATCGATTATTCATAGAATGTTACATCAACTAACTGTCCTCGCAAGCTTAATTTCAGCATTACTGGACTATATGTATATTATTCGAAAATGTCGAAGGTTCACCAAAATTTGTTTGTTTGCTGTCACCAAACGTCTTGCGGAAGTGCGGTGGCCTTATCTGAGAATGGTAATTGTTGATGGATTAATTACGAATCTAATAACTTATGGCTTTTGCTAAGTAAGAGATGAAGAACGGCTTACAAAAATTATTGCAAGAGAGTGAAAATAAAGAAGGAAAAAAAAAACAGGAGAAGAGAAGAAGCAGCAAGTTCTTTCGCGCGTATTCGTATTGTATACTCGATAGTTTTTCAACTCGTTGGTTTTGTTCGTTACCCCAAAAGTTAATTCAGTTTTGTGCCCACAAAATATGAGGTTTAAGTTGCACGCATAAATTGTATAAAAAGCAGTCTGCACGTGCAATAGTCCGAGAAAGTAAGCCTCATCCTGAAAACTGAAAATGTGAGATGAAATCGATAAGTATGGAAAAACATTTCCAAGTTGGATAGGATCTTCCAAGACATCGTTTGAAAACTTTTCAGCGGTCACAGTTTCTACATACTGATAAAAACTGAACCGATTCCATGACTTTAACTGTTCCTCCCACTCGCCTATATAGGTTTTACTTTTTTATTTTCTGCATGTGCTCTCTTCAGACGTCGGAAGCCACAAAATGAAAAAAGAGGGGGAATAAGATTGGAAATAAACTTTTATTTACATTATCAGTAGTTTTCTAAGTAGTATATTTTCTTATCCTTTTTCTTTGGGTAAGTATACCTATTCAGGCACATAGGTATAATTTGGGTCCGATGGACCTTTTGACATCATGTTAGTTTCATCAGTTGCCTTGTGCTGAACTAATTGTAAGAAGTGCTACTTCACTAGCGAGTCCCGTAGGAAACTGCGATTCATCCTACTCGCCGAGCTCTACATATGTATAGACTTTTCCTAACGGCACTTATTCGGAATCTTTTACCTTTCACGTTATTATGTATAATTTATATTTACCTGTATGTCCACGAAGTTTCACTGGCGTTAGTTTTTCTCGTTTTTTTTTTTTTTTTGTTAATTTCACCTCATTCGTCTCTATACTTCAATTTGCGGAGTAGAATTATGCTACGATATGTATCTAATCAGGGGTGGATTTGCCTCTGTTTGCTACCTACAACGACGTAAGCGGCGTGCAAATCTGTCGGAGGGAATACAAAAATGTGTGATAAAAACTGTGGAAATAAAAATCTGATCAAAGTTTCGATACTAAAAGCACTCCGATACAAAAACATGGAGCGGAAATATTGAATACTCTCTGTACCCGCATTTTGGTTACAATAGCAGTGACGCCCGGGCTCTGAACTGGAATGTTGATTAAAATGAAAAGTTTGTAATTTACGGTATCACCAGTCCCAAAAAGAAGAAAGAAAAACACAAAGAAGCATTTATGGTTCTAGTTTGTTAGGGCTGTTGGAGATTTTCGCATATAAAACTGCTAATAAATTATACGAACATACAGCGTCAGAGTGACAAACTGACAATGAGTTTATAACATTAATATAATTGATTTAGTGATTTATATCCTTGGCAAAGATCATTTTATACTGCAGAAGGTTTTCTACTTGTTCGCTAGTTTTCGCAGTAGTTTAAATGATGAAAAGTATGTAGAAAGAGCTGATGTTAACCATGTATGTAGATGTATGCGGATGCACACTTGTTACATGCATAATATTCTAGGGGAACTTACAATTAGTTTTGGCCAAAGTTAGCACAATAAGTAGAAGTTGTATGGAAACTCGTGTAGATGTACATACCAGCTTTTGGTTGTATTTCTGCATACGATGCAAGGTAGTGAAGCATACATGGTATAGATTTGTATACATGAACAGATATCCTAAGCTTACTAACAACACCTGCCAAACTCTCCATTTCTCTTCGTTGCTACCATACAGACTCGGTGTATCAAACGGCCTGATTCTCCACCTGTATAATGTTTTGTTCCTGTTAATGAGATATCACGGTCCATACCAATTAGTTCAATAGTATACTCATTCGATTAAAATTTATCGATTTATCGTTAATTACACACGTATGTGATTATGTCTATAATCAAATACACGGGGTTTTGGGATTGAATGAGGAGTTTGAATACTTCGGAAGATCGTGGCTGGAATCGAACTTTTTTTTGATACGACGAATCGTTCCGGAAATAATTTAAGTGAGACTTCCTGTATGCATCATCGTATTATCGTGATTATCTAGGTTTATCCTTTAAACGTAATTTGGAATTACCTACTGGCAAGGGAACGGTAAAAGTGTAGCGTACCTAAAATGTGTTCAGAGCTTAGTTCTTTGCTCGCTATATAATATACAAGTAATTCATTATTATAGGTTCGCGTTCTGTGCTATTTATTTTACGAGGATGGCACGAGCACGTTGGAGAAGGGATTCAACGAGTAAAGCATTTCCATGTAGAGGGATCTTGGAGTTTCTCTCTCAAGCTGCTTGCGCCTTAGCCATTAGCGTGAGTCTATAATTCCATCTAATTAATCACGAAAACGTTACAAAGAGATTTTGCACCACCTGAACCACCAGAGAGACTCATTGTCAGAAATTCGGAGAGATAGGAAACCAACAGCTTCGAGGAACCTCGTTTGATCAGAGAAAACTAAAATGAAAATAAACGTAATCAATTTTCATGCCTTACGTTTTATTTTTACTTTCAAGAACTGCTCTCATCTATACATTTGTACAAAATTTGATCGCTTACTGACAGTGAGTAACATATCGCAGTTTACATCAGTCCAATACCTATAAGAGTATGGATAGGTGTGTACTATTCTGACCGTGTGCTGGGGGTGACATTGTGTAACAGACATGAGACAAACACGGTTACAGGTATACTTGTAACTTGGTACACCTACATTTGTCCAACGTTTGTCCACCATTTGTCGCCGCAAATGGAGATACCGGAGGGGTAGGTATAAAGCTTCTGGCGTAGAAAGAGAGAGAAGCTTTCGAGATAAGCCGGAAATATCGTTGTTCTGCCATTCTGTCGTTTTGCCATTCTACAACCGCACAGAGTTTCGAGCAGCATTGCTCCAGAGATCGGACAAATACGGTATGCGGAATGTAGATATATGAATTATATAACTGCCTTCGTTCTCCGATGTGAAGATTTTGTCGGGTTTGCTTTTTTTTCCCGTTTGACTTTCGAGTATAGCTACTCCGTCTAAGTATCATATGTAGGTATGTTAGGGTGATTTTTTTTTCAGTCCCTTCCTGAAATTTCGTTCAATATGTCGAAGAAGAAATTCCTTCAAAATTTCAACCCTTAATATCAATTCTAAGTACTTTCCCAAAGGGTAGAAATATTTTCCATTTAAAATACACGTAATTTAGAAGTTTTTTTTTTTTAATTCTATAGGCTGCAGCTCTTTATGATATCATATTAGTTTTGGTCGAAATTTATGCAGAATTGAACGATGTTCAAAAGTGTCTGTTACGGCGTAAGTGCAACTTACACCAATGAGATGATACGGGTCATTAAAGTTAATTCTTACCCGAAATGGTCAACTTTACCGAAAAAATGTGAAGATATCCAGAGATATTGAACTCGACTCGAAATTCGAAAGAAAAATGTCCGTCTCTTTGACGTCTTCTAGAGAGCCGATTTTTCGAAAATATTGAAACATTTCTCATTTGAACTTTAAAAATATCTATCGACCGAATGCAATACACACAGACGAGTTTGTATAAAATGGAGTCAGAAGAAGCTTTCAATTCTTGAATAATTGCCTAGTGTACAATAGATGTATAATGATATATATATAAAGGGTTGATTTAAGAACTGTACAGTTCAGAAGAGGAAATTCTGCAGACTAAGGTGCAATTTCATTTGTTCAATTTCAAAGTAAAATAGGTTATATAATACCTGCATAATATATAAAACGTAAAACGCCTTCAGACATCTATACGACCGACCAAAGAGTCTCATTTTGCGCTTCTCGAGTTTTGCCTGCTATACGAATAAGGAGAAAGTGCAAAAAAATTTAGTAAAATAGGAAAAAAAAAAAAGGATCGGCGGCGAGACGCAAGTGCCGGTGGAGGAAAAAGTAGAGAGATAAGAAGGATATCTATCCAGACTGGGAGATAGGATAGGTATGTAAATCTGGCGACGGGTTTGAGATCTTCTTCCGGGGGACCTTTGGAAGAGAGGACTCTTCCGCCCGGTGGATTTTATCATCATCCCCAAGTCCTGCAAAACGTACGGACGCCTAGCTTGGGTATATCCCGCCCGGCTATATAAGCTCCAGCTTCGTTAAGTTTGAAATAACTGAATCGATAATATAAAGCTCTCTCCGCGGTGTAGAAACTCATCTGTACAAATTCTACATACTGTATGTACATGTACATCTTTTTCCTCTATTTTTTTTCATCCCTTTCGCACGGCAGTAGATGAGAGTAGGTCTTTTTTTTTTTTTTTTTTTTTGATTGAAAACCGTTCACTGTGCATCAGTTAAAGCTCTCTGCTGCAGATGCGCCAATTGTAGGTAGGTATGGAGTTCAAGTAAAATCTCATCGTCCTTTGTGCGTGTACGTGAGCGGTTGGTTGACGCCACCTGAAAGCTGGTGTAATCCAATAATGGAATTGTACTTTGATTGGGACAATTCCAACGCTATCGGATATACAACAGATAGCCAAGTACGTGTCTCTATACTGATCGAGTTATTGTGCTAATAACATATTTAGAACGGGGTTTCGACGGATAACATAGGTAATAATTAATGAATTTTAGTACCACATAGATACAGTTACAGCTTTCGTTGGATGCAGAAGTTATACCCTGTATATCCCCACCTACGTCGTCCTTCGTTATTCAGGGGGGAAAAAGCCACGGAATTCATCTTCTATTGAATTATAGATATTCATAAGACACAACGCAGGTACAAATTAACTTCATCGCAAATTTCTCATTCTAACTCTACGATTTTCGATGTTGACGAATACTTCAGAACCATAAGAGAGGAAAAAAAAAAAAAATTGTATGCGAAAGAACATTTTCACTAGACACGCTGTATTTTGGAAGATCTATAATTCAGTCTGTTCTGAGTGAGTTTGACTCACGGAATTGTAGGTATAATTTTTTTTCTAAGGGGTGATTGATTGCTTCACTAAATAAACCCGGCATTTTTCTGAAACGAATAACATGTAGATGCATAGCTAAATAGGCTTTCACAGTGAAACGTATATGTATATGGTACTGTACTGTAAAAGGTAGAAGCTATAATTGCAAACCTGGACGTTCGTCTCGTAAATTTCAGGAATTTCTTACTGTATCCAGTGAAAGGTTAATAGCCGTACGACAAGGAGACGGTAAGTCGTCACGACATTGCGTATGAATTTCAATTCTAAAAATGAGAGACGGAAAATATTTAGCGGGAGATGAAAAACGAGAGTTGATTTTGCGGATTAGATGACGCTTGTAAATCTTGGTTAGCGGTCAGCAAGGAATAAAATTATTTATCACGATTGCCGAATTTCAGATTAATAATTTTCATCTAACACTTGGTGCAGTTTGTAAAAATATTCAATGTCACTTATCTGGGAGAAAAACCTATTACATACTATGTTTAATACAGGAACCTTCGTGTCACGTTGCGGAAACTTTGAACTTTGAAACGAAGATCTCTAGTAGAATACTTTTGTAATTTCACAGTTCGTGCACTTCCCGTTTATCAGCAATGTGATCTGTGCGGTAGTAGCAGATTCAGGAAACTGGACAATCTAATTTCCGAATAATTTCTTCCCATTGTACATCACGCATTCGTGCTGGAAATGAATTACTTCAATTTATAATTGCAGATGAATTAAGGAAACGGAAACAATATCATTTCTAGATTCTATAGAGGCTACAAGTACGTAACTTGCATAATTCTACTGATCAAATGTATTCCCCAACAGGGCTAAACAGATTTCTGTGAAATTCCCCGGATAAAATAGCATCACAGTCGTATTCCATGAAAAGCTTGTTCTTCTAAGCCAGTTTCCGGTGTTTCAAAAACTCGGATAAAACAATTGAGTGCACTTACCAAATCCGTCCAACGTGTGAACTGGATGTGTTGAAAATATATGGACATACAAAAAGATACACTTTTTCCATCTGAATCGCTTCTACCTACTCAACGAGATTTTTCATACGATCAGGATGGAAAAGAACCAGTAATAATTCTCGAGCAAGGGGGAGAAAAACGAAATTAGGTGACATCATTATTTACTTGACCATTGTTAACATATTTTCATCAAAAGTTGGACGGATTAGTTCAGCTTTTCTAGACCAACGTGTAAGGGGATTTCAGCTCATTGAAGTACCAGATGCAACGTACGTAAATTCAATTCGATCGTATATGTATATTATTAAGTTAAGCGTTTGCTGGATTTCAAGTCCTGCAGGACAACTGTAGCTACTGGAAAAGCTGGAGTAACTGAGGTGTCAAGCGTCAATACGGGAAATGAACTGGATCAGAGATCAATAGTGCAGTTGGGGTGAAATCCAATTTGAAAGTTGACGCCGCTGAAATTCGTCCTTCCGATAAATTGCAGCCCATCTTATGAACCGGGAGGAGGACATGACTCTGAAAATAATCCGGAAGGAATCCTATGTAGACTCGTGCACAGCGTCCGCTTATTTTCTTTTCTCTCTTTATTTCTTTTCGCTTCTTTTCACAATTCCACGTTCTCGATTCATTTTTTTTTCTTGGCTTTTTGTTTTCGTTTATTTTTTTCGTCGAAACCAGAGGGATGCGGATTATTTACGGAATAAATTTTAATTTTCAAGGATCAACGAGGGTAAGAGGGATTTTAGGTATACCTATATACAGTCATCGTCTGTAACAGCTTATATGTATACGTATAGTGAGTATAATGTAGGTCACGCTCGGACGACGCTGCCGGTCATCAATTTCAGCTGAGCGTCGCGACGCCCGTGTTTACTTTGTGCAAAAAACCAACGGCGGCTTGTCATGGCAAAAACCACACCTCGTCTCTTATCGCTGACCATTCGTTTCATGCTACGCAGAAAATTTCCCGTATACCTCGTAGAATGCATCTATATAATTCGAAGGTCTTAACGATTTCTATAACGCTCCCACATCGTATAATCTAACTTATACCGCGCCATACTTTTAGTCGTCAACATTTTTTTTCAAATTCTCCATTTCCCGCGTCAATTTTTTCGAATGATCACACATATTTATCGGTGAGATATTTTGGATCGACATCGTGATCGATCATTTGCTATCTGAGAGAAATGAGGCTGTGTAGGGATGAGAGTATAGGGAATGGAGAAGGAAAAGGAACGTTCTGGAGCAAAGGGAACCGGGCAGATGATCCCAGGAGAAATCTGTAGGTATCTTGAATTCTTATAAATACGGTTAAACGTACCGCGCACGTAAATCAGGACCAAACTCCCCTTCATGCTAAGTAGAATATTCTTCATCCGTTTTTAGTGCTCGGTGTCTGAAAAGTATTATTACCTCCCCTTTCGTTTCCATAGCTATTTAATTGACTGGATAGTTTTTTGAATATGTTTCGCCATAAAGATCGCTTTCGTCCCGTCGTCCACATTACGTGCCTTTATACATAGTATATGATTTCTTGACAACATTCACCTGATTACGAGGATTTTTCAGAATCTGTGGTGAAAACTATTGTATTTAACGTTCTGAAATGTACATATGCCATATGACGTGAATATGGGAGTGCAGTTTCACCTACGGCCGTATCTTCGAGATGAGAGTTGGGACTTTTATTCGAAGCTTTTTTTTCATTCTCTCTTCAAGCGATACGCCCCCTCAGAGGAAAATAAAGAAGTAAGCGAAGAGAAAAAGAAAGAGAGAAAGAAAAAAATCAACAACATTTTCGCCATGAAATGTTTTGCGTAAAATTTCGTAGTCACGTAACGCCCGCTCACTGCAGTAGTAGGGTGAGAGAAACATCTTCCGAATCAACTCTGCAAACACGGCACCCCCGTTATCGTGAAGATCCTCACGCTGAGCGCCACGCCGCGCGTTCTCGAGGATTTTACTTGGTCTTGTTTCCCAGCGCCGAAAACGATCAGAAAGGTTTCTCGTCGTTTTCGAAACGTCTTACGTCAGACGTTTACGATTTCAGTAAAACTTTACTTTAAACTGAGGAAACGGCAACCATCCGTGAAACAGAAACCAGCTCTAGGGTTAGTACGAATATAAACATAAACTAAAAACGCCTCGAGAGGCTTCAATTTTCCGCCCTTAGAAAATAAAGTAAGGATTTAATTCGTTTTTACGAACATTAATTCACAGAAATTAATGAAAACTTAGTTGAATCGCGGCGCTCAAATTCCAAATACATGATCTATACTTTTTATTTTTGGTGCTCGCCGTTTGGAGCAGCTCTGAAAGATTTTCGTCGGTATTCAAACAAAATTATTTGAGTACCGACGAACGGAATAACCTAGACTTATGCCGGGATGTAGAATTTATTCTAATACTATATGTAAGTATAGAGTTGAGAAGTGTTTTTTTTCAAACGTATATCTGTACATCTGATGCGTAGAGAACTCTATTGATTTTCTATGTATGTATGAAACGATCACAGAAACCCGCCTGGGTTACTAGTATGCGAGATGAAGTGAGGTAAAAATTTTTCCCCACGTATTTTTCAATTCAATTTGAACATTTCTCGTGCCCAACTTTCAAAACAATTTAATATTCTTTTACAATATTTGAACAACAAATTGGGAGTGTTTCGTATATTTTATCAGGGATAACGCGAGTAAAATGAAATCGGAAAAATAATATCTTCGTGATTATACATTATATATTAGATAAATTTCCACTCGATAATCTTCGACCAACTGGTTTCACAGCTCTCACCTTTAGTTCGGATAGGCAAGGTCTCTCTCTAGTTTCGTCGATATTAAAGCTGAGGAAATTTTCGAAATAAAAATCTAGGTTGCCCATAAGTTACAAAATAAACTGCAGTCAAGGTACCAGTTTCGCTATTACTGCAAGAGATATGGTTTCACATTGCTTGCATCTGCACATAGTAAAGTTCTATTGTCCGGCCGATTTATAAAGGCGATTCAATTATTCTTTCGTTTCTCTAACTCGACTCACAACGTCTAAGTACACGTAAGTTCTGAACGGGTTTTAAGATCTTGCAACTTTTTTTTCGTCACTGTAACGACAAATTTTTAAAAAGGATGTTTTCGCGATTCATCGCACTTGTCGCGGATTGACACCGGGTAACTCAATTATTATTCATGATGTGGTTCATTTAATCGTATGGGAGGAGAGACTTCTAGAGGGTGAATAAACACGGAACGGAAGTCGCCACCCTACTAAAATATACATGTACTTTATTTCTTGTTTTTTTACATCAGTCTTATTTTGAAGTATTTTTTCAGGGATGAATTTTTATTTGGGCTAAAAGTCCTTAAGATTAAACTCGAATTTCCCAAAATTACGACACTCAGACACATGATTCTATGAAGTAATAGAAGATACATCTTTTTTGCAATACGCACTTCCTGAATTTCTATTAATTTCAGGGTTTCTGTAATTTCGGCGGCCTCGTCGTCGGAGTTCAAATTCTTCTATGACGTTGAATGAACCGTCATTTTTGTGCATGGACTTTTGGCCAAGTAGCTGGTATATTTCATTAGTTGTCTTTGTCGCTGTTTTTTTAACCCTGGATAAGAAAGACCGGGGATCTCTCACTCGATAAGCAGAAAAAGAGACGAATGATTTATCAAGATAAGACCGCACCGTTCCCAACAATCCCGAGGGCGCAGCGTAGGGTGGTTTGGTGAGGAGAAATAAGGAGAAAAAAATGTAGAAAAGAAGAAAAACCTATGAAAAGGGATAGAATGTGAAGGAAGTCGACAATGAAATATCACATTGGCCAAAATGTTTAAGGTGGAAAACAAATTTCAGTGGAAATACGCTAAATCCCGTAAAAAATATGTTTACCCCCTCGGGAATCAGCCCCGCGTGTGCTGCCCCGTGCCGCACGCGTTCTTGCAGATTCTCGTAAAATATTTTCCACTATTCCTTCGAGCGTCAGGCATAAATTTCATACCAAAATTGTAAACGCTGGAATAGGTATTATGCTATAGATAGACATTCTTCTTTCGGACGATATGGGCAAAGATTGTTTCGCGATAACGGTATTGCTGTACGGAGCTATCAATTTGAACACCTCGTTCGTCTTATGAAAACCTTCTTCTATTTTTCTATCCAACAGACTGCTATGTATACCGAAATAATAATTTAGTGCGTTCCATTATAAATCATTTTCTCGGAGCTTCTTTTCCGTCTCTTTATTCGCATGAACATACCTCGCACTTGACGTTCGGATCGTTTTCATTTCAATGTTTCAACTCGATGGAATCGTCAGATTTGTTTTTCGGAGTGCGAGTCAACAATCACAAATTTTATAATTGGCATCCGAGAGGAAAATAGAAAATCTCTACAAGCTGCAGATATCGAACGTGAAATACGTGTTACAAGCATCACGTGGCGAACGACCCTTCCGGTAAAATGGGACCTCCTTTTCTTCCTTATCTCGGCGTCTTCATTGCTATTAGAATTGCCGATGCCTACGCGTAGAATAAACGATGAAACTCAGCTCTTTCTTTTCCACTTCCACATTGGCAAAAGTGTCCTTAACGAAGTATTCGGCCAACGTAAGCGCACCTATATGACGGCGTAAGGGCGTAAGGGCGCCTGGAGTCTCCGGGGGATAAATGGGACGTTGAGCCTTTTTGCTTTTCCGGAATTTCCCCCCTCGAACAGCTCTTGGTTGTCGAGGTCCTACGTTGTTGTTTTAACTCCGGTGGTGTCAGACAAGCCCAGTGACGTCGGGCGGTTTCGGACCATTTTGCAATTCACTGCCATCTAATATAACGATCATCGTGAGGTTCGAAAATATCCGCGATGCGATGAGTTGGTTCGTTGAATGTACACAACTTTTTTTTTCTATCGTGACAGGGGTGCAGGTGAACAGCCTCTCAGTTCATAAGGGATCCATTTTAGCGTCAGCCCTTCATAGAAGTAGACGTTCTATTTTCATTGAATTATCGTATCATTTGATTGCCAAGTCACAAAGTTGTATATTCGATTAAAATTAGGACGGACCGCTTTGGTCTCACGAATCGGTAGAAAATCCAATTAGAACTACCGCAACTGTATCTGTTCCTCGGTTGACATATGACGCGACTGTAGTCGATACTGTACGATACGCAGTTGGAATTATTTGAATTATATCGATCTTTCAGACACGAAATAATAAAATTATTCTATTACGCCTACGTCTCATTGAATCATAATGAGCAATTTATCACCGCGGTTCTGAAGTGTAATATAGCAGGTGAATTTCTGAAATTATGCAAACTTCACGCCGTCTTATATTAGCTGATGGGATGTAAAATATCGGGGTGTAAAAGTCACGAGGATAGCTAGTCGTAATAAATGCCAGATGGTGAATCGGTGAACGATCGAACAACGAAGAATTATTGGCACTAAGAAGATCGAACGGAGAAAGAAAGTAGTGAAAATCTATAAGGATAGTAGTAAAATTGGAATAATATCGACGGTATTATTCCCCAACCCTGCAGCTGGAACTTTTCCGACTTTGGTACTACACGCCAATTTTAATCAAGAATCCACCCAGCTATTCGACTACTTATACAGGTCTGTATATTCCTTCGGCTTGAAAAAATGAAAGTTTTAGAAAAAATCAAACAGCTAGTCAATTTATAGTTACCCAAAAGTTTCGTATCAAATAAAGGCATCGTTCGGAAGAAACTAAGAATTGCGCTTCCGAAGCGATCAGAGCATCTCCGCGGTAGCTCTTCAACATATTGCAACACTCGAAATGTGGGGCAAAAATGGGGCGCGGGTGTGGGTAACGGTGTCTAAAACAAAGTGCGGTGTAACAAACATTTATAAAGTTACTTTTTGGCTCTCGTCAGGTTGTTATCAGCGAGAGGGTTTTAGGTGGATCGTAACTATTAATCAAAGTTGTCAAAGTTTCGTTGAGAACAATATATTTATCGAGGGTAACGCGGCATCAGGAGCAGTATATATAAGGTAGTATAGGAAAAGGTATAGCTACGCAGAATCGGATGAAACTCGTCCTGCGATACGACCAGTCCCACAGGTCTCGGAGATCAATTTATCCAATAGCTGGTCCCTGGTTCTCGGTCACGCAAGGACCTTCCTGCTATAGCTAGTTTCCAGAGTCCCTTTCTCATTCCCCGTCCCTTTTTAGTTCCTCTTTTTTTCTTCCATCTCCTACCTTGGTCTCTTCGTTTTCGTTTACTTTCTATCTTACTTCCGTTTCCGGCAGATAGAAAGAAGGGAATAAAAATAAAAAATAAATAAAAATAGCTTTATTGGTCGATGTCGCGGAGCTCCTAGTTTAGGACGCGAGTCCTTCTCCGTTGGTGAAAAAAATCCTTCTTGTCCCACGAGATCAGATAGTCCGAGGGGTTGTTTAACGGCTAAAGAGCGGAGACCAAAAACATGGATGATCGGGCTCTTGCCGTGCTTCAAAAGTAGTTAACATTTCCGACATGTTCACGGTTCAATTAAATTCCAAATTCGCTGGTTCCCAAACTCCCAAAATCAGGGACCAATGTTTCCGTAATCAAGTCCTGCAGCGAATTAACGCCAACCTATGGCAGTTAGTAAAGTTGCACCAACGATTTAGGGTAAACTTAACGAAGCTAATATCAGAACGATGGTCGTGATGAACAACTTGTTAGAAGTAACGTTATTATATACATTAGAGTTTACATAAGGTGCTCGCGGTGCTGAATTCGGATTACCAACAATTGGATAGCGATAAACCGGTGATTTGTATTGCTGGATACTACGAGTGTTAAAAAAAAAAAAAAAATTCGAACCATTCGTCAGAAAATAAGACTTCAGTTTGAATTTCGTTGTTCGAAATTTTATGCACGTTACAGAATTAACTTTCTTCTTTCGCTCGTTCTACTTCCCCTAGGTATATTTTACCTTCTTAGCTGCATTAAACACTCCAAACAGAATTTCTATCGAACGCAGAAGCTCATTAGCGAGACAACAAACTAACTCCTCTATTGTTTATATGCTCGTTCGGAATAATGGTAAAATAAATGTTTACGAAAGGGAATCTAGAATGGAGTATAAGTACGAGAACAAAGTAGAGTTTACAGTAACTGACGTGGTAATAACCGTTATGCATTTGCAGTATATTTATTCACTGACTGTCTGATTACCTTCACACTATACGTCCCTATGATCTACTTTGTTGGTCGACAAATATAAAATCGCAAATATACATATATTTGTTATTCGGTCATCGGATAACTTCTGAATACGGTTTCCGTGATCAGTTTTTTTCTCTTTTCTCTTTCACCAGCGATGAAACAGAGAGCGGGGATGAATTCGGTTTGCGACTTACGATATTTCTCAAACGAGCGTCTAAGTCGAGTTATGTTTGCCCTCCCAAAAGTTTGTTACGTACAGTATATGGTATATGAAACATATACATATATATCACGGTATAAGGTTAGTAAGTTCCTTGTCCGCGGGATGAATCATGACCTTAACGACCCAAACAACTTGACCTTTTTTTTCGGTAGTTCCGCAAACCTGTAATCTCCTTGTGTGTCCCGCGAATCCCGGAGTTAAAAAGAGATATTCGTGACACGTAACGCATGTCAAATAACAAATAGAGTAACCACCAGTAGATCACAATGGTATAGGTAACCGGTACAGGTACAGGTACAGTCATGTACGTAAGAGAAAAGAAAATTTTCTGGCAAATACTACAACACATTAAATTTATCATATACCTATATAGTTTTCATTTTCACGAGTGATTCGAGGGATCCAAAGGGTCGTTGATGGAAATTGTGTGCATGGATACGAATGTCTGTGTACGGGTAGGGGTATATTAGGCAGTGAAAATTTGTTTACGTAAGATGCACCAACGGCATTTCCCATTCGTTGTGGGGTACGGTGGTACATAATAAGCGCGGCGTGGCGAAACGGGGTGTCCGCGTCTAAATTCCATAGGAATTTCGGAGTGTCTTGAAACACACAACCGCAAAACCGCGCAACCCGCTAACCACAAAGATATCTTATCTCATCTGCCCACTGTTAAATTACCCCATACTACCCCCAACCTATTTTCTCGAGTTACACCCGCCCGCCTGTTTCCCGACGAACCAGCCAACCAACCGACCAGCTACTCCACTTTCGGGAAACAGAGGGAGTGAAATTGCACTGCTCCAGGTGTCTCGCCGATAACGATGGAGATCCCTAAAATATCGCTATGGGGAGTAGCAAGGTATACCCCTGCCTTCCTTCCGACGTATACCTTAGCCTGCACCAATTCTACACCTTCAATAATTTATCACTCTCTCGGTGAAATCCAATTCTGACAAAGTTCGCTCTTACTCGCGATTCACCAACCGGCTAGATGTCTGAAAAAAAAAAAAAAAAAAAAAAAAAAAAAACGAAAATATCTAAGAACGACGTCATTTTTTCGATAAATTCATTCATCTTTTTCATCCCTTTTTTTTTTTTAGTATCAAAGCGCGACGGTCAAAACTCATGCGCTCGAGGCTACCTTTTCGAAGGCTCGATATGTGCCGTCATTTATCCCTCGAAATGACGTCATAACTTTTGGAAAAAGTACGAAGTCACTCGCCTTATTGACAGCGGTCTGAGTTAGAGATAGCTTACGGTCTCGGTGCAGCGAAAAGAAGGAGGAAGAAGAACAAAAAAAAGACCAGTTGCGAATCGACCGGCTGTTCGCCTTCCCCACTGTATATGGGGACTTATTGTTAACACTTTAGAAGAAATACCGTCGGTACGTCGGAAAAGAGAGAGGAATTGGTTTTGGAACTGTACCGATATCAGATTTTCCTCTTGGTATTTTAATCGATACTTGGGAAATGGCAGGGGCTACGGGTAGAAAAATATAGTTCGATTACGAAGCGAATTTTGCGACGTTTAATGATTGTGAACGGTAGTTAATAACTTTTGACTAATATTCCGAAAGCACGCGTCGCGTACCAGAGACAATTTCCACGTAATTAATATCCTATTCAAATGATCTACGTACGATCGTTCTAGTCGTCGACATTTCATTGCTATTTATACCTCAATCGATTCGCGAATACATATGTACGTACCTCTCTCTCCAAAGCTACGTGTTTCCATAATTAATTCGCTTAATTGCTCGAACGTAAAGTCATCCGACATTTAACTCCGTGCACTTCGTACTACTATAATTATTAATCATCTCTCGTGAATTTCTTATGTTATAAAGTGATCGACATTCAACGAAAGTTTATTTCCAAGACGGTGATCAAATTCAATTCCGTTGATCATTGATCTCCCTACAAAGGTTATTGTCTTCTTTCTTTTCACTTTCACTTATTGGACCTCTTTCGTTCGTTTCATCCCTGGGCAAGAGATTCGGGGTCCAGAGAAATCGGCGAGAAACGAAACCTCGAATCAACAAAAACACGAAGCTATAGATGCGGGGTTCGAGTCAGTCTGGTCACCCTGCATTGAGTTTCGGTAGCCCAAATAGGTGCCTTCGGTAAACACAAGCGAGGACGTGAATTTTTTATCGTGTCAACCGTAGCTGTTACCGAAAATTTGTTTAAATTGAACAACTAATGAACTCAACGAGAGAGAAATTTTCATTAACATAAGATGAACGCGAACGAAATGTATGCTAATTTTGAAAGGTTGTCACCACCTTGACGGAGCACCCTTGTTCCGTTAAGAAAAAGGTCTAACGATCTTCGCTATTTTACTTGTACTGAATTTCTGACAAAGATTAGTTTACAATTAGTGTATATATATATTCATTGACAGTTTTTACCCGAACGGCGTACTTCACATTACAGCTCATATGTTACTCGCAACTTTCCATTGGCGATACAGATATATGTAATGGCATATGTGACTCTCTACGTCAGTTCGTATCCCGAATAGAAGTTTGCGAGGAACCAAATCAGCTTACTCCCTCGACGAACCCCAAAGCTTGGCCCCCCTTTTTCCCTTTCTCCCGCTCTCGCTCGACGAAAATACATCCTGATTCCGTTCAAGCTCGATCTTATTTAGGGGCAAGTAAACCTGTCACTTTCGATTTATTATTTCACGGTCGTTTTTTTCCCCATGCTTTTTTCTTTTCTCCTCTGCGGTATACTTGTACACTTTTGATCCCTTTCTCTTTCGCGTATACCTCATTCTCGGGTGACGTTTTCCACTACATGTCGACGACGTGCAGTATACACTTTTTCATATCCTCGGCAATTTCGCACGAGCTAACCTTGTCTAGAGCGAAATGAAATCATATTATTATTTATTCCATTAAACGGGGAGGGAGATCGGTCCTCTAACCTTTCACTCTCTCTCCCTTTCTTTTTTATTTTCTTCACCGTCATTCAGCTGAAGTAGAAAAGACCGAAGACGAACAAAGACAAGAAAGAAAAAAAAAATTAAAAAGCGAAAAAGCGAAAAAGAAGTTTCTCGACCGCGCGACCCTGCGCTGAACAAAATCCGAAGTTAAATCTCATTTCTTTTCCTTGGAGACGCTTAACTATGTATAACAAACTCTCCTATAAGCGAAAATGCATTTTTTATCATCGCACTGAATTATTGTTCTTTTTATATCAGGGAGTTTTCTAGGAATAGATGGGAATAGCAAACAGCTGCACATAAATTATACCGCGGTAGAAAATCGTAGAACACAAATTTCTATTACTTGCGAAATTAAAAACTTACTAACAACGGCATATAATCCGTATACCCACCAAACTATCCTATACCTTATCCAGTTAACCCGTTGCCACGTATATAATTCGCGCACGCGGTAAATTGGCCACATGCATTAACGACCGTTGCAGAGCAGCGTAGCTGCAACTAGAGTCCGGTCATAGGCGTCGAGGTTCACAGGAAACTACGTAATATTTTATAATACTAAATTGCAACGATTGCTGGACAATGCGCTACCGTTTAGTCCTGGTTCCGCTGCATCGTTCGGGGGTGCGCGGAGGTGGGGAATTTCGGATTAACCGTCGACATCTTTAATTGATAGCCTGGTTAAAATTGGTACATTTTCCTGTACACCCCGCGCAAACCGTGTTATCGAGAAGGTACAGTTCGATAATTGATGTTTTCAGTTTTTCTTTTTTTGTCTCCTCTTCGATCCTCCGCCGGGTAAACTGCGGCTACACACGCGGTGAAGATGATGAATCGCGATCAGAAATCAGTCACGGACCTTATCCCGGCTCTTATAAATTTTTTCACGAACATACAACAATAAACTGAAAATGCAATTGAACGTGCCCGAAGAATGGCGAAGTTTATGGTTCCCTTCACTCTTTTTTTTTTTTTCTTTCTCTTTTTTCTTCGCGACGGACGCGATTTCCACGTACTAGTTTGAAAGTTTCTCTTCCCCAACATCAGCACTTTTATGCGTAAAATTCGAGATCTGCATGTGTACGGTTGTAGAGAAATTCCGAGTAGAAATTGCAACCCACTATACGTACAGTGACGGGCGTGTCACTTTAAACTTATGATTGCGCGGCCGGAAGATTCTACGGAAAAATATTTATAATTCACGTAGGTGAAGCGTAAGTTTTTTCAGTGGCATTGTCACCCCCAATGAACTTTCTTCTTACGGTAAAATGCCGAGATTACATCGAGTATCGTTTGTATGTATAGCAGATCGTAGTTTACTGCACATGCACGTGTCCCGAAAGTTCAAATTTTCGGGGGTGATCCGGCAAAAATACTTTTCGTTCGCCAAATTTCGCATAGTTATCATTCAACGAGGATTCTTTTTCACTTTATTACGAATAGTCTACGATCCACATGGAGCTTTTATATTCTTTGATGGAGAGTTTTGTCGTCGCTTAATTTTCCTACCTCACGAATTGCAAAGATAACTTGTTTCCGAAGAAGCCCCTGATGATTTCTACGATCGCGCATCGGTTGTGAGCGATTAAGTTTTATCGCTTAATGGGTTTATCAAGTTCGTACGAAAATATCAAAGATCACGTACGAGTCGAGGACAAATAAAATGTAGTGATGGGACGAAATCGCTGCGGAAGTGATCTTGTTCGAGGAGAGGTTTTTTTCTTTTTTCTTCTACGTTTATTCTCTTGGCGACGCGACGTGTAATTCGAAGACACCTCCATATTTACTCGTTTGACTCCAATCAACGTCGACTTTTTCCGGTCCCGGTTGCACGGCGAACGCTCGGAGGGAACACACGACTCGGCTTGTACGCCTGTATTAGGGTGGTGAAAACCATTTCGTGCCCAACTACCACCATCACGGGTGAGAAGGAAGCCCGGATTAGCATTTAGAGTCAAACATACCTACCAACCCCCTCGCAAACAACCCCGAACAAGCAATATTTATGCGCGCGTGAACGCTGCACCGTAAGTAACGCGCGCCATACCGTGGAACTTGTATTTTCTCACCTTTGACCGAACTGCTCGGGAATGGAATTCACTGGTTTTTCCTCGTGATTGGAATTTCGAAGAGTATACTGTCGCTTTCACGGTTTTTCCCTCCTCCTTTTTTTTCTTACTTTCCGCTCTACCTGCATACCTTTCAGATCCTGGTGGCTTCGTGTTGAGGGTGGGATGCTCGTATTTCACATTTCGATTCACCGTAATTCTCGAATAAATTGTGCGCGTCGTATTTCCAGTTTGAAATTTTTCTTCTTTGGTTAGGTGGATACATTTTAGTTAGCTTTTCTCTGGATTTCTGGCTACTCTCAGCATCAGAACCGCACGTGATGTAGGTATAATATATAATCCTCCCAAAGTTCGTATCCTGAAACTGACATCCAAACCTACCAAATATATGTAATTACAAAATTTAAAACTGTATAACACAGGTAAAACTTTTACTGCACAGGCATAGTTTTCCATGGGATCGATTATCGGTGGATATCCATGTTTCCACAGATCTAGCTTGAATTCTGATTCGAATTCTAGCTCGTAAAATTTATTTCTTCTTCCACGTGTACCCCGGCAGACGATAACATCAATGAAATATCAAGTGACTCGATACGATCTTATTAGGGAGTTTAACTCTGATAAATTTCGAACCTGATACAGTTTGGAAAAAAAAGAAACGATACGAGTTCTCTCACAACTGCAGGTACGAATAAAGAGACGGAGGAAAAGATACGGGAAATTCAGCCGTCTCCGGGTAAAAAAACGCTCACCACTTACAATTAGATAATTATTATTGATCGCGAAACTATAGCGAATCTAGAGAAATAGTAATAATATGGAGTTACCGATGGGCAAGTTCACCTGGTGAGGAATTCCGTCTTTATACAGATGTACATTTATCACGTGGGTGTGCAACAACACGTTGAAAGCTGAGTGTGTCGAGCAAGTTTTCAACTGGTGGATAACAGTGGGGGTTTCTGTGGAAGAATGAAACAAAGCGAACGAACGAACGAACAAACGAACACAGCGTATACACCGAGGCATCCCCCGCTGACACCGACTATTATAGTTTCCTCATTTCAGCCTGGGCTTTGTTACCGCACTGTCCTATTTTTTCCACTATCTATCCATATGACTGTAACGAATGTGCACGCCGCTTCTGAGTACATATATATACTAAAAAATATATGCTAATATTAATGCATTGTATAACATGTACAGAGAATACATAGATCGTACAGGTATGCATTGCACGTGAAGGTCACGTGAACGCATGATTGATGAATTCTACTCACCTCCGTTTCCCAGTTACGTACTACTTTTATTTTGTCCTCTGTAATAATTATTCTTTCACGCGGCACGTACACGTAGATCCCAGTTTTCTGTATGTATGTATGTACAGGTATGTATAATATACGGGTCAAACGAACAATATACTCTTTTACTCGTGACAGGGAATTTGTGCGGCGTGACCAACAAGAGAACGAGAAAGAAACGAAGAAGTTGTAAAAAGCGTGAATATTTACATCAGCTACCGCGCACGTTTAAAAAAATAACAGCAACGGAGGGTCGATAAATTATACGTATGTAAAGCATCGCCTATAAAAGAAATTTCGAATTGCATTTTCAAAGCGGTCATAGAGCATATTCAGCTAATACCTCCTCAATCATCCCCACAAGAGTATCGCATGTCCAAGGGGTACACATAG
This sequence comes from Athalia rosae, assembly GCF_917208135.1. Classification (NCBI taxonomy): domain Eukaryota; kingdom Metazoa; phylum Arthropoda; class Insecta; order Hymenoptera; family Athaliidae; genus Athalia; species Athalia rosae. Next base: position 19,966,243 of record NC_064026.1, on the reverse strand, counting down.
GTATAGCGTCTTGGGTAGTTTGTTTTTTTTTTATTTTTATTTTTTTTTTTTGCTAATAATCGGTCACCAGAATCTATTACGTATGACTACTACCGGACATCGCCTCCATTGCATCGTTCTGGAAATAGCGAATTAGGATGAAATCTGCAGAAACATGCGTTACTTGCGCCGTTATACGTCGATCTATATCGCCACGGTGATCAAACAATAAATTTACGACGAATTGTTGTATATGAGACAAAGGAAAAGACCGTAAAAAGAATATTACATATACGTGTGTGTGTGTGTACAAATGTGAATTAAAATCAACAAAAACCGCGATCGCAGAGAAGAGAAAAGGGAAAAAAAATTGTGACAAATGCCTTCGATTATTATATTAACGCTTATTTCGCAAATAACAAAAGCGGTGGATCCTGGAATCGAGGGCGATCAGTTACGACCGTCAGAGGCAGAGACCCCCGGCTAGATATATAGGTGGGTATGGATAGATAAATCGAACCTGGTGCGGCTGCACCTACCCACTAGAACGTTGCTGCAGGAGGAGGTGGTGAATAGGAGGTGTACGGGGGTCGATGTAGTAGGCGAGCTTTGCAGAATGGGTCCATTGTGCGGACATTCGCCTCGTCTGCTCGTACCGCGCGGATCCGGACATATACCGGGTGTTGTAATTCGAAACAAATACGGGTTACGCCGAAACCATGATTAGAAATCTTTGATTATCGTAATCGTACCGGTGCGCAAAAATATCCCAATTCAAAACCAAAGGTGATAAAAATTAGAAACAATTGGTCATATCGCTGTAGTAATACCGCGGATAATCTCGCCACTCGGCATATTCGTTCCAAATATCATATTTGCACGATAGTCACCCAGTGTACATTCATGTATTTATACCGTACACGTATAATATAGTATGTTTAGGTATACACACAGGCGTTACAGAGGGTGATTTGGGCGATGAGCATGCGACGAAGGATAAAATAATAATAATAATAACACCTACAGAAAAGGAGAAAACCGAAAACCAAATAAAATGAGAAAGAAATGTGAAAAAATACGAAAAAAAAACAATTAAATGTGTATTGTAAGAACTGAAACAACCAAAAAAGTATTCGCAAGTAACGGTAAAAAAAACCGGTTACCGAAAATATCCGGATGACAAACTGTTTCATTGATACATGAAATATATACTCGGTTGTTTCATTATATCATGTGTGGCTTGGGCGAGAGAAAAAGAGACGAACGAGATGAGCTTGCGTGCCTCGTACGTTATTTCGGTGGGTGTATAATCATTATCAGCTGGCGACCGAAGTAGCCCAGGAGCTTAGTAATTAACGAACCTGCCGCGTCTATCGATGGGAATCTCTGGGGAGCTTTTTGTTCCCTGTATAGCCATAGGACTTTTCAGGGTGGTAATTATAGTCCCTTCGAACGGAATGTTCCGCACGCATTGGGAATGAAAATGATAGACCATTGCGGTGGTGGCACTACGTACAAGCGTGTTTCACTTCCTAATTATCGATCATTGCCGATACGTCGACGGAAGAGATCTTTTGTAGTTTGCGGTACTATTAGAGCTTAGAGAATCTACGGTGGTCCAGCGTGAATAAGGTCATATACCTATATTAATGCCGAAGTTGTAGCTTGCAGTGTTCGGCGAAGAGCAGCCGTAAATCCAAGGGAAGCCGCAACGATCGGTGTAATACCTTATCGCCAATGAACTTATCCGATAGGCTATAGTTCTGCACGGTAAACTTCACCTATAGCTTCGACCATATGATTTTCATATTCCTCCATTTCCCCGTTGAAAACTATCCTCTGATTGTACGCGTGCAATTTTTATTTCCCGATTTACCGGCGTTAAGAAATATTTCAAATTTCTCCTACCCCCCGAAATCTAACGTCTTCGAATTTTCGCTCCATCGAGTCGATTGAGGTGCTACCGGGCCAGGGTGGGTGATGGTACGGTAAAGGTCCCTTCTTCTTCTTTTTTCTCTTCGTAAAACGCAGCTTAGTTTCTTTTTTTTTTTTTTTTTTTTTTTTTTTTCCGTTTTGTAAGGTAGTAGGCGAACAGCACCAACTACAGCCGTTGAGTCTCGTAAGATTCGCTCGGCGGTACAATAGCATCGTTAACACGAAATCTGAGGGTAGCGAAGGCTTCGAGCAACCTCTGGACATTTCGTGCTCGAATTCATTTTTCGTCTCATCGCTCGACGTGGTTGAGCAGTGCGGCGAATATCGTCCGTCCGTACCGACTCCTCGCCAAACTTGTTGGGAATAATTTTTTTTTCACCGATGGTTCGACGCGATAACGAATGAGATTGACAGCGATCAATTTGATCGAGTTCGAACAGAGTTCGTATTCGTTTCTAGAAACAGCTCTTAGCAGGAGCCACGAACGGAGCGGACCTCTCTCGAACGCCTTTGTCTACCGGCAGCTAGCTGAAAGCGTGGAAAGTAGACCGAAAGAATTGGCGCAGAGTTATGAGCGGAGGGTGAAAAAAAAAAAGGATGGGGTAAAAAAATACACACCTTATACGTTGCTTTGAGAAGGGCTTTTGCGTTAGAAAAATAGAAGGAACCGAAGATATACCGGATGAACGTGAACGGGGTGGTGTAGGGGTGGAATTTTATTACACAGAAGTAATTGAGAGGTGGCGGTGTGGTTATCAAAGTTCTCCGGTACACTTCACGTCTCGTTCGATTGATTATTCCGCACTCATCTCTTTGGAAGCGCGACAAAATGAATAACAGGATAACGAGATATCGCGTATACCAGGATAATTTCACATTTAATTTGACTAATAAGTTCCATTTTCTCTTCTGCTCCTCTGACCAAGGATCTGATATCTGGTGAACAGAGTAAAACCGTCAATGCTGACCTCGGATCCTACGCTCTGGTAACGATGAAAATGTTGCAACACCGATTCCGCCGATCAAACTCAACTCGACCAAAATCGATGGGCTATTTTCACTCGATCATTAACGAAAACAAAAAATTCCCTTTTCGAATTGCGCTTTTCATTCAATTCGGCTTTGAATAGCGATTTATTCAATCGGCGATCCGAACATGTTCACACGTTTACGGTCGGATGACGTAACCGGATATAACCACCGAGGTAAATCGTTGGATGGAATGTATTATTCTATGAGGAGGATTGTCCTCTACGCCCTGCACGAAGATAAGCTATTCAATTAGGAAAATGGACGTTCAATTCTTTCTCCGATTTTTCATGCTTACGAAAATCTTTTGACACGATGCAGATCTTTGAGCGGGCGTCGGAGTGGAATCCGAGTTAAAGGATCTCTCTACGAGGATAATTAGGATCCCAAATGAGAAATCGATCCTCTAACATAATTTCATCACGTATGTACATATGTACTCGCATTCTTCTCGCGAATCTCATTCATCGGAATCCCGGCAGACCCTGGGGGCCCGGCACGAATTGTCCCCATCAGAGATATCCTTTGAAGGTGAGGATCAAACGAACGTATTGACGACGAAGGTGGAGGGCGAAGAGTACGAGAATTTCAAGGGGTATGAGACGCGTGCCCTTCGAACGCCGACGCTAACGAGTTAATGGCTCTCTCCATTTCCCCCTTTTCTTTTTCCGCCAGCCACGTCTCGGGGCGAATTTCATTTCCGTACGAATCTTGGAAACCTTCAAATACATTTTCAGACTAATCACTTTAGAATCCATTCCTAGAAATATCGATAGTGTAGCGTTGTAAATTTTTGAAAATTCATCGACATTCGACGAGTCTCTGGTAAGGGTGCTTCCCGATCAGATATATTGTCGAAATAATTTGGCCCGAAAACTTTTCCGTACTTGCATAAAGTTTTCAATTCGATCAGGCGCATCATCTTTCTCCATGTCGGTATTATGTTACCTCATCAAATACTCTCGAGGTAGCCAAAGCTGTTACGAACCACTATACAGAACTAATCAATTATTATGCTCGGTAATTAAATCGGGGCACAACGTATCGCAGCATCCGTTTGCAGCGGAGTGAGCCACGGAGGGGGGTGGACGTGCTGATTCTCAAAGTTTTTGGAACAAAGAACGATATTTTTTTCTCCCATATTTTTCACGTATGCTTTTCAAGGTGCAAATTTATACATCTGTTACCAGAACTGCTTAGTCTCACACAAGACAGTAGGAATTCTTCGTGAAAATTATGTCCCATCGGAATCCCAGGCCACCGTCACTTATGTGAATTTAGTAGCCGAGCATTCGAAAATGCGGTTACTCAATATCGATAAAATTATTGACTCTAGAATTTAAGATCCCGTATAGGTGTTTTATGAGTCTGCAGGAAGAATTTTATGGGGTCATTTTATAGAGTTTACAGTTGTTATATAGAGATATCGTATAAAATAGTCGAGGGACTCACAAGAGAATTTTTTGAATAATAGATCATAAGAATACCGCGCCGAGTATAATTTTGGAATTACGAAATGGCGGTGAGATTGCTAAAGGCCGCGGTGATATCCTTGCGCGTTCAAACGAAGGTTCCGCCCGTTTTGAAAAAGAATTTGCGCAGACGGTAAATCCTTTGAAAAATATGTTTGCCACGAGAGTGAAAAGAGAGTGAGGGTTACTTTTAGTGAAATATTGCATTATTCTTTCGGAATATCAATAAGTTTTCACCCGGGTGAAACTCCGAACCATCGAATCGGGTTTTTGGGTATCGATGGACGACAGCTATTCGAGATAGTCCTTCGTATTTCATGAGGATAACTTATGCCGTACACATATATATTTTTCGTCACCTTAACGCGGGGGTTTTCTTTCAAAATTTCTTTTGTCTCCGTTCACTCAATATACCTTTTTTTGCCGTTGTATTTCACGTTGCGCTCAATCTAACCAACGCGTACAGGGCAGGCGTAGCGAAGGGAGCTTTTGTGAGTCTTTGCTTCGATAAATTTACGTAGATGCCGACGACGTACTTACCATCTAACGATGTTACTCTGTCTTCCGGTAGAGAGAGAAAAAGTAAAAGAAAAAAGTAAACACCAAGAATTTTGTCGCCGGTAGCAATCGCGTTATTTCCCCCCGAAAAAAGTAGGCGAAAAAAAAGCATCCAGGAAAAAAGAAATGCTTGGCGATCAGCCTAAAAAATGTCGCTCCCCCGGAAATAATGGTGGCATATAATGACGATGTCATGTCAGAAAATAGAATGATAATAGAAAATTGTTCGCAGCGCGAATTGAATTGAATTTCCCGTGCACATGAAACAACGATAATAACGAGAAGGATTTAATTAATGTGATGAGTTCTCGTTCAACTAGTCCGCTTCTCTGGCGGTTTCTGAATGTTAATTCAACGGTTACTAATACTCAGAGAGATTTGAATTAGCGTGAAGTTCGGAAACTGTTCTGGTTTCGTCAACCCTGTGAAGTGATATGCACCGCGTTATACAGGGTGAATCCTTCAACTCTGTCAACCCGTCAGGGGTATGTTGGGGCTGCTCAGACAAGCATTTTGAGGTAATACACTTATGGTCGGAAACTCCTCCTAACGGCTGTGGAGGGCTTTGAAGTTTTGTTTTTTAAATTTAAAAAAAAATTTTTTTTTGTTTTTAATTTTTTCTTTATGGTACCCAGTTTCCCTCGCGTGACGATTAACTGCAGAGAAAACTTGCCTGTGGAGAAAAGGTCGGTTTGGGAACCGTTCACGATACCAGCGTTGCGCAGCGAGTGAATTCGAATCATTGGCGCGGTACGCATAATGCACATCTGTTAGCTCGACCCAAGTAAGGCGGTTCATAATTACTCGACTTGTCATTGTACCGATGAGACACTAAGAAGTACGTTTTTTAGCGCAGAACAAACCATTACGTTCGAATCCGAGCGAAAGTAGGAGCAACCCAGAAAAAAAAAATAAATGAATAAATAAATTTTAAAATAATCTTCAAAGCCCTCCACAGCCGTTAGGAGGAGTTTCCGACCATAAGTGTGTTACCTCAAAATGCTTGTCTGAGCAGCCCCAACATACCCCTGACGGGTTGACAGAGTTGAAGGATTCACCCTGTATACGTAGGTTTAGGTAATTGAAGCTACTTATTGTTAGAACATTTTTCTTTTTTTCGTATTCGACCATCTTCTAATCGTAAACTTGCTCGGAATGCCCGTCTAATTTCAAGCTCGAATATCCCCTGTTGTAAAAATATATGTCCTCGGTAGTTGTGATTAAAGGCTGTACCGCCTTTTCAAGCTGCATAATTATTCAGTGAAATTATTTCCCCTGAATCGTAGAGCGTTTAGCGATACGCCGAGGGATTTATAAATCTGATTCGGTAGTTGAACCTCGTTATCGGATAGCGATTTCTCGTTCAGGAACATCTGCACCGCACGATCTAGAAATCGAAATAAATATGCAAGTGAGCCATCTGGCGCGGGTCCAATTTGAAGGTGAGCCAGGCGCGAAGGGATGAAGGGCCTGGGAAGGGTTCAACCGAGTCGAGCGGCCGCTCTGAAGAGAACGGGGCGAAGGGAGAAGGGAAAATCGAGGATGAGGATCACGGGGAGGGTCACGTTCCACCGAGGGTCACACAGCATCAATAACGTAGGCACCCAGACATACTACGATTCGAGAGGGCGGTCTCTAGAACCAATCTTACCTACAATCCCCTTACCAACTCGCCGAATTGAGCCGCTTTTCAGGGCCGAAACGAGCCGGGTGCCCATGGGAAAGAGAAAATTTTCAGTATTCTTCGATGTCCGCGATGTGTGTGAACTCTGCGAAAGGCCGTTCGAATTCCACCGAAAAAACGAGAAAACAAGCACGTGGTACGCACCGTAATTTTGCTAAAGTCATCGCAGAAACATGTATATTTGGTCTTAGTTCGATAGTTTTGCTTTAGCTCGGGGTAACTAACGTAAGTTTCGCCACTGCGTGAAGCAGCTAGCTCCGGCATGATCTTTTCACAAAATTCATCGTCATACGTATATACCTGTTAGGTTTTTATCCCTTCTGCTTTTTCGCATATAGATTCATTTAACTGCGCCTCATCCTTGTTAGAGCACAGTTTCTCCAATTTAACTTCCGGTTCTGTTTCGTACTTGAGAATACATTCATCCTTACGGCAAAACCTACTTGAGCATCGATAACGGGTTGTAAACGGGCATGCCGATAGGGCGTGAGCGTTGGTGAAAAGCACTCACATGCCACATTTGAAAGCCGCGAAACCTGTGCTTTTACACTCTCATTCCCATCTCCCCTATTTTACGAGTAAAAAGCTGTCCAAAGATAGCGGGAACACCCTGTACTGCTGCAGGTAGGCGCCATAAAAACCCCGGGGGATTCAATAAAAACCGTTCACTTTTACAGCTATCTTCTTCGCACTTTCAAAGGTGCGACGTGTGCTGGCTGTATTTCTTACGAGGGTTCTGATAAATCCGAAAATTTAGGCGTAGATTTTTTCAGAATAGGAACGTTCATTATATCTCCAACTGAGAATCGATTAATCGCTGAATCGCCGATTGAAGCTTTTTTTTCTCTCATTGTCAGTGTCTAGCTCAACGTCCGATCATCTGCCGAAGAATAAATTAATCAAAATCTTTTTCCCTTTCTCCTCCCGTTCCTAATCGATCCATTAATTTCCAAGCCGTCAAGCCGCCGATTCTCGAAAGAGCACAGTCTCGAGACGTCGAGATTAAGTAGCAGTTTACGTTTTTAAGAATATAAATGGGAGGCCCATACTCGGAGTTGGAAAAATTCGCTGCAGCTGCCGGACTTGGTGTGCGGATTTCGGACTTTATACGCGAAGTCGAGGAGGTCTTCGAAGATATCGTACTCGGGAACTGCATGTTTTGCCCAGCGGACATCGTTCGCGAACTATTTGTCTTTGTAATCTCTGACGTCTGTCCCGGAGAAACTGCACTGCGGACGAAAGGGGCTGGCGCTGGTTGTGCAGTCGTCGCGCGCGTTGTATGCCCACATACATCGCGTATGGTACAGTACGTACGTACGTACGTACGTACCTAAACGCAGAGGCGGAGACAAGGGCTGTACGAGATGTCATTCGCATGTGTACGTACACCACGGTTGGTCACACGTATTCTTTCTAGCCTGCGTGCGTTCACATATTTACAGAGCCCCGAAGGCCGACTCGAGGAGACCTTATTAATGACTCGAGGAACGGGGATAAAAAAATTATAAAAGAGCAAACACGCGCGCAACTCAGGTACACAGTTTCACGTGGAGTTAAGCGTGTTATGGAAACCGAACTCGTGTCTCGAGATTAAAAGACGCGAAATTTTTTCGAGCAAACTATACAGATATATATATATATATATATATATATATATATATATATATATATACGTGTGCTGGGAACGTTTGATATCGCGCGCCGTGCGAGTTTTGAGTCTGCATTGCGATGTCGAGTAATGAGAGATTCAGCGAGGTGAAACCTCGCCCAGGAGTCTAGTGGCTCGTTAATTTGAAACTACGAGTACGCAAAAAAAAAAAAAGAAACAAACAATGGAGAGGTAAAAAACGGAATTTCCAGTTTCCAGTTATTTTTTTTCGAAAAACTTTTTTTTTCAGAACGGATGCTGTCGCGTCTAGCGTTACACCGGTGGTTGTTATCGCTATAAATTTTTGAGAATTCAATGATTACTATAGTTATTGGAAATTCATCCGGCTATTGGTACGATACGCGGTTCAAGTCGTCGTACGGGCTTATGACGTACCCTACGCATATCGTTCGATCGACGGCCGCTAATACCCCATCACTCTCGTACATGTAATCAATAATTCTCAACCCTCCACCTCACGTCGCGCAATGATCCGCCAATGTGTGTTTCGCAGGTCAAGTAATTCGATCGGAGGTAAAAAAAAAAAACAACAATGCCAATTATTCGCGAAAGTCGGTGACTTATTTGATTGAAATAAAAGTAACATTCCGCGATGAAATCGCGCTGATATTTCAGTTGTTGGTGAACAGATACGCGAATGCGAATATACGTGTGCAGTCATCCTTCGTCTCCACGCTGCGCGAAGCACTCACCAGGAGCTGATAAAATTACGAAGTATCGTGCGAGAATGAGCTCAATTAGAATAGCCGAGTACATACATCGGTGATGTAGCATGCATACTGCGACAAGTGCAGACTGTACCGAAAACGTATACACCGAATTCTCGTATGGGAAAAGCTCTCCTTTTAACATAGCTGCTATCCAAGTTTCCGATCCACGATAGGCTGAGTGGCTTTCGTCTGGCAATCGCGGTAAACAGAATCGGAAACAAACGTGGATACTCGGAGGTTCATTCGATTCGCTCGACGACCAACAGACCACTCAATCTAACAAAGGACGGATGAGATAAGAGAATCTATGGGAAATGGTTGCCACGTGTCCGGCATTTCCTACAGCACTTGGCGCCACTTGCGCATCGCATTATTACATTTGTATTATATGCGTATACGTATACAGAGGTATCCATCGTGAAAATCATAGAGCAGATCTCTGGGACGTTGAATAAAACTGGCGTATGAAATTTTTTTTATATTCTCACGTATTCCGTCTATTGTTGGAAATATTTGTTCGATATTTGTTCTAAAAATATTTACTCGCTTTCAAAAACTCCGCAGAACTGATCCGCGGTGGATTCTTTCTTCGGAAAGAATATAACTAACTTTGTCCGGGCAACGATGCCGAAAAGTTAGACAGGAGTTAACGGAAGCTTCCCAGGACATGGTATTCTATGTATACGTATAAATGTACGTCGATTTTCTCGCGTATTTTCACGGTCCGACCCCGTGAATTCAATCGAACTTTAGCACGGATCCTCACTCATTTCATTCGGTAAATATCCATTGGAAAAGATCATTTTTATCCTCGGGCATTTTTTTCGTCAAAATCATGTCATTTTTATTTCTCACTCTGTCTGTCTCGCACTCTCGTGGCTCTTTGATAAATTTCCGACAAATTTCATTCCGTCTCGAGTAATATCTCGAGCCTTCTATACGGTGGTCATCAAGCAACGCTTATGCAGCGTGCCCGAAGCTTCAGGGGCGTAAAGCGGATTTAGTATCGTCGTTAAACTTCCTTTAAGGGAGTTGGGCTTGAGGATTACCCGTCGAAAGTGCAAGCATCGTCAAAGACAGAAGTTCCTGAAACGAGGGAAATAGGAAACAGAGAGAAGACTGTTATGTAGAGAGACATGTACTGCATCTCAGTTATTACTGCAGCAGGTAGTGTGGTACGATCCAAAGTACATATGTGAACGTAAGTCATGTAGAGACGGGTGTGGTGCGTTGTCATTCTTAGATATGTGAGTAGGTACGTACCTATATGGTCGGGGAGTAATTCTGAAGGAGATGGGCCTTTTCTTCGGAATCGTTTATTTCACTATCATCGTTTATTATTACCGTTATTGCATTAGGTCGGGAAATATGGCGCGATAATGGCCGTCATACTTTGACGGTAGAACAAAAAATGGTTGTAAAGCATGTAAGGACATCCGAGAAGTAGAGCACGTATCACGTGACACGTGCGAGAGACTCTTTTTAATCATGAGATTTTTTCGTAATCCTGTACCTTAGAATTCAGCAGCACGTATTTCTGGATATATTTCCCCCACCGACTTTGTCCTATCTCGGCGGAGCTATATCCCTGCGTTTTATCGCCACGATTCACTCGAGAGTTATGCCATTCGCAGAAACAGCTCTCATTCGTTTCTTTCTAATATCGAGTCGTTGCTGTACACACCTTCCCATTATGTTAGCCAGAAGACAATACGTCACAAGAGGAGAGGGAAAAGTAATCTCGTTCCGCCGTTTAACGATCCATATATCCTATCCTGACCGTTAAAAACCTCGTGTATTTTCGTTTCGCAAATAATTTCTCATCCGAAATATCGCGAAAGAAAAGCGGTTGCGATTTTCAGCTAACAATAAGCCAAAATTAATGTTGTACTGGAGGTCCGCGTACACGTGTCCAAATATGTTTACATGTATCACGCGGGATGTACGTCCCCGACTCGAAACACTCGGTGTTTCCCTGAATAAACCGGAAGGAATCATGGGGCGTTTGAGCCTCCCGAATCCTTTGGGACAAACACGATCACCGGCGCCAGGATCTGTTGGTGTTTGCAGTTTCCTACGCGTAGATTCGAGATGCAAAACTTGTAAATTGTAAGGATCACGTTTCGGTAAACTTTCATATTACCCCCACCGAGGTAAAAAAATTAAGAGGTGGAACGGGTAGGGTAGGGCGGGGAGTTTATGTGATTTCATTTTGTTGTGTCCTCCAATTAATTATCCTGCTCTCGAGGAGGAAAAGAAGGACTCCCTCTTTCTGCCGCGAATCTCGTCGATAAAAGCAACGGAAACAACCGAGATAAAGTAAGCGGAGAATGGTTGCGGTGGAAGGGATGAAAGGCGGAATAAAATTGCGAAGTAGGTAGGAGGTAGGTGGGTAATAACCGTCAACGGCTAATAGAAAAAAGGAAAATATTTGGCAACATTTGTGGGTCTAGAAAATGGGGTAGTCCTTGCGTTTCTGAAAGGGTACTACCCGCTTCATCCCTCCGATTTTTTGTTTTTTTTCTCTCCTTTCCTTTCTTCCTTTGCCTCACCAATAATGACCTCCCGCACTACCTCGACACTACGTTATCAAGGTAGAAAACTCCGTTAATATAAAGACGCGGGAATTTTCACTTCCGGAAACTCGTTAAGCTATTCGAGCTCGCGGTCGCGATTATGTCATCTGAGAGAAAGAAAAACTTTAATCAACAGTTGATTGTACCGAACGTAATTTTGAAAGGATCGCGGGTCTAGCGCCGTGAAACAATAAAACCAATTAATAGAACATTTTAGTGCGGTCAGCTGTGAATTATGCCATTACATAACAATACCACGTTCCACTATTTATCGCTTGGTTAAATCGGAGATATTCGAATATTGCGCTTCGTTGGATGATCGCATTTGATCCGCCTGCTGCTGCCCGCTCATTCGGAGTCAGGACCTGGCTGCAGTTGGAGCAGGTGCGAAAAAAATCATTCGCCGATTGTCCGGGTAGGTACGAAGTTGAGAACGTAAACTTCATCCGGCTCACAGGAATATAAATTGCAGAATTTTCATTCGTAGCCCGTTCGTAGTTGAGGAATTTCCTTTTGAAGTAGGGTTTTTAATATTCATGTAAGTGTACGAGCGCATGAAGATTGGTTTCATAGCCCGGTTTGCAAATTTCATAAGACACCGCGTACGGCGAACGTGTGGTCAATTTCTCATAACTATTGATTGCGCGCGTATCGTGCGTTGGCGGGTATTTTGTTATCGGACAATGAGTAACACCGGGTGTTCCGTGATTTGGGACATGCTTACGTTTACATCGCATCCCCCCGTTTGCTTGTAATCAGCCGAAGACACTCGCCAGATTCGCCATCCCAGGTAATCCCGACGTTGACCAAAAGGGTTATAAATACGTTCTTACCATTCGGGGGTCACTGTATATACAATGGACCTTTAGCCTATGGCTACAAAGTTGGGGGAAAATACCCGTAGATTCCTAATCTGACTGTGTCAACATGCACGAAGAAAAGCGGAAGAGCTAGGGGTAAAAAACCGCGATGGCTCTCTCTCTCTCTCTCTCTGCATAAAAGCGAAGGTTTTTCTCTCCCATCTTCGAATCTTTCTCAAACTCTGGCTCTGCGCCCGCAGATCGTTTTATTCGGGAAAATGTGTTAGATGCACGTATAGATTAGGCCAACGACGCGACACGCGATGTAGCAAATTTGCGTTTATTAGACGTTTCCATTCCGCAGATACCGAGCTGGCTGCTTCACCGGATCTCCAACTCCTCGCGTGTATACTTAAACCGACATTCGAAACTTTCATATTTACCGAGCTCTTTTAAAGAGATTTTTCTCCGCTCTTCGTCGCACTGCAGAGCTACACGTACGTGTAACAAATATCAGATATCCCTTTTGTGCCAAAAAATCATACCCGCAATTGATACGCGGTATACGTTGAAAAATTTTAATCAAATTCACACCATTGTCTCGACTTATTGAATTTTACCACCCATCTCATTTCGCCGCAGTGCACAAATTCAATATAAGTAAGCCGAATTTTCGATATTAAACAACCCCCACTTCGCATCGACCAGACCAGTCGGATAACGTGGCGGACTATGTGACGTATATTTTCATACACTGTACCAAAATGTACATACGTATGATATTCGTTATCGGGTCGCGTGAATTATTGAATAGGGCAACTGCACTCCCCTTCCTGTAGATATGTATTTTTCGAAACGAGTTTGTAATCAAATTTGCTTCCGCCCGCTAGTACCGTGCAGCGTTAACGGTCTACAGATCGAGGTGCAGAGCCAATTTTTGGGACGCGATTACAGATGTTGGTTTAATTGGGAAATATCATCGCTATAGGGATACATAAAATAAACGAAATTTGTTTTTATTTCACTAACCAAACCAAAACTGAAATGAATCCAACCGCGTTGAAAATCACATATGTGTATGCCGTAAGGTTTTCATGGCTCTTCTCTTTTTGTCGGAATTACTAAAACTGTTACGACCACAAACGTCCACGTCGTAACGGTCAACGCGAAGTCGTATAAACAAATAAAATTATACACCGAGAGTGATCGGAGGAAACGTAAAACCCGAAACGACCGCTAAGTAATCGAACGGAGTTTTAATAACTTTGAGAGACAACCCGTTTGGCCTGGACGTGCGTTTTTTTTTACAACTGCTGTAAAAAGGAACAGAAATTAGAATTATGAAAAAAATCCAAGATCTGCGTTGATAAGTTGATAAGCTTTTTTCGTTCAATTATACCCTTGTCAAAGACGCTGATGCGAATGTGCTGGTTCACGTGCCGTTTTTCGCCCACAAAACGAATTGCATTTAGCTTGGAACGTAAGGGGCGTAAATAAGTGAATTCTTGAGGGGTTATATTTCGCTCGTTGCGCCTAATCTGTGGGGGGGCGGGGGGGGGGGTGGGGGTACAAGGTTACTTGACATGTAAGTTGGGAAACGATGTCGTTGCGTAAAGCGTAATAATAATAAGAGCAACAACAATAATAATAACAAAAGGATGAGCGTTGAACCAAGTTAAGCTGGGGGCGCGTTGCGAAGCGACACCTCTGGCGGCATGCAAATTGAATATGTCCTATGGTGTTTGCAGCAACTGTGTGCATCTCGGTGTACATTTTGGTACGCGCAATCGGTTGAAAGTACCGTCGTTGCTTTACCAAGCAATTTCGTATCTGCAGTTACACACGTTCCACTTTGGTCGGTATCCCGTGCCTGCAGCGGTAGCAAGACGAAAACAATTCTATGCAATATAGTTGGCGTTTGAACCAACTAACTTTGGATTCGTTAACTAACTACCTTCAAAAACGACTCTACTGCTTTGAACCGTTACACGGACTAGTTATGACATGATAAGTAACGCGAAATCCGATATCTCGCACTCGGTATAAACATCTACTAATTGCTTCTACCGTGCAGGTGCTTGGTATTCACACACCGAAAAACTTCGAATTCGAAGGATTTTACGCCAACCCCCCATTACCCGATTTTATCCAACTCCATTCAAACATTTTTTAATGTTAATGCCAATCGAAATGGCATAATCGAAAAATTATGTTAATGCTTTTCTACCCTGAACCTTCGTAAAGTGGTATAGGGGAGACCGGGGCAAGTTGGAGGCTGGGGCAAGATGACGAATTGATTGTTTTTAGAATATTTTGACAGATAGCGCCGGGTAAGTTATCAAAAAGTGTTAAACACTCTTCTACGCAATAATATTTGCGATATAGCTAGCGTGGCAAGGTCATCCGGCTTTTTTACGGAGGCATTGTGGTTTCAGACGTGTGCGAAGTAACATTTGGAGCTCAAGAAAATAGTTGTATACAACTACAGATAAGCAAGATCGGACTTGTGAATTAATACTTTATTTCTATACGCATATAGATCCTAGAGATCATAGAACCTCCGAATTTTCACCAATGTACTTTTTGTGGGGTTCTTTTTTTGCAAATAGTGGCAAATGGGGCAAGATGGTGGGGGCAAGTTGACGGATCGTCCTTATCGAGATCTTTGCATGTTGTTTAGTTAATCGATATTTAGGCTACATACGATTGTGCAGCTCATTGAATAATTCGATAAATAAATAAATGAATAAATTTATTCACGATTCAATGTTGGCATGTTCTAATGTCGAAGGAGCAGCTCAGTTCGTTTGCGACCAGTGTTAATTGTATATCTAAGCTAAACTACATAAACTATGCGTATTTGTATTTTCATATCTTTTATGGATTTCAATAAACTGAAGTATATTTTGACGAAAAAAGTATTTTTTTCGGCCCATTAAACCAAAATCTAATATTCGCCATCTTGCCCCGTGGTCGGGGCAAGTTGACGAATTTGCAGAATTTCGGAAAAATGGAAATTACGTAGTTTGTGAATGACCGAATGCAATGTCAATTTTTTTTTTAATAGCTAACATCTCATACTTTTGAAAAATACCAACAGATTTTGAAATTCGCTTACAATCGATTAAAAAACCGCACTTGAAGCTTAACGTCTCCAACTTGCCCCGGTCTCCCCTAAAATATGATGAAGTCGAAGTCTTGAATTCAATGAAAATTTCACCACAATAACCTACCGTTGAAAACCATTGTAGGTATACACGCTTTTGACTCACCGTGGCATAAGGTTGAGGTACGCTGAATAAAATTAGCGGGGTTTCAAAGACGCGGATAAACCATCGATTTGAAAGTATTTTCGTTCGTCAATCGAATAAGACAAAAAATCAATTTTCAGACCTCGAAGTACCGAACCTTTCAGACGAGTTTAGAGATAATTACGAGCCTGATGATACAATTAAATCCCGAAGGAATTCATTCGGTTCGCAGTTTTACGTATACCACGCGCATCATCGTACGGTGTTCGAGTGTGGGTATTTCGACTAATTGAGTATATACGGTTCAATTTTATCGACGAGTAAACGCGAATTCCGCAAACTCTGGGGTTCATTAGGCGCGATAATCTCGCATTGGGATTAATTACGACAAAATTAAAATTCGCCTTCGTCTCACGGTTTATAACTAATTAGTGGGAATAACTTTCGCACACCTCACCCTCGTTACTTGGATTTCAACGATATTACGAAATACTGGAAGTATTATCAAATTTGAAACCCGCAACTGCTGATTGTTATAATTCATGTGTACCGCTAATTTGAAATTTTCGTACCTCTAATTCATGGCGAAAATCTATCGGGATGTGGAAATCAATTGTGATAAATTTCGGTATTACGAGTGAACGTATAACTTCCGAAATAATGATGATAGCCGTGCGACGAGGAATAAATTCTAGTACAAAAAACCGTCTGATTTCATCATTTACCCTCTTATCCCAAGCGTTCGGTTATTACGATGAAATGTAATAGGTGGTATAAAATCAGGAAACAGTCGAATGACGAGTATCACATCATATCCACGTAGCGTTGAAATTTTTAATTGGAAAAATATGCGTACATGCAAGGTAAAGTTTTCGATGAAAAATTAAACAAGTATCGATGTAGCGTATAATTAAGTCCGATCGAGTGCGACGTGCACATTATGATTAGTCGTCATCGATAATCTGGATCAACGTCATTTGCAAATTGAACTTTACTCGTGTGTATAGCAGCAACTGGGGGTCTAGGGGGGTGACCGTTGTGTCGTGCGGGGGATGCGAATGCGGTACAGTTCGGAACGAGTGCGGAATGATCGCAGGGTAAACAAAGTGACATGAAATCCTTTGAGTGGATCGTATATTAGCCGGAAAGGGTGGGTGGTAGTATATGGGGTGTAACGTGAACCAGATGAATTAAAAACCGCCTAATTCAACTACACAATTAACAATCAAGTCGGACTTTTCGTCTATAAAGTGTACGGAGGGAAACGGTGGAATGTACACCAAAGCTCGCGAGCCATTCTGTCATTCTCCAACTCCTAATCGCTCCCGAACTCTATCAAAACTCTAAAAGGTTTCATCAAATTCGAGAACCTGTGCAATCGAGTGTGTTCAATTGATTGGATAAAGCTGCGCTGACCGAACACTCACGCTTCAGGAAATCGAAAAGCGTATAATAAAAGAAATATAAAAACTGATTGCGAACGAAGCGAAGACGAAAAAAAAAGAAAAAAAAAAAAAAAAAAAAAAACAGATTTCATCCATACATACGTACACACATTTATCCCACGGTGAATGCCTACGGAAAATATTTTTTTTCCCGACGAAAAATTTTGCCGACATCTCTTTTTCCCGCAAACTGTGAAATCGACGTTTTATTCACACCATCATACGAGTACCCAACGGTATGTGATAACGTTCAGGACGTTTGCGATGCAATTGAGGATAATAAAAACATTTAATTTATACGCCATACGCCAGATTATATTTTCCACAAGGGAAATTATTCGCTCGACCGACCGACTGAGTGAAACTTTCTATCATTTGATTTAATAAACCGTATCAGTTTGATGGCATTCATGTTGTTTGTTTGCCTCACGCCCGTGCGAGGCCATAATTAGGAATAAATTCCTACGGACTATCGACCGAGGAATGTCGGACCTCGTACTATATGGGCGAGTTTAGCGCTATAAACCAGTAAAGGTGAACAGGGACGCAAATTCAACGTTTTCGTAGATAATGCGGAAGGAAATTGACGATGGTGGAGTCGAAATAATTGTACGATAAACAATCTGTTGATATCTTGAATGCGATTCTTTCTTTTTTTCTGCTAAAGAGCAGAGTATTTCAAATTTCGTACGAAGTGTTCACGACACAATATTCTTACGATACCGCAGGGTGAAATGAATCGTGATACGCAACGGTCGAGATTTGTCAGGAAATGAAAAGTAATTTCCTCTGCAATTGGTGGACCTGTGGGCTGCTGCTTTTGGTCACAGAATACTCTTTTGATCACCGGCAAGGTATACAAGCTCTATAGAATTCGCACCGCAGACTCCGCAAAACCGTGACCAAAGGAAGCCAGCTTTTGTTCGCGAACAACGCTTTGGTACCGAGGTGTTTCAACCGCGTTGACCGATCAAATCCCGGATTTCAATACCGCCAATTTTTTCGCTACATACCTCCATGTGACGTATACCGTCTGGTTGTTCGTTTGCGGAATAATTGCGTGAGAAACTATGCCAGTTTTGAGCTACCCGCTCCATACGTCCCTGTTTCATTACCCGCGCAAGAATTCTCGTTATCTCAATGGTAGCAGCATGATCATTCCGCGTTAATTCCATTGTGACGAGTCATTTCGAGGGATAATTAGACGAAGTTGGGTGGTGAGGACCTCCGCAACTTTTCGCAAGGCATTCGTAGGTAGATTTTAGTATTAATTGAAGTCCCGACGCTACACACATATATAGGAGGAATGGAAATAAAGCGAATCAGACTTGGGGTGTATATGCGAGCGGTATTCACATTCAGGAGGTCCAGAAAATTGCTTTTGTTGACCATCTGGAATCGCAGCGAGTACAACCTGCCTGTCCGAGATTTACTTTTCGTTATTATAACTTTCTCCTTAATTGACAGAAACAAATTTTGAACGACCGTTTTCGTTTGTTTTGCCAAAAGTTATACATTTCAAGAAAGTTTATTTCTCCATTAAAGACTAACCAGAGAATCAATGATTTTGTATTAATTTTACAGCGCACACCGTTGCGATGTTATTTCGCGTAAGGCTCTACCACCACCGCTGGAGATTATAAGTAATTTATCCTGAGTTATAAATAAATCAGTACTGAACCGTGATGTAATCGCCGAGAGCGTACCGAAGCTAATCTTGGCTTATAACCTGCGGGTTGTTTAAGTTCGGTGTCCTGCCGGATCCAGAGGGATGGAAAAAGGGAAACAACGCAACCGATGGATCGGGCAAAAGACACTTTTTCACAGCTATCTACTGCACATAATTTGAAGCTTATACCTACCAAAGCCGCATAAATATGCACTCACAATTTTTAAACACACGTTACATCTACAACGAAAGCAAAAATGATTTTTTTTTTTTTTTCATTCATAATCAAATTAACCATTGGATCTGGACGAGCCAATAATTTTCAGACGTTTTTTAGAAAGATGTAGAAATATCGGAGGTGAAATTATCCAGGAATTCCAAACCAGATGACGCGTCGTGAGTTTGATGCGTTTCATTTGGTGCATTAAAATATTTGATTTCCGTTTGATCTGATAAAAATCGTCCGTCATCGGGGGATTCCCGAATTTTGGCGGATCGTTGAATACTAAAAAGATACGAACCACCCCATAAACGAATCTGGACGAATAGGTTGTTCGCATGGCAGGCATAAAATCATCGATGTGTGAAGTGAAACGCATAGAATTCTCTCGAGAGGTGTCGTCGATTGCTGATTGCAGAATTTCGACATAGGTTGTTCAATCGTAGATTTCGGATTGGAGGGTTGAAATTGGAATCGAAAATTTTCAAAATTCAAATCCAACGGGCGACCGAATACGTTAAAAATAATTTCCCAGCAGGCGTTGGACGTAACATTTCGAAAAAAAAGATCAATCTCCATGGATGTCGAATTTACCAATCGAATTTTCCAAATTCTCAAAGACAATTCATCGTTCAAATCGCAAAGAACAGAAATGAAGAAAAATAAAGGGGAAAACTTTTACTTCGTCGCTAACGAATGTGCTGCTGGAGAGTCGCGAGAAACACAATTATGCAAAGATTATATTTGCAAGTCAAATTACGAACTAAGTTTAATTGTTAAGCATATATATGTATATACACCTCATATATCCTAACCCACGAACCGATGCTTTATTAGTGAGCTTCTATATATATTTTCGTCGTTAAACCTGCCGCTCATGGGACAGAGTAATTGAAGAACCGTTGCACGAATTCATGGAGATTCGGGGGCGATCTGTATTTTATATCAAGATGGCTAGATTTGCTTTGTTCCCTTAAGTGAAAGTTGCACGACCACCATTCGAAATTCGGGACTGACAAGAGTGACGGCTACGTTCCGGTTGTGCGAGAACCATATAAACTCATTTGAGATAATGAATTTCAACTCTTTACAATGATTAAAGCAAAAGATTTTTCGCTATACGTGTTCAATGTATACCTAAATTTTGAAATAAATTGTTTGTTTTTTTTTTTTTTTTTTTTAATTTATGACGCTTTTAGATTTTTAATCACGGTGTATTAAAAAAAATTTTTTTTTTAGTCGCATCTAATTTCATCGCTTCAGGCAAATGCCAATAATTTTATGAATGCTGTAACAAAAAAAAAAAAAAAAAAAAAGATTCCTCGTAAAACTGTTTTTTTCCTCAAGCGGTATTATGAAGAGCTTTACTTTATGTCCGTCAAGGGACCTCCCTCGGATATTTTTATATTTCAACCCTGGAAAATTGCCTCAAGCTCAAGGTCTGGCAACAAGGGTAATTATTATCATTTTTTTTTTTTTTTTTTTTCAAGACTGTGCAGTTTTTAAAAAAAATATTTGGACGATCCTATTTTCCTATTTTTCCTTTCATTCGTATTATTTTTCACCGACAATGGAAGTACCCACGGAGGAAAAATCTTGCGAATCGTACGGCGAGATCTGGTCGTGAAATTCTGATAGGGATTGAAGAATAAAAAAGGTAAGAGAAAGGGAGAGAACTTATCCGAAGGAAAATATAAAGGGGGAAACGTCGCGTCCCTCGGCTCCCATCAGCACGACGCGTTTGCGGCTTCGTTGGTGATTGGCTAAGTCGAGGACTGACCTACGTCCCTCCTCAGTCGTCGACGCTTACGGTCTTAGACAAACTGGAGAACGCATCTCTGGCCTTTCTCTTTTCCCTTATTTTTCCACTGCGCTAAAGTAGAAAATTATCTGTATATTCGGTCGGAATCCCAGACCCGAGTCCCCGAGGAGGAGCTAAAAGACGGTGACTTGGAGTGAACAGAAGCGGGAGCAGAAGTAGCCAGGAAATGGTCTTCAGGATGCAATGTCTCGCCCTTTGTACGAGGATCGGACTTGGGAGTTTTTCAAACCACTTTGCCGGACTTCGTTCATCCACCGGCAGCTCTCTCTCTCTCCCCCTCTCTCTTACTGCACCAAGGATACGGAAACACTCTTATATATGTGTATACGTAAGGGTAATCCAGCTGCGCTCCTTCTAGATCTTTGGAAAATTGTATCTCTTAGTCCTTTTTGCTGTTTTTGTTTTCACACCAGCGTGGTACCCGATTCCCTAGAATAAGTGCAAATACTAGCACGGTGTTTTCAAGTAAGTATATGTATCCTGAAAAAGCACCTCAGTTTTTTATTATTTTTTATTTCTTCGATGACACATCTTACAAATAAGCTGGGCTTCATTGTCCTGAATTTATTACGAATTCAACAGCCAATTTCGTCTCTCCTTTTTCTGTTCACGAATTTCGAATGTAATCTTAATTATTCTTACATATATTAATCGTAAGCGTTTCGTATGTTTGCTAGAATTTTTGTTGAGTTCAAATGAAAATGCCCGGGAATTGGTGTGTATACACAGCGAATTCGCGTCAAGTATTTCCTTAGAAAGTTTTAATTGCTTTTCCTCCTTTGATGTATAATTATGGGATTAGACGTTTTGTAAAAGGTGTTGAAACGGGGATGAGAAAAAGGGACGATGGCATAGATGTAATGATTATGGTAACTGCGAGCTCGTGTAGATTTTTCATACCCCTGCAAAAATGTACCCAAGAAGATCGCCCTGCGAGCGCAACGTGACGTGTACAATGTACGTACGTACGTACGTACTTACCCATATTATTAGTAGTATAAAGTCGGTAGAAATGTGTTGTTAAAAGGCCAACGTGGGACTACTGAATTATTATACGACTCGCTGTTATTAGACTCGGGCTTGTTAAACTCAACGAGATCTACCGCGTAATATAAACGCGAACAGTTTTATGGGTATCGATTTTTATCATTACCGTTGACGCGTTACCAACCGGGCGAACTTCCACTTTCGAGTTACGTGAACCAGCGTACGATATAATGCACGTGTGCACAGGAAAATTAATTCGGAAAACAAATTTAGCCAGCGGTAACCCAAATTCGTCGCTTACTCGGGCTCATAATTACCTTTCAGTTCGTTGACGGATAATCTACGTCCTCCTCCGCACCCATTCTCACACCAATTTAAGTGACACGTAAATTGATCATGCAGCGATACGAATTATTGGAATATAACTGATCGAAAGAATGGAAATTTCGTTTCGTTTGACGACGTTTGAAAACACGGAAGTTCATTCGCCAAAAGTTTGATTTTTATCATTTTGAAAAACGATATTTCCTTCATTTATTCCTTATTATTTTTTCATCGACTCCGCTCAGACCCGATCCACCCTCGGCCATCCGGGGACAATCTGGGTCAATTAATCATGCCGAGAGCAATGAGAAAAACAAAATTTCGAGGCTCCGTATTGTAACCCTTTTCGTGAAAAGAGAAGGGTTGAAGGGCAGCGTGATTGTCCGAGTGTATCACTAGATGATGTTAGTACAAAGCAGGACCGTTATCAGAATCTGTCAATGGGCGGCATAAGGACCCCAACTGGGAGGAATAATATTGTACATGTATGAGTCCATACACATGTGGGTATAGAATTGAGATATTTGTATACGTCGTTTACAGAAACTGTACGACCCGCGTTACAAACGTATCAGAATCTGGAAAGCGATATCGCGAACAATGCAGCTCCGGTACTGACCCATCCCCTTCGCTACGGGAATTGATATAATCGGGGAGCTTCAAAGTGAGAACAACCCGAGAAGTTCAGAAAATAATTACATGCTCGATAGCCGCCACTGAATTTCGAGTACGATAACAGCGCACTGCATACACGCTGTTTTATGCTTAATCTTTCCCCTTCTTCTTTTGCGTTGTATAAATTTGGTCTAGTTTTTGCGAAGTAATTAAACCGAATAAACAAAAATGAGATGAGAAGAAAAGTTGAGCGTAGTTTCGAAACAATTAGAGATCGTAGTTAATTCCTGGTATTCGTGCGTTACTAATTACAGCATTTTCAGCTGTGAGTCGAGCGTTGTTGATACGCCCGGAATCGCGCTGCACGCCGTATACGGTGTGTTGTCTTCGCACCCTACTACTGTCCTGTGAAATGTCTGGGCGGGGGTTGGGTAGTGGAACGGAAGGGCAGAAAACAAGAAGTAAAAGGGAGAACGCGGAGTGCCCTGTTATTTAGTAATTAAACAGTTGACTTTATTAATTAAAGTTAGCGGCTAAGAACGGAATTGAATATCTCCCGACCAGTGAGACGTGAGTTTACTTCTGTCGCTGCGAAATGCGGGCGAGTAAAAAGTCACGTGGTATACCGCATAACTGGCTCTTCGCCACTTCAACGTAATAAAAACCACCGGGTTCGATGTTTTTTTCCTAATCCCCTTCAACTTCACACAACCGCCTGAAATTCGTGGAATTAAATCAAAGATTTCCGAGCGTATGGAACGGAAGAGGAGAAGGACAGGAGCAACAGCGGCAGTAATTGCTTACCGCTCGGAACCGCGAAATATAATGTTTCGCGTGAAATTTTGATATTTCCACGTTTCATCGGGAACTACCTCTACTTGTAGCAATGTACGCCGATAATTATATACACGGTAAGAGTTCTAGGAAGTTCAACACATTCATGGTAGAGAATAACGCCGCATGCACGCCACTTCCGTCCACCGACCATGTTTGGCTAATTAATTAATTATAACGAGAACCACGATGGGCGGGCGGCCTTACGGGCTTGAAGCGGGTTTGCGGTTGACGGTGGTTACGTAATTAGTTAAGGGTCACCGAAGTCTAGCTGAGGGCGTCAATCATTACGAATAAAGTGCAATTGGAACGCATAATCGTGGATAAGACTTCGTATGATCCCTAGTAATACAAGGTGTATTGTATACTTACGATTATTCACGGACTTGTAGATAACTCTTCCCAATTCTTCAAGATCACTGATGGTTAAAATGATTGAATGTATGTATGAAAGAAGTAATACTTCGTCATGGTATCCTCATTCTCATGATTTTCTTTTATTATCTGAAAGCCTAATACTATGATATAGAACGCTATGTATTCACCTATCTATATACATACTTGTGTCATCAATTTTTTTTTTTGTTTATTTTTCCTTTTTCTCCGTATCGTCATAATAATATATCTGTTTACTGCGTTATATAGGTATATTGGTAATTCAATGTAGTACATTTTGGCAGGAATCACAAATGTTTATTCAATTTTCATTTTGATTGATCATTTCTCTGTGGTTTTTTTTTTTTTTTTTTTTTTTCATGGATCGTTCACCCGCAGGGTTCTGTGTCTCCTGTTAGTAGGGACGTAATTTTCTTGAGATTAGATTCTCGTTACGCGTTTACCGGGGGCATCTTTCTAACTGCCGAGGGGCGATATTGGATCGGTTCGGTCTCGGCTCCAAGACTGTGTTCAGTGTTTCGGGGTGGAATTAGTCGGCTTTGGGAAAGGGAATGGGCGACGCCCGGTCAGATCCACTGGCTGGGCCCCATTATCCGTAACTTGGTTCGCGTTGGAAATGTAAGCAAGTCTCTTACCCCCTTCCCCTGGTCCCCGGAAATCCTAAACCACGGCTCCTTGACTTTTGAAACATGCCCCGGGAATCGGGATGGCTTAGATGTCAACCCTACTGTGATTCTAAATACCAAGTCGCCGGGCGTCGGAATGGCGAAGAGCGAAGAGTTTGTCATTGGACGCTATAGATACCTTGTGTACGTACATATAATTTTTACACATACATATGCGAATATATCACATATCATATATCTACACAATTTTTTTTCGTCGTTCTCTGCGACAGCTTTCGAATGGTGGGTGAGTGTAACTTTGAGTAGTTCGACGGTTCGATAGTTTTTTTTTCATTGTTCTCTATATCGATATAGTTCATATTTACAAATATGTATTTTCTAATTTACACCAACGATGGGTATATTGTTAACACGGTTAACTAAAATTTCAAAATATCAGTCTTTGTACGAAATTCAAAAATCAATTATTTTTTCATCATATCGTTGTATACATAAACTATTTAATTATTTTGTTGTTGAACAATTTTTTTTTTTTTTTTTTGCACTCACGTTCGGTGTACAGTACATCGAACACTTCATTGTTTTGTATGAATTTCTAAAATCTGATTATTATTGGGTATTATTTTTTAACAAAAATTTCAATTCGTTTGACCGGAACTGTTCCTGTATATATACGTATATTCACACACTTTCCCTTCACTTTACGATGTCTTTTACTTGTATATATTTATCATCCCTTGTGACCTTTGATGGTACCTGCTTAATAAATATTCAATTTACCCTACTTCAGAATTCATACCTTTGTGCCAGTTGTACTCGTTCGTCGTTCAATTGTGACCTCGTCTCACCTGTGAGATTGTCAACTTCACTTGTGCAAACAACTGTAAATAATCCATATCGGCATCATCTTCGCACTCACTGTCCTACATATGTATACACCAAGTTTTCTTCGCAACTCAGTGGCATAGATAGTTCTGCAATTGTCGAGGTGGTCGTTGTGAAAAAATTGCCTCCAACCTCACGGAAATATTCGAGTCGTATTACAAAGCACGATACATATGATCAGTTATTCAACGAAATATCTGACTGCAATTTGAAATATTACTCATTTCTATCTCGTGCTCGCTAGGACTTCGGTGAGACTTGGAGGCCTTGGGCTACGAATTTAAAGAGGTCGTACCAATATTGCTGATAAAACTCGGGCAGGCGTTTTCCGCCCGGTCAACACCCTGCAATGAAAAATGTCGGTACGACATGTACTCCGGGGGGTTTGTCGGGATCGGTTGTTCTCTTTTTATAGCTGCACGCTGCTTTTTCATCTTCATGTAACCCAGCACTGAAACTAAAACCACGAAAACGACGAAACCCATACAGCTTCCGACGATTAGACCCAATCTTCGGGTCAGGATGCTCGCCAGACCTCCACGATCACCTACGGGTCCGTCGCCGACGATCGAATCTGGAGCGTCCAGAGTCCTAACTTCGGTGCATCGGCTCATCGGGGAATCGACCATCACCGGAAGTGCTGACCCTTCGATAACGTCATCGCGGGAAGCGTTCCATTGCCAGGATAGGGTACCATCGGGAACTGGACTCCCCCAGCTGCCGAGTCCCAGTACGCAGATGAGATACCTTGTGTCGGATGCCAATTTCGATAGTTTGACCGAGCGTGTTTTGGGATCAAGTAGCTTCCCTCGGACCTTAGATACGACAAATAATGCAAGGAAAAATTTTTGTAGCAAAGCCCTCCTTGAGGTTTGGTAAGTTTTTCACCGTTACCTCATCTACGTTGTCCAAAGCGTGATAAGCCACTTGATATCCATGAAGACCCGAGTGATTGCGGCTCTGCCACGAAACTAGGACGGAAAAAGGTTGGATATCTTGAATAGCGAGTTTAAGGACCAAAGGTGCCGAGCAAAAGGCGTGCGGGTCAAGGTCCAGAAACACAAGACCGCGAAGTTCCGGGGGTTGTTCGCAACGCAGCAATCCTCCCTCTTTGTCGCCCACTCCGACACCACCACTGCCTCTACCATTTCCTCGACCGACACCGCCGACCAATTTTTGATGATCCCGCAGCCATTCCCATACCTCTTGAGAGTCGCAGCCGCAATGCAAAGGATTTTCTACGGAGGAAAAACGTTATGGGGAAAATGTCCAGAGAGACTTGAGAATAGAAAATTATTTCACCGGTGATGTGGGAAATCGTTGTTACAGCAGATGAAATCGAAGATAGACTAGATGAGTACCGGTAACTTCACCAGACGAGTTTTACGTTCAATAATTCGGTCTCAACTTTATCTCGTTGAACGTAGGGGAAACTTTCCGATGAAATTATATACTAAACTAAACGTCAGCTCACTGCAGCTGTGGTACTGTAAGTTGAAATGAATTACTGCCACTGTTTTGACTAGGTACCCACTCGTGTAAACTCCAATAAATCGAGTTACTATTATGCCGACACGTTGCAACGGAAAGTTGACTGTAAGATTTGGCACGTCAATGAAAGGATAGGAATAAATAGACCCGGGGGTTTTGGCAGGGCGGAGATTGAACTCGTCCGGAATGAGCGAGGTGAAGGATTTTGGGGAATAGGCGAGTCCGGCGGGGCAAAAGCAAATATTATGGGGTTGGAAATCTACTTGCCTTCGGCTCTCAGACTCCGTATCTGCGTCTCTAGGGGGCGAAAGGCGTTGAGTGGCAAATTTTCCAAGTAATTTCTACTCAAGTCCAGTAATCGAAGCTTCTTCAAAGGTCTGAACGCTTCGCTTGATACGGCGTTGATCCAGTTTCCGTACAAGTGTAACTCAACTAGGCTGATTAAATTCTTGAATGTCACCTTTCCTACGATTCCAATTTGATTGTACGACAGATCCAATACTTGCAAAGATTTCAGATCAGACGGAAATTCTTCTAATTCCTTCAATCTGTTGTGAGTAAGATTGAGTATCCGAAGATGTTCGAGACCTTGAAGTCTTTCCTGCGGTACGCTTTCCAAGATATTCATTCCCATGTGCAAAGTTAGTAAATTTGGTAGGCTTCTAAAAGCGCCCGGTGAAATCCTCGAGATGCTATTTTGCCCGAGAATGAGATGCAGAAGTGCTGGGAACGCTTCAAAGTCTTGCGAAGTTACGATGCTCAAGTTGGTACCGGATATATGGATCTCTTGTAGCATCGGGTACATCGCTTCGGACGGAAGATCGTGAATTCTGTTCAACGGGTTCCTTGTGAGATTCAGCCAAGCGAGACTCGGTAGATTTTGTCCGGAAAGAGCCACCGCTGGAATTTGTCGAAACTTGTTCTCCGAGACATCGACTCGCCTCAACATCGAAGAATGGACAAAAAAGTTTGCCGGAAGAGCGTTGAGGTGGTTGTGGCTCAGATCTACCGACAAAAGGCGAGACAAATTGGCGGTAGCAAATCCGGACATCGTGACGATTTGATTTTTACTCAAATCCAGTTCTCTCAGGTATTTCAATCCCGCGAAACTCGCTACGTCTACCGTGACCAGGATATTACGTGCGAGTGATAAGATTTCCAGATTCAGAGCACTGGAAAGGGCCGAGTAGGGTATCTCCAGGAATCTGTTGTCGTCCAACTTTATCTCTCTCAATGATAATAATCCGTCAAATATGCCGGGTGGTAAAATTCCTAACGAATCTTTGCTCGCGTGTATTCTGGTGAGATTTCTGTTCATGGAGAAAATATTCTCCGGTAGTTGATTCAAGTGAGCTTCGTCCAGGAATAGATCCTGGAGAGACGGTAGACCGTTGAAACTGTGCTCGGACAACTGGCTAAAATTATTTCCAGATGCAGCTAATACGCGGAGTCCAGGAATATTCAAACGTTGCAGGGCAGACGCTGTCAGCGCATTGTTCTCCAGATTGAGATCGGTCAGGTTTCCAAGACCGCGAAAAGCACCGTGCTCCACGCTTGCGATCGAACAATTTCTCAGGTTGAGAATTTTTATCGGAAGCCCTTCCTGAAATATTGCGTGATGAAGAACCGACAAGTGGTTATCCGATAAATCGAGAATACTGAGCTTCTTCAGTGCCGTCAATGCGTACGGGTCCAAACGTCTGAGACCGTTGTCACGTAGATACAATTCCTCGAGTTCGTGGAGTTCCGAGAAAGTTCTTGCTGTCACGTGAGTCAAACGATTCATGCTCAGCTCGAGGAACTTCAGAGCTTGCATCGGTTGAAAGGCCGCATCTTCGATGCGTGATATGGAGTTATTGGTGAGATAAAGTCGTTCGACGAGGAGGAGATCCCGAAACAGAGGAGCTTGGAGATGCGTCAATTTATTATGACCGAGCCACATGATGCGAACGGAGGCTTGCCCGCGCAGAGAATCGTTGTGTAAAACGCCGAGTCCGTTGCTGTCCAGTTGAATGGAAACCAAGGAGCTTCCGGCCGAGCCCGTACCGGCATTCGAATCACCCGAAGAAAGCTGAAATACGTCCCCGAGAACCGTGAGGAGATTCCCCTGTAAATTGACATGCTGAAGACTGTGCAAAGTTCGCAGAGCTCCGGTTTCCATATCCGTTATAGCGTTGCTCTGCAAGTGAAGTTCCAGGAGTACCGGAAGTGGCGAAAACACTCCCCTTCTCACCTCCTTTATTTGATTGTCCTGGAGTCGCAGTTCGCGCAGTTGTCGCAACTTTGAAAAAGTGCCGACATCCAACTCGCGAATCTTATTACCGTCTAATGACAGTGAGGAGAGATTCTCGGAGTGTTCGAAAAATTCTTTAGGTACTTTCTCTATATAATTGTTGCTCAGGTGTAGCTGAGCCAGCTGATGCAACGTTACAAGTCCCCTGGCGTCTATCCTCCGTATCGCATTCTGCTGGAGGTAGAGCACCGCCAGGCTGATACTACCGGCGAAAGCGTCGCTCGGTATTTCGAGAATGTTATTTTCAGCTAAATACAACTCTCGGAGTTCCGGTAATTTTGCGAAAACCCCACCTATGTTGTGAACGTGATTATGGCTGAGCTCTATTGTGCGGAGGCGTTCGTTCCCTCTGAATGTGGCAACGTTCAGGAAAACGATCTTGTTGTGGCTCAAGTCAATGGACTCGAGATCTTTGAGGGAAACGAAGGCGTCCTCGTGAATGCTCTCTATGGAATTATAGTAGAGAGAAAGAGTGTGCAAAATTGGACAGGGTCTGAAGCAGTCCTCGGGGAGTTTCTCAAAATTGTTACTGCTCAGATCAAGGATGAGAAGAGAACTCAAGGTCGAGTATCCGTCGTTCGGTAGCTCGGATATTTCGTTCCACGCGAGTCTTAGAGAAGCCAAATTCTCTAGTCTTCTCAGAGGTGCCATTGGAAAAAATTTCAGCTTGTTTTCCGCCAAATCGAGGTTACTCAGATTCTCTTCCAACCCGGCGAAAGCGTATTCCGAGATCTTGGATATTTGGTTACCTTTCACGCTGAGTTTCATCAGCTTCAAACCGTAGAAGCAAAAGGAGGGTAAGTCCTGTATGAGGTTTGCCTCGAGATCCAGGACCGCCAGCTTATGGAGATCAGCTAAGGCTTTCTGGGGGACATGCGGCAGTCGTCCGGACACGAGCGCTAGAGACTCCAGACTCTGGTTCAGATTTATAAACGCGGATTCGCTCACCTCCCTTATAGCCGAGTGAGATATCTGGAGATATCTTATTTGCGAACCAGGTGGAAACGCGATTTCTTTCAGTTCTTCTACCGTCTTATCTAACTCGTAGACGCTCAGGGATTGCACCAAAGTGTCCGTACCTAGAACATAAAGAATCAAGGATTCGCAATTTCTTTTCCTCCGATTTCAAATATTCATACGTTTGACGTCAGAGCTTCGCTGGTGATTTGGTACGATGAAAAAAAAAAGGGGAGACCGGAGTCACCCCACGTAAAAGCCCTTCCTTTGTTATCCAAAACCTCCGGGTTTTGTGGTAGTGAGGTACGATGAGTGTGTGCTAGGTAGTGCCCGAAATTCGAACATTTCCACACACGTGACTTCTCGATTCGAAGAATTACCAATTTAAAAGAGAAGTCCTAGGCTGCACGAACTTCCGCTTAGGGTTTGCCCGTACGAAAATGGCCAAAATGAGATGGAAAAACCTTTGAAATTCACGAAAGCAATGAAACAACGCGATTGTGGCCCTTTCTGCCTCACAATGAGCAGCGGGGAAAAACGAACGAAATAAAAAGAGGATAATAACAAAAGCAGGAGCAACCGTCGTGGATTTCACGGAGAATTTGCCCCGGCTGTGAATAAGATCGGTGGAAATGTCTCACGGTTTACCTCCGGCGTTGAGAACACCTTGCAGCGTAGATCTCAGCATCTCTTCGGTCGCGCCAGCGCATTCGAGGAACAAGCCGTCCTCAAAATTGTAACAGGGGCACCCAGGGATCGTCTCCGTCGGCGGGCATTCCGCGGCCTGCGCGTGAACCTCAAAGACTATTGCGAGGGCGACCAGCGCCAAGCAACGACCACGCCTTGCCGAATTCAAGCGACAGCACCACGGATAAAAGCTTCGCATCATCGTAACATTACTTCAGATTCTCATTGCGGTTAGACCGATCGGTCAAAGTCACCCTGAAACAAGAAGCGATCACCCCCACATCATTTCTTCGTTCATCCCATGATGAAAGACACCGACTGGTCCGTATTCACAAGTTATGCTTTCAGGGATTAAGGAGTTTGACTAGTTTTTTCGTACGTTGAATTTCCTAGAAGGAAAAAATGTAGTTAGCCACTTTTAGAGGTAAAAGCGAGTTGCGAATATGGGCCACTATAAATTTGTTACCGATTGTCAGCACCGAAATTATCATTTCATCATCATTAAATAGTTACGTCCTACTATCCGAAGACAGAGGGATGACGTCATCCAAGTATTTTGTAATAAATTTCGCAGCCCCACCTTTGCCATGTTCCGTAATCAATGTTCGTACAATCAATCTTCACTTATCTAAATAGATGGTAAACGCTCTCGGCGGTATGAGAAAGTGATTAAACGATGTTTCTGTTTTATTCATTTATTATGAAAGAATAATTATTTATACACAGATTCCCTCGCTTCTTCGGTGTAACACAACTCGTTCGAGGGTTGGGGTTGGGGCTGGGGTTGGGGTGAAATTTCAACTTTTGATGGGATAATGAATCGTACATTTGAATTTCCACGCAACAAACGCGGGGTCATCACGATCCGTAGGCATGTGTCTCGTTTGATCATTCCCTCCGGAAGAATGAATAAAAATTAAATACCGCCCTTGAACGAAGCCGATTCTTCCGTAAACACTGCAGAGGGCGTACAGATTAATAGAGCGATAAAGCCGATGGAAAATCGAAAAAGATAACGAAGAAGTTTCATCCACCCTCCTACCCCTCGTCGCTGCGTTTCCGAGCACCGAATTCTAAGGTCTGAATTCCATCGAGGCTGTCGGTTGTATTCCGATTGCTAGGTCCATTTTTCCTATACGGTCGTTCCCGCAACCGCAGGCGGAATCAATTGATTAATCTGAGGGCGATATGATCGCTGCTGGGCAAAATGGTAAATCAACGTTCGAATCCGACCATCACCCGTCGCATTTCATCTAGCGCGCCCGGGTATACACGGAGTCAATCATCGACGGTGTTAACTGCATTAGGTTTCCTTCTGTATAACGTCCGCTTCCGATAGCTACGGAAATGAATGCAAGCTGCATAATGGGTGCCCCCTGCACCGGAGGGTACATTCAATTTTTTCGAACGCGATTCTATAACGCGCAGATTCAACGGAAAAAGAAATAACAAGGAGAGAAAAAATATCCTTTATACGAATGGGTATAGGATATCGGGGGGGTGAAGAATTATATTTCCTTCGTTTGATAAATCGAAAATCTTTTAGATAAAATTGAGCGATGTTTTGGGCAAGTTGTGATGGATGTTCCTCTCTCCGAATTACAACTTTCAAGGGAAACAATTTTTCTCTCCGACGTCTCGAAAGGGTTTAAATCTTATAAACACAGAATTTCGTCCACGGTTTCGAAATAACCGAGCTGGGTTCTGAGTTTCGACTTATTTCAACAGAAATGACAACGCGGTACTAACACACATAGGTATACCTCACAAATATAATCCTATCCATATAAGTTACACTACGATCGTTGGTCTTCAGCGATAAGAGGATATACCGTACGACGTCTACCGTATACATTCTGCTACAGAGCCGCGAAAAGGCGATACGAAAAATACACTACATTTATAGTTCCTCTTTTTCTTTCTTTTTTTTTTTTTCTAATTTCTATATCCAACTTATTTTTTCTTCTTTCCTCCGCAAAAAATATATTTCTATCAAATATTTCTCAATCGCTCCGAGCTGTATCGTGTCTTCCCATCGCGATACCGTGAGATCTCCGGGAGACTCGACTCTAAAACGGAAGCAAATCGATCAACGCCGTTCCGTTCGTACTGCGGATAGAAATATACCCGGCGGATCAACGGGGAGAATACGTCGCCATTACGCGACTGGTGTGTGTGTGTGTGTCGTATATATACGCGTGTACCTCATCCGCCCCAATATCGTACACAACCTCGAACGTTTTTCGATCCGATAGCGATGTAATAGAAAAACCGTGCGAT
Organism: Athalia rosae; assembly: GCF_917208135.1. NCBI lineage: Eukaryota > Metazoa > Arthropoda > Insecta > Hymenoptera > Athaliidae > Athalia > Athalia rosae. The sequence goes on along the minus strand of NC_064026.1, from coordinate 19,933,049 downwards.
GATCCGCAACGAAAGCATCGATCGATTGTACAAGAGAACGAGAAAATTCGCATCTCAACACTTCGCAACTGTTTGCATAATTCCGTCGCTCATCTTTCGCGGACGATCGATATGAATTCTTTCGGGCTTGTTTCGTATCATTCTTTAATGCCTGGAGATAAAGGAAGCGACAGCACGTCTTACTCGTAGAGGCTTCGACTCGGTGGTGTACGCAGTCCTGATATCCTCCCCCACTCCCCCACTCCCCCACCCCCCTTATTTTTCTCTCTTCGGTATTTTCCTTTACAAGTCGTCTACCTCGAGCTGGTTTTCTGCTGTAAGTTTCGCCGAAGGGTCGCGGTCGCGGTCACAGCATTCACGGCACGACCGCCATAAATGCGTTACGCTTCGCGAACGCGTGTGCGTGCCCGTGCCATTAATAACCTTGTTCCCGTACTCTCCCTACCCCGGCCTACTACCTGCCTTACAGCAGGGCTACTCCGCGAGTCGCGACCAAAGCGGACCTCCCTCCGGGTTCTTCTCAGGGTTATTCGTATCACCCTACACACCGTACATACACAGCTATCGCACCGTACAGGAGGATAATGTGTGACTCCTGGACGCCGCTGTACATATATAAAGATAAATGTGTCCCCGAAGCGCATCCATCTTCTCCGTTCCTGTCCGTCTTTGTGGGGATGCCAGAAGCTGATATCGAGATGCAGGTGGTGGGGGATAGTTTATAAGGTAATGCCTGTGAAAGGGATACTCAGGAAGCGAAGTATAAACGGGTGTAACGTGAACGGGCCCCATTGCCACTCTTCGAAGATTTCGCTGATCAATCTGAACGAATAATAATAAAAAAATTATTTCACCGTGAGACTATAATTTCTGCTGAACTTTTCAAGAAGATTCCGAGCAGAACCGCTGCCTAAATATAACAAGTTTCACAATCAAGAATTCCCCACAAGTATATCGACTACAAAACGAACGATTGGTTTCGGTCCGAAGCCCTTCGGATACCTTGGGAAGACGATCCGCTAAACTGTATCGGATTTGAGGCGACGCGTCGAGACTGTGAAACCCCGATCCGCCGCACCACGAAAACTCAGAGTACCTATATCGCTGACAAGGGTGCCTCGGGCGTTCCAACAGTCTCACAGGTCAATCAGGTTCTCACTTTTCTCATAAAAATGAAAAGTCGATGGATCAATCGGGAGATAAGCGTTTGTTTGTATGCCCGATACATCTTTTTAAACGGATCGCAATTTCGGAGCGGGCGGCGTTCACGTCCTCGTGAAACGAGCGGCATAAAGTAGAGAGAAATTGACAAAGGTAGGCGGCGTAATCGGGTATAAGCGAAATGTGTCAGCGCGTTTCTCAGGTCGCATAGCATCCTCAGCGAGACTCGAAGCGTTGATGAAAACTTTTTGATTCCTATAGAAAAAGATGGGAATGCCAGTCACGAGTGTCGTAAACCCTTCACCCTTTTCTTCGAGATCCTCCCCACCTCCTTCTCAAATCTCCAGAGCGCTATGCGTTTTCGGATATACAGTTGTAAATTTCACATTCAAAGAGGTAAGGATATCGGAAGAAGAGACGTGTCGGAAGATCGCGTCTTGAATCGCGATTAACGCGAAATTAACGGTTGCACGCGCTATAAATTTTCCCAACTCTGTTTCGAAACAGGATATATATATATATATAAGATATATTCTCGCACCCTTACGGTGGACGTTATTGCGTAGCAGACGCGATCGAATATCCAAAGGGCGCTTGAGTCTCCACATTTTCCCCTTATACTTCATAACGCGTTGAATATTCCACGAAGGGTACCGTGAGGATTTCATGCGCATAGAAAATATATTGGCACTTCGCGTCGAACGCACCGTGCCGTCGCGACGTTCGCGTTCCCCTCCAACTACCGACGCTGCTCTTCCTCGTTCTTAATTTTTTTTTTCTTTTCTTTTCTTGTTTTTTTTTTTTTTTTTTTTTTTTTTTTTCGCAACTCGGAACAGAGGGTCCCGTACTGGTCCTTACTTTTACCCCAGTGCGTACGCGACGCCCGCAGCCTTTTCCATATTCAGCTGACAAATAATTTTGCTGAAAATTTGAAAAATAAAAAGAGAACGATAACGAAAGAGAAAAAGCGGGAAGATTATCAGCGCGTGTGAAATCTGCACCTGCATGCGATTCTTCGGAGAATCAAGCGTGCGCGACGGACGGGGCATCGGAGCGAAACCTTCGGTAATAGTTTCGACGGATGAAACGGAGAGATAGACAAGTTTGGATCCTAATCAAAACCGGGCGCCATGTGTCGGTCGTATTCGGGTGACCCGCATTCCGTATAAATTTACCCTATTGCTACTAATTCCGGACAACGTGGACAAATCCTCTGTATTCGGAAGCGTCCGTGACCGAAATACTCGGCACCCTTATCAATGTGGGTAACGGGACGCGGCGGGGCTGTATAAAGGTGGGAAAAAGAGGAATCCAGATCCTTTACACGAGGTATTATGTATATTTGTACGGCTTTATTGAGGAAGAAAAAATTGCCGTTCTCGCGAATGTGCGACAGGGGAGTTCCATAATTTTCGTTTGCCCTGCTGCACTTCTCCTATAGACTTCCGGTTATGTGGAGGGCGGAAGTCCGTGGTGGTCCGGAGATATAAATTGCACGTATAATAAATACGAAGTCGGATTTCTGAACAGGTATATTTTATTTTTCGGATCTTCTTGTTGCAGAAAAAGTTAAGCGCGACACCGTCCTTTCAATAAAAATGAATAGAAGGAAAATTTTCAACGCGCGAGAATAGCGGTGGGCCATTTAGTTATTAACGTTTAATTTTATTCTCGGATTAAATATTAAGCGAGAAAGAGCCTTTGAATTTCGGATGGAGGCGTGGGGACCTCCTTCGCTTTATTTTTTTTATTTCTTTCCCCCGGTTTTTTTCCAAAAATATCTTGCGTGGTGCAAGACGACGTATTTCAAGTGGTAAACCTGCTACGGGGCTAGTCTTACAAACACCTGGCGGCACCACGTGCCTCGGTAAAATCTAATTAATCAACGCTAATGGCGTTTCACTTTCCTTCGCAAACTTGACGCTCGTTTAAGGGTGTGCGTCGAACGGATCGCGTGATAAATTGAACGTCGAAAAGGAATGAAACTTGCAAAGAAGATGTTCAGTAAGTGTATACTGAGCAGAAGTTTATGATACATGTGCGATAATTTTAAACTTTGATGTTAAACGCGCACTCGAGAGTTTCGAGGCCAAAATAACACCTTTCGCGCCAACTGGCCGTGTTAGGGAATAAATGCCGTGCATCCAGGGAGCAAAATATCGTAGGGAAGCCGTTCAATCACCGGAAGTGCCGGAGAAGCACGTATCCAGCGTTTCGTTTCGTTTCCACTGCCAACCAGGAAATGACCACCTAGATTCCGCGAATATTGGCAAGTATGCAGGTACCCACGTATCTTCTTGTAACGTCACAGAATTCATATCCCCCCGTCCCGTCCCCCCCCCCCCCCACCTCTCCGTCCCGCCGCCACCTTTTACCTCGATCCCGGCAAGTTGCGGAGGTGGGAGTTAGAGCGGATCGACAATCGCTCGCGATCTTCCCGGCAAACCTACCTCGCCAAGATAAACATCTTGGATAAAGTTATCCGTCTATAGGTACACGCGGCGGCATAGTTGCCAGGAATATACCCCGACGACCGGCTCCGTCAACGTATCTCGGCATCCTTGCGGGACGTCGAGGTCTATCCTCTCCCGATCCCAAGAGAAATTTAGCAAAAGCGTTCCGACTTAAAATCGACCAGAAAACTGATACCTCGACGAATTATTGTTTCATGTGCAGTCCGCAGGTTACCCGTTACACTTTTTCCGTGACCAAATTTTTTTCTAGTTTTCTTGGTTTTTTTTTTTTTAGATGCTCACGGCCATAATCTTTCTGGAATTTACAATTGCAAACTTATGGATGTTACAGCTCGTCATTTACAAGATCTAACAACGAAATTACGTGAACTAATTTGAATGATTATGAGCATTTGGAACATCTTGTCGCGCTAAAGGGATACAATCTAGTTAGGAATCTAGTCGTTCTTGCGAATGTACGGAGGGTTCACTTATCTATTTCGGATTATATAACACTTGGATTAAGGATTCTTTTTTTTTCGCGCTGTGGGATTAATTCTTTATTAAACATCGGATGATAAGAACCTCGGATAATGAACTTCTGATCGAAATATTTAGTGGGTGATGTGATCATGTGCTTTTTTCTCATTATATTTATACAGTGGAATTTCGAATGACACGCAATTTCCTGTAGTAGTGTCATACAGCATTAGGATTAAATCGGGCTTTCCACGAATTTCGTAAAATTAATTTCGGTAAAACGAAACCTCTTCCGTTGGTTTCTAAGGGACTTATCCGGCTCTAGTTGCTTGGAATGACTGAAGGCAAAAGATGAGAAAAGAAGCGAAGTAAGAAGAAGAGAAAACAAATGATTTTCGGCACTCCATTCAACGTGCTCGGGTCGCAAAGAATTCACTTCGCTATCAATCAACGCAATGTCTTTTTTAAATCCCACGTTCTGAAGTTTCTTTCAAATCTTCTGTGGTCCGTGATCGGTGAAGTGGTCGGTGGACAGTGTCGTTGAGAAATGAAACTCCGTTCGCAATCTTATCGAGTTCGATAGCTCGCTTTACCCTTACACCGAAAATTGTGTGGTTTAAAATACATCGATCATAAGTTACGGACTCGTTTACCGTAAATGACTCTCATTTATCCAGGAATATGATGTCATCAATTTAAGCTCGGTACCGTCCCGGGATTCAGCTGTTATATTTGTTGCCGTCCCGGATAATAAAATATACCTCGCTTCCATAATTTTCGTTGATCAAATGGGCTTTTTTCTCTTTTTCTCCTTTTCGTTCACTACGTTCACCGGACGTCTTGAAACTAGTTAGACTTACACTGCAGCTTTTCTTTGAAATTTTCGTTCTCGTTTTTTCGCAACCTACACAGTTAGCTGAGTGAAGGAAGGCTTTGCGCTCCTATCAGAATAAGTAAAGTCACAGAGTTAACGAGCTTAACTTTGAATAATTAGAAAAGTCGCAATAACCTCATTACTACGGCAAACGTTTCTCTACAGCTTTGCTGCGTTCGCGTCGCCGGGAACGTCGGTGGAAAAATACTTACTCGCTGCAGTTTCGTGTACCAAGTAGAAACTGGGCGAGGTAGAGCGTAAGTTTCTCCGTGTTCAAGACCCATACACGTGTACACATATTTACCCATAACATATAATATATAGGTATAACCAGGTATGCACAATGACGCTCGAAGCCCTCGTTGAGACCGATTCGCTTGACTAAACCAACGGACTGCGGAGGGTGATTAAAATGTAATATCGTATACGCTTGTTTTTTTATTTATCATTTATTCCACCCCTCGTGCGCCGCACGTTTCGATTTACCTGGCGTTACAAATGGAGTACAAGCGAGGTAAGGAAGGTGTAGGTTAGATAATTAGGCGATAATTAAGTCAACAAAATGCTGAGAAACACCCCCGATTCACCCCTCGTGTAACGATATTGTAGATCGTAGGTACAGGGAAACGCTTTCGTTACATGCCGTGATGAGTAACATTCCTATGATTATGTGAAATTCTTCTACCAATTAGTTAATTGTCTAATGAATTAATTGGTGAAAAAGGGAACCCCCCGGTGTAAAACCGGTGCCTAGTTTCACGCTTTATGTAAAACACACCGAGAACTTATCACGGTTAACTTTTTGTTTGGGTAAGGCGGTGATGCTACAGTGTCGAGGCGCTAAGTGGTTAATCGCGTCGTAGAAGTTATGATATAATTATGAATATTACAGCGTGAAATTATTCCGGGTCAAAAGTCATTCCGGAAGCTAAACGGGTCGAGTTTCGAATGCAAATATCTTTCAACGGCGGAGAATCTCGTCGCCGAGGAATAAAAAGTCACTATTCAACAGCGATTGCTTCTCGGGTCAACCCGATCCGACGAAATTTCTTTTTCTTTCGCTGCGAAATCCATCCCGTTTCAGGTTGGATAATATAAGTGGCATGTTACTTAGCGCGTACTGTCCCGAGTCAACGGTACACGTGGTGTTTGCCGGATTAAGTCTGGTAAACACCTCAGGGCAAGGGGTGTGCACGTGAGATAGGTCGATCGACCCCTGCGCGACCTGTGTATGTTGTTCACCAGCTTTTCCCTCGCTAAATAAACTCACCCCAAAAGTTTTACTGTATTTCGCTCGGGGAAAATGAAGTTTTTTTCGCCAAGTATTTCAGCCCCCGCATGTCTTACGTACACACATTCTATACTCAACGGCAAATCATTCGAGAGAACGACTGGCGGGGGTTTTTTGTTGAAAAAAAAATGAAAAAAATAATTCAAATAAATAAAAATTATAATACCCCATGCCAAGGATGGAAATTATACCTTCTTGACGCGCGTTTCGTAAGGGCAAAGAAAGGGAGGGAGGGAGGGAAGAAAGAGTGAACCTCCATAGAAAACGGGGGATTTGTATGCGGTATTCGTTGGCGGGGTAGAATTCAGAAATCCGTGGAGTATACGTGAGACGCGAGAAAATTATAAGAGACGAGCAAAGTTTTTCTTCAAATACCACGAAGGCTTACATTGGAAATCTTTTTAACACGTTTCGCTTGCTCATTGCGAATAAATACTCTCCGAATGTTGTTTCGTTTCTTTCCCCAATGGATCATTATCGTTGAAGCTAGTGGAGACGTTAATAAGCCAAGATATGAAGTCCACTCAAATTTTCGAGAGATCTAATTTGTTTTGAGGTAAGAAAAAAAACGAGATGATAAAAAGTTTCACCTCAGCGGACCACGCGAATCGCGAACAAGAATGCTCCGTGCTTTAAAGTAGACGCGGTTCGAAGGGTGGGTGGTAGAGTTGAAAAGGGCGGGCGCAATGAGAGGAGAAGAAAACGATGGGCGAGGCTGCAAGACTCGTAGAGGTTAGACGGGTGATAACTAATCGCGGTAAATTACGGACGTTACCACCACGTGAAACGAAGTTGCGCTTTACGACTCTGATCTCTTGCGTTCTTGCAACAGAAATTGCACCCAGGGGTGGAATACGACGTGGCTGTATACCCGACGAACGTTATACCCCTGTGCCCATATGTGTGCATAAGTTACGCGCTATGTCTTTAATGTCTACGGTTTTTCAGTCGTAAACCACCGATGGGACCTCCGGTCGTTCGTATGTTACGAGAATCTATGACGCTAGCGTGAAACGAGTACGACGATCGCGCTGGAAAATCTCAAATATTGACGAAGAAAGTATACGGGAAAAATGGGAGATTCGACGGGCTGTGATCTTCGCATGTACGTTTGGCCAATCACGAAAAATGACAATCGCGTAGAATCTGCGATCGATGGACTTTTACAACGGGAAAACGATCTCTGTGATCCTCTTTAACCGTGATCTGTTTTTCCTTGTTTTCGAAATTCTTTTTCGCAGAATGTGCAGGAATATGGAAGAATATTCGTTTCGTTCGGATATACGTGGAGCACTTTTCTAAACGGAATGATCATATTCCGGAGTGTGCTCAACTGGCAGTAGATAAAATCGGTGCAAGCGATATTCAATTTTCTGGCTTTGACTAGTTTGTTGGAGTTCTACTATAAGCTTTGTTCAAACCCACTGGTTACGAGTGTCCCATAAATTTGAAACTCCTGGTATGTAATGTACTTATACCCATCCTATGCCCCTGCAGACTGTGGGAGCCCGTTCGTCCCTGCCGTTTACCAAATCCCAGAATACGTTCTAGGCTTGGCTCGATTACCATCGTATTAGTTTTTCGATTAGGTTCCTCTCCATTCCCCGGGCGTAGTGGTTATATACCAAGAAACGGATCGAAGCGAGGAAACAGCTCGCGGATTTCCACCAGCCAACTCCGTGCTACGTCTCTTCTTTTTTCATATCCTACTTTGCCACGGCGGCTGTATGGGTTCTACAAATAAGGAATAAGAAAATCTTCCATACTTCGCACAGTGTATGTACAAGTATTTTTTATTCTATTTTATTTATTTTATTTTATTTTATTTATTTTTTTTTTTGACTCCATACGATAATCCAACGTTTTCCCGTCACGACGGCATTCCAGTGCTCGTCGCGAACGGAAAATATATCTGGATTCTCCGAGGGGATTGGGAAACTCGAAGGAACTCTTTTATTCGGATTATATTCGATAAGGAATTGTTCCCGTACGTAGCGACACCTCTACGTACAATACCGCCCGAAACGTTCGCAAGAAATACTCGAACACAATACTTCATCTCACCCTTTTACTTTTCCCTTTTTTTTTTTTTTTTTTTTTTCCAGTAGCAAACAAAAGACTTCCGACGATCCGGTAGTGGCGCGCCAATTCATGTTACGTTTCGTCTCATCCCCCGTTGACTGTTTCCTATCCAGATGTGCGTTGTACACAACTTAGTTTAATATTCGGCGTACGCGGCAAAATATTATCAATGATTTTATTAGGGACAAGATGATAATGCTAGCAGCAGTATTTCACTTACCAAAGGTACGAATTTATGTTCGAACCAATCGGCGCGGTAATTATTCGCTCCGACTTGGTCGATCACTTCCAAAACAGGTTCGTTAACGCTGTCGTGTCAACCAATTGCGATTCAGAGTCACTAACGAGTTAACGAGACAGGAATGGGTAATCACTGATGAGAAGTTTACCGTCACCGGTGTCGGAGCGACGCGCTTGCACAATACCTAAACACATACCGATGACGTACGAGTCGATACACCCGCCACTTGCTACCATTACAAAATTGTATTTCTAATTTCAATTTTAATTTTTATCGGTGCACGGGGTTCCGCTATCTGTGACTCGTTCGAACGGTGTAAAAATGCAGTTTTTTAACGCTTCGAAAAACGACCGTCGTCTTTCACGAGCACCGAGAACAGCGTCGGCTACGAATATTGAATCATCCGTCGTAGACACGTGAGAGGCGAGTTGTCGTTGATAAAAACGCGTTACTGCGAGCAGTTACGTGTAGTTGGGGTATTTCGTGTTCACAGCTGTTCTCTCTCTCTCTCTCTGTGAAATAGTTTCATTACGTTATTCGGAGAACAAACTGTACGTGTGTACGGTTCTTTTCATCCAATCGGCGGATTATAGATGTTAAACGGTGTCTGGAATACGGTGAAACACCCAATGTTATCGGTAAAGTTTCGGGCTCGGATCTTTTGTGAAAATTCCACGCGGATCGTGTACCTAATATGCCGGAACGTCGGAAGTACCGGACACCGTAAATAACTCCGAAGTGGTTTTCTCGCGATATCGTGCGAAGGAACTGCGCGGGGTTGATATTCTCTTTTCTGAAATGTGCGCTCTACACGTTACGGGTATAACTCTATATAAGGGATATATATTCGTACATCTGTACCCATAGGAAACACTGGGGAGTCCCTTTAGCGCGACCGCGAGTGAGAAATTACCTGATTCTGATGGATGAGGTTGGGACATTGCGGACGTTGGTAGTTGGTCGTTCGAAAAAGGGTAAACGGAGAGGAATAGGAAACGGCTCACTTCGCGGGTTGAATGTGAATGCGATGATCCTATTCCGGGTTCTTAATTTAATGGGGATACGTCTAGAGAACGTTTGTTTGCCGAGTAGGGTGACTCGGGGATAACTTTTTTGGCATCGGCCCGGAAGGAGGGTAATCCTAGTGACGATGTACCAAGCGCTGCTTAGTATTTGCCGAGCTGTCGGCCGGAAAGCTGCTAACCGGAGTTCGGACTGTGGGAGAAAAAAATTACAGGCATGGCAAACTAACTCTTCGTCAAATAGAGTACACGCTATAGGCTCTAATATTCGCATTGCAACCACCAGAAATTATAGTTCAGCAGTTTTTCTATTCAAAGAATTTTGCGGCAACGAAAAACTCTGGCAATGCAGACGCCATAAAAAACAAAGGAAAAAAAGTAAAATGAAAAGTTCCTCACCAACGGAGCGGACGCGTTTCCACCCTATAATAAGGACGCTCTCTGTTCTCTGTATTATTTGCATTTGCATTTGTGCCGGCGGTATTCGTATTTGTATTCGTATTATAATGACTGCACTGCAATGGTATTAATGTGCATTATTATACATGTAATGGAAAATTGCGGTGGTAATATCTCGTTAATCTCTTTTTTACCGTGCGAGTAGTGGTGAAAGTTCTTATTTAATTTTTCGATTATTTTAATTAATTTTTCGTCGACGACGAGAAGTATAGGTATACGAGTTCTATACTTGAAAAGCTCTTCTCGATCCTACGACTGTGCTTACATTTAATTTGTTTAATAATAAGCGGATATCGCTCGGGTGAATTCCATTATTTAAATGAATGTAAATTGTCATTTACCCTTCTCCGTGTAAACGGAAGGGGGGGTGGCCCCCTCCCCCATCCAACGACAACGTCGACACCACCCTCCTTACCACCACTACATTTACCGCGGTACACAAAGCAGAATTTAATTCCCAGTAAAGATGCATAGCTGTTCATTAGTATTCAGCCCGCACGGATTCACCCATTGAAACCACGACGCGTTTAACGAAAAACTTTCAGCCACCTCAAAGGCTGAGGGTATCGCCGTTACTTGTTATCCTGATGCTGCTGCTGCTGCTGCAACGACGACGATCGAGTTCCTCCCACCGGAATCACCTGCGCGAATTGCTTCTCAGGGACTTTCGTTTCCCCTTCAACTTTAGCCTATCCATTACTCGACACCTGCGGATGAATTGTGTCTCTGGAGATGTTCGTGATGCCACCGATCCACTCGAGTTCTGATTTCATATCTACCTACTTTGCGTCGTTCTTGTTTCCAAATATTTCGCAGACGTTGAATCTGAGGGGATTAGGCCGAAAGCTTGGATCGTTACGATGGGTAAATCCTACGCGAGAAACAGCGTTTTTATTCATTTTTTTTTTTTTTTTTTGTCTTGCAAAGAATAGAAAAGTTTTTGAATCGTGCAGGCAACTGAGCTGTGGAAAGAAATTATGCAAGTTTACACAGGAATTAACCGCGGTTATTACGTACCACCGGTTTCAGGTCGTGTTCCTCAAGGAGGGGGGGGGGGGGGGGGGGGGGTTATGGCGGGATCTAAACCGTGGGATTATTTGGGGTTGCAGAGTCCCAAAACTTTGTTGAAATGAGCGAAACGTGTTAGGCGACAGTCAGTCGTTTGACAATCGGACGAAAGTTGGTGAGATAAAGTTATCCCGAAAGTGTCGGTACCGCTACCGCTGATGCTTAGCCCCGTCTTTACGCACTAGTAGGCCAGGTTGCACAACAGAGTAAACTTGTAAACTTAGCTTAACTGAGTTATGGTGCAATATGGCGTACGCGCGAGGTTGGCTTCTTGTTAAACGGCACCCTTGGGAACACTTTAAAAGCGAAGCCTGTGGTTGAAAGATCTTCAAAACTCTTGCAAAGTTTGGCTACTACTCTTCTACTATAGGTATACACGTCTAGGTACGGACCGATAGCATTCAACGCTGCAGAACCCTTGCGATATTTTAACTCTCACGTTGTACCGACAGCGAAGAGTAGGTATACGGGTACGCGGGTACATTAGGTACGTAGGTTTGTTACAAAAATGAATTATTACATCACCGTCAAAATATCGTATCCTTTTGCCCGTAGAGCAAAATATTCAAAAGATCCACTCAAAGTCTTTGAAGTAAAGCATCGTAGTGCTAATAAAAGATCAAAATGCTTCTCCGACAATTAATTCAGAGCTTAATTAAGAGCGCGCTACACGTATAATATATACCATGTAAAACCCGGTTTGAATATGGTACAGCGTCGAACTGTATTCTCTGCCTTTATTTATTATTTATTCATTTTTTTTTGTCGTTCCAATTTATTCATTCGCTGTTTTGCCCCCCTCCCCCCCCCCCCCAAAAAAAAAAAAAAAAAAACCTTTTCGGTGATACGAGAGCGCGATTGACATCAATTTACCAAATGGACGGTGAATTGTTGCGAATAAGTCGGTGCGGTTCAACATTGCTTTCAACGACGTATCGACGAAAAACATCCGCCGAATTTCTCTCCGAGCTCGTTCGGTTAATATCTATTACGGCGGTCGACGCAGTTCCACACGGTTGTACGTAATAATACGAAAATCTTGACGTTGGAAATCTAAGGAAAAGCCAATCTAGGCGAACTCGACTTCCACTCACAAGTAACCCCCTACAGAGCAGAGAGTTCAACGTTGTTAACAGTGATTGCGCGGTACACACTTGGACCCTGCCGGAGGTCAGAAAGGTCGAGATATCGCCTTGTGTTAGGAAGTAGCGCAGTTATTGCTCACCACCCCCTCGGCAGTCGCGTACCGACTACGGCTATATGCCGCGTACGGAGGGTTTGCAATCGATTTTTATCGCTTAACGTAGCGCCCGTGGGCTCGGGTCGCGGCCCACCGGTGCAAAAACCGCAATTTTTCGGGCCAAAAAACGAATGAGAAACTTTTCGGGCTATGGCATTTTGACTTGCAGAACCCAAACCAGTTTCGCTACTGTGTAAACCTTTTCATTCGGCCAACGAATCAATGAACCGAACGAACGCGATTCGTTCCAAATCACACGCTTCGGATGTACCTATTTTCAGGCGAAAAAAAAAAAAAAAAAACACGAATTCTTCTTATTTCTCTTAATCGCCTTCATAGCCGATAACGATGTCGTGGATAATTATTTCAGGGTTTTTTTTTCAGCTTGGGATCAAAGAGGTGTTCATACATGTACATACCTGTACGAGTTGAAAATTCGAGAGCATAATACCCGTAAACCTCGAACGTCAGCGCGCTGCACACGCGAAAACAAAATTAATCCGAAACCGAACGTGTCGAATAACCGGGCTCAACGTATTTCTAGTAATGAATCGCGAAACTGAAGGTAACGAATAAAAACGCTGTGAAGAGTAAAACGTAATTGCGGATTAAAGTGATGTCGCAATCTGTCAGATTATAGCTTAGCAAAATTACCGACCGTAAATGACGGGCAAATTGGAAGATTTGACAAATTTGCGTCATGTCTGGACTACGAAATTCTCTGTACCTAGTGACTACGGGACGGACTCGACTGTCGATCGGCCTCATCTTTCTCTACGACAAAATCACTAAACCAATTGGCGTCTATTATTCAATTCTATCTTCGAACGTGATTGCAGTTCAAGTCCTCGCGTCCTCCAATAATAGACAATTGTTGAATGATCATCCACGAAGTAAGTTTATTAGGTCATTCCGTCGGACATTTATACGGTTAAATTCTTCGACCGTTGTCAAAAATCGTTACGTACATCAAAATATTTATTGTAACATCCAGTTGCCGTGCGTTCAGCTACGGATAGAATATTTGCCCGGCTTCAGGTCGTTCAAAATTTATATTTCCGTCGGGTATCCCATGCCACAGGTGGTTGATTTTACAAACATGTAAACCAATAATCCTGCAATCTAAACTGAACTTTTCCAAGTGGAAATGAAAATTCAATTTCTTCATCTACGTCCACCGCGATAGTCGTACACACTTCCGAGTACCGGCTAAATTTTTTACAACGATCAAAGAGACAGTCATTCGAGAAGACGGAGACTGGTATACCTATGCAACGCCATTTATTCATCTTCGCGATGATTTTTTTTTTCGTCCATAAAATTTCTCCGACCAATTATCTCGGTTTGATAACACTTGAGTTTTTTCGCTGACTGGAGAGTTAGCGGCAACGTTCAAGTGTACATGCACCAAAAACTTGCCATCAGATAGGCGTGGTCCGCAGTACAGTAGCTAGTTCATACGCTAGTATATAGCGAAGTGAAGTTACGGGGTGTATCGCGAGGCGCGATACACGGAATAAACAAGACCGCTGTTGCAGTTGAGATTTCTTGTTAGAAAGGAGAAGGAGAAGGAGAAGAAGAAGAGGGGAACAAAAAGGAAAGAAGGAAGCAACGGCGTGAAGTTAACGCACCGAGCTTCCTGTTCGTTCTTTGCCGATCCGTTTTTAACGTTTTCTCCAAGTTTGAGTCCTGCTGCACTCTCGAACGATGCAGAACAGTGTATCCGTTCTCTGGGGGCAATGAGATGAGCGAGGCCGAAACGTCTCGTAAATCGTTCAGAAACGAGTCATAAAAACCAACTGCGTGTATCTCGAACCCACACGTAACCCTACGTACTACCTATACCTATTTACGTCCGTGTAAAATTCCACGCATCTTTATAGTTTTTGAAAAATATACAGTGAATGAACAGAAGTGCATCGTCGGGCTCGCCTTTCGCTCATCTGCGCTACCGTAGTTCATAATTGTGGTATAAGAAATTCACCGGCGTTTAAACTTCAACGCGATTGAGAGGAAGTGGCGGACCCTTCGCGCTGTACGTTTCCAGGTGTAGAACGAAGAGAATCTAGGTACATCTGAGGTATCGGTGGAGTGTCACGCACGTGTCAGGGAGAACGTATCCCCCTTACTTGTTTCGTTTTGTCGTCGTAAAACACCTTCGATGTGCGTATTTTCCGTTCTAAGGTACTCGATCTCTTAACACTGTGGAGAGTTGGACGTAAAACGTACAAAGAGTTTTTTGATTTTTTTTACTTCGGATTAAAAAAGTTGAAACGAGTTTCTAATCCTCTAGACCCCGACCAAGATACCACGCAGCCGCCGTACGAAGTTGAAAACTAAAACCATTATTCCAACGGGATATATATATATATACGGTACAGTTTTTTTTTTTTTTTATTTTCAGAAATTCTCAAGATTCGCCGATTCTTATCTCTCTCTCTCTCTCTACACCGACGTTTCTTCCGTGGAATTGAAATCGTTCTTTTCTCTCACGGATTAAACGCAGCGAACTGGAATTAATAAATTATTGTTTATGCATGCAGAACTTTTGAAAACACGTTCATATTTTACGAAGTGAATTACGGTCTCGAACTTGGTGACGTCTCGTCGGTCAATCTTCGGAATCAGTGGTCAGTGACTTTCAAAAAAATCTCACATCCATCTCCAGCGTGCTCGCCATTTGAAAGCCATCGACCGAAAGTTTGCGTTCAAGTTACTAGCTTCCACTGCATCGGCTTCTTTGTTCGGAGGCAATGGTCCGGTGACATAGATGGATGTATGTTACCACTTCCGGTCTACGTGACCTTAGCTTCTAATTCGGTTGTAGCTAGGGCGTGATATGGGATTGAGAAAAAATTGGAGGATGATAATTTCAGCTGTTAGATTTATGTGGGTTATAAAATTGATCGATAATCTACGTGTAATCAATTCGAATGCACATTCATAGCGAAGAATGATTGTCTCAATTTCGACGAGAATATAAATGAAATTTCAAGAGAATCTTGAATACACATTGGAGACCGTCTCCTTGTGAATCGTATCGGGTATCTCGATAAAGTCGTTCCCCGTGATTTTTGGGCTTTCAAAATTTCTTGGGAATACGATGGATGAAAGAAGGAGTCGTTAAAACGAATCAATGTGTGCCTCGCCTCGTTACGAACAATTCCATTCCGCGCCGCGTCAACATCCACGCAAACGTTTTTTTTTTTTTTTTTTTTTTTTTTCTCTCCCTTTATTTGCGGACCCGCTTCGTTTGAGGACGGTACTCCGACGAGGGGTTCGTCTATAATTTCTTACCATCAGCCGCTGCTTTTACGCTGGTATTATTATACTTTTCAAACGATTCGAGAAATCTTTCTTCGCCTTAAAATGTTCTTATTTTATTTCATTTTCATTTTTCATTTATTTATCTTCTTTCGCCCGTAGGGATTCCAAATTTTATTGTTGTGAAATTTACTCGCCGCCCTTTGAGCGAGGGTGGTTTTCAAACGCTTCTGCCTCATCATGATAATGAAGCTCAGGATATGACGGGGGAAGTTGAAGCTCCGCATGCAAATGGTTGGAAATCGTGAAATCAATTTTTCGCTCGGATGCCGCAGCGATATTTTCAATGGGAGTGCGCCCTTCGATTATAAACGAAATCCCCATCTACTCCCTTCTATCTTTCGCATCATCAATTAAAGGACTATATTACCGTACAGGGTTCATCAAATATGAACATTTCGCTCGGTTCAAAAAATATATCCAATCCATATACACACCTATATATACGTATACAATATGTGAGATTTTTTCCCCCCCCCCCCCCGGCGAAGCAATAATTTTTTATCACCACTCAAACTCGTACCAAATGAACCATGTTCGCTAGGATGCGATACTACTTCACTCGAGTAACATCCTTCCATCGGATTCGCATTTAATTTCAACCGAGCTCTTCATTATTTTCTAGAATTTTGTTTTTTTATCACGATAAAAATAACCTTTGTCGTTAGTTATTAGGTTTCGCATTCATATCGTGATCGTCACCATAATTGCAACCTCGGCAAGAATCGTCGAGTTTGATGGTACGGACTGCGTGGTAAAGGGCGAAGAGCGGAGGGAAAATGTCGGTGTGGCTAATGCGCAACCACTTTGTTTCATAAGCGTCCCCATTAGGTCGCACTATTATCCCGCCGAGTCCTCGCGCTCCGAACGAAGGGCTTTTTAGCCATGGGCTAAAGCCACCGGCCTCACACACCCATTTCCTGGTATTTTACGCCTAGTCCCGCAGGTTAGACTTTACCGCGGTCATATCTCGGGACGACGGTCTCATTGGATAACCGGTGCGACTTTTTCACTTCACTCAGAGTATGTAAAAAGAAAATAAACAAATTATTTCCAAGGTGGAGAACTGACGATTCCACGGGACTTTGTCTTCTTCACGTTCTTCGCTACTCAACCCTGTTTGAGAAGATCTCTAACATGGTTTATTGGATCGGACAAAGAGCCACGTGAAATGTGATTCTCCATATTTCAGGAGATCCTTTCGATATTTTTCCCAAGCTTTTATGTCTTTTCTTATTTACTATTACGACTCAGCATCATATTTCGCGCGGCTCATGTCCGCTTGACAACGTAGCTTCTTGAGTAGTGGTGTCCAGATATATATATATATATATAAATTTTCCCGAACTAAAAAAAAAATTAATTAAAAAAGATCATCGCAATTGACTGATCTTTGATGTAATAAAGTGAAATCGACCTTTGCTTTCATCGTATTGAATACATCCGAGTAAAACTTTGAGGGTAATCAGTTCTTTGGGGTATACAGCGTCACTTTCAGTCGGGTCGTCCAACTGCGTTAATTACTTGATTGAATGAGGTGACTCGAGGGTCAACGTCAGTTTTCAGTAATCCGCTAAATTTGTCGGAGTTTAGATTTTCCACGCAGTTCGAATCGCACCGTTATTCATGTATGTGCATACACTAGTAACACGCGCATGCATATTGCACGTTTTTATGTAACGCGATCTGTGGGAATGAGTGTTCGCCTTCGCTGAAATCGGATATTCCTTTTCTTGAAAGAAGAGCGGCATCAGAACAGGAGATAGATAAGAGCCGCGGGAGCACCGGAGGGCTTTGTTCGAAGTGAAAAAAGAAAAATTTAATCGAATTAAGAAAGAAAAACGAAAAGATAAAAAGGAAGCATTAGCTAGCGAACGAGAAAATCTGCAATTTTATATATCACGTACATGTACGGCACATAAGTATACAGACATATACATATACGTTTCTCTGAATACTTCCATGGGAAATGGGTAAGCCGGGCATAAATAGTTAATCTCCAATTACCGGGTAATGGCCGAAGCTCGTAGAAAAGATAGGGCATTTAAAATGGGCGGAAAATTGAACTGGGAGTCAGTAAGGGCCGTACCAACTTGCTACCGACTACCGTCTTCCTTATTGTTAGTATCAAAGTATCATCGCGTTTCGCGCAATATCTTTTGTAACACGTGCGCTTAAACGCCAGGCAAAACGTTTATAACCCCTGCCGGTATATAAGTTTCGGACTCATAAGCGTCGTAAAAGTGATCACTGCCCCTGTTCCGAGCGAGAGCAAATTCCTCGAACGACAATATCGTCGAATTCATCGATCCCCAACGTTGCGATACCCGATGGATCACCTCGCAGACTCGCAATTATAAAAAACCGCAGGAATGATTTATATAATTCTCTTTTTTTCCACCGTCCTACCGAAAAAAGCTTTCGCCGTCGCAGGGATGTTTTTTCCGTTCCGTTCCGCGTCGTTATCCACTTCCGCGTATAACCCAAGTTCCCATAGAATTCGTTGATCATGATTTATTTCGCGACCTGAGGCTTGTCTATACGGGCGGCGGGGGCGTAGTAAAGCCGCGTTGTTGGGACAAAGTAGGCAATAAAGGGATGATTACAAGCGTGTGACCTGTTCATTACCCGAGCTTAAGTATCCCGGGTCGTTCTCTGGAAAACCGTCAACTTTGCGTAATCGTTGAGCATAACTGCTCGGCAGTTTGCTCTCTGACGTGAACAAAGATTCTGGTAATTAGTAAGGTGTCTGCTCTGTAATTTCTTGCGGAGAAAATCTCTCGCAATACGTGACTCTAATAAGCGCTCTTAATCTCCGTCGATCTTACGCCGGTAGACCAACAGCTATAAGTACAGCCGAGAAAACCTCATTGTGCTGCACATGTTATAACTGCAAATTAGTTGAACTTTCTTACAAGTTTCAAGTGTTCGTACGAAGTTTTTTTGCTCATTTAGCTTTTTATTTTTGGTAAATATTTATAGAATTCAAAGGAAGAAATAATTAATATGCATACTTTTTTCAGTGAACGTTTCACGTTTTTCCACACATTCCAGAGCATAATTTCAGTGCACACGAAAGCTTATAACGCTGAGCTTGTTTGCTCGAGCACCCGTATATACACTCCAACAAACCGTTAGCTGATTGTGAGTTATGGAGAGTAAAAAATTTCTCATTCAATTCATCAATTATTTAATTAATTATCATCTTGATACTGTCTAATGCGCGGGTATACCTTTAACACTGTACAATTTAATATAATCAACTATGAGATTATTATACTACTTTCGACCGACTGTTAGACTGTTATATTTGTAGTGCGTATTTTTCAAGTTTTCTGCACAAATGTTGAGGAATTATTTTTATTTTAACACAGAGGTTCTATTTTTCTACTATATCTCATTTATAAGAAAATTAGGTGAAACATGAAGAGGTACAGTATCAGGTGCGATGTGAAATGAGGGGGCGATGAACGGTGCGTTTTTGAAACGTTGGAAAAACCGAAAGTAGGTTACGAGTTATAGAGGAAATATAAAATGGAGAGGAAAAAAATAAATTGAAAAACCAAAATGATGGAGGAATTTTGATATTCCATTTTTTTCCCATCTTCTACTTCGAATCGAAACATTTTGCCGCATCGCGAAATACATTATCATCGGCGATATTAATATTATGATTTTCATTAGCAATCTATAGTTTGATGAAAAATTGAAAGATGAAAAAAGCAAAAACAACATCAAATTAAAAACAGTTGTTCGCACTCCTAATTTTTTTACCGAATACAACAACGAATATATCAAATTTTCATTCCCACCGATGTGAATAAAATAAAGAGGAGGAGAAATATTTCTCTTTACAAGTGGCATGTACTTACGTAAGTACATCGCTCCCCACGCGCGGAATTATTACACGTGACTGTTAGAGTTCGATTCTATAAAATAAAATAAAAATCATTTTTTTAATTGGGTTTGATATGCTTCTATTACGTATTTTGAGCTCAGAAATCCGAATCTGAAAGAAAAATTGGTCTATCTCTAAAATTGACCGAGTTATCGCCAATTTTCAGCTTTTTCGGGTCAAAAATAAAAAAGTGATTTTTTAGTCTATCTTAATGTATTTTGAGCTCAGGAATCAGCGTAGCGCTTTGTTGTGAGACGTCACCTTCGGGGCTGAGCAGAGGTGACGCTCCACAACAAACCGCGCGCCCGTGGCTACCTGACTCCAGCTAATGTAAGCTCCGGGCTCCCTCGTAGACCAAGAAATTCGAATATTTCGACCCATGCATGGATTGCGACGGAACAAAGTTGGTCCACGACTAAAGCCAATCGATGTGTCTTAATTTTTCTGCTGCCAACAGCGAATAATTGATGATTACTCGATCGATTGCATAAGGAGATGATTTTGGCTCTTAGATTTTATTTTTCAAAATTGATTGTATTACACGTTTTTTTATGTATTTTGACCTCAGGAACACGAATCCGTTGTCCAAATTGAGCTACGATTCTTTCTCTTCGGGATATCCTCAAATTTGTACCAAAAAATGCGAAAAAATGGGGATAACTCGGAAATTTGCGCAGATAGATTAATTCGGCTTTCAGATTCGAATTTCTGAGATCGAAATACATGAGAATAGCATGGAAAACCCGGGAAAAAAAAATGTTGATTTTTGACCCAAAAATCGATAAATTTGCGCGGGTTCAAATCCCTTTGGGGATTTTTGGGCCAAATTTTTTTTTTCTCGCGAATTGATCGTATGACACTATTTTGATGTATTTTGACCTCAGGAATCCGATTCTGCAAGGAAAATCGATCTATCTCTGAAATTGACCGAGTGATCGCCAATTTTCAGCTCTTCGGGATCAAGACTAAAAAATTCATTTTATCGTCTATTTTAATGTAGTTCGTACCCAGGAATTCGAATCTGAGAGAGTGAGAATTGATCGTATCGAGCTTTTCTTATGTATTTTGACCTCAGGAACACGAATCTGTTGTCCAAATTGAGCTACGATTCGTTCTCTTCGAGATATCCTCAAATTTGTACCAAAAAATGCGAAAAAATGGGGATAACTCGGAAATTTGCGCAGATAGATTAATTCGGCTTTCAGATTCGAATTTCTGAGATCGAAATACATGAGAATAGCATGGAAAACCCGGGAAAAAAAAATGTTGATTTTTGACCCAAAAATCGATAAATTTGCGCGGGTTCAAATCCCTTTGGGGATTTTTGGGCCAAATTTTTTTTTTTCTCGCGAATTGATCGTATGACACTATTTTGATGTATTTTGACCTCAGGAATCCGATTCTGCAAGGAAAATCGATCTATCTCTGAAATTGACCGAGTGATCGCCAATTTTCAGCTCTTCGGGATCAAGACTAAAAAATTCATTTTATCGTCTATTTTAATGTAGTTCGTACCCAGGAATTCGAATCTGAGAGAGTAAGAATTGATCGTATCGAGCTTTTCTTATGTATTTTGACCTCAGGAACACGAATCTGTTGTCCAAATTGAGCTACGATTCGTTCTCTTCGAGATATCCTCAAATTTGTACCAAAAAATGCGAAAAAATGGGGATAACTCGGAAATTTTCGCAGATAGATTAATTTGGCTTTCAGATTCAAATTTCTGAGTTCGAAATACATGAGAATAGCATGGGAAACCCGGGAAAAAAAAATGTTGATTTTTGACCCAAAAATCGATAAATTTGCGCGGGTTCAAATCCCTTTGGGGATTTTTGGGCCAAATTTTTTTTTTTCTCGCGAATTGATCGTATGACACTATTTTGAAGTATTTTGACCTCAGGAATCCGATTCTGCAAGGAAAATCGATCTATCTCTGAAATTGACCGAGTGATCGCCAATTTTCAGCTCTTCGGGATCAAGACTAAAAAATTCATTTTATCGTCTATTTTAATGTAGTTCGTACCCAGGAATTCGAATCTGAGAGAGTAAGAATTGATCGTATCGAGCTTTTCTTATGTATTTTGACCTCAGGAACACGAATCTGTTGTCCAAATTGAGCTACGATTCGTTCTCTTCGAGATATCCTCAAATTTGTACCAAAAAATGCGAAAAAATGGGGATAACTCGGAAATTTTCGCAGATAGATTAATTTGGCTTTCAGATTCAAATTTCTGAGATCGAAATACATGAGAATAGCATGGGAAACCCGGGAAAAAAAAATGTTGATTTTTGACCCAAAAATCGATAAATTTGCGCGGGTTCAAATCCCTTTGGGGATTTTTGGGCCAAATTTTTTTTTTTCTCGCGAATTGATCGTATGACACTATTCTGATGTATTTTGACCTCAGGAATCCGATTCTGCAAGAAAAATCGATCTATCTCTGAAATTGACCGAGTGATCGCCAATTTTAAGCTCTTCGGGATCAAGACTAAAAAATTCATTTTATCGTCTATTTTAATGTAGTTCGTACCCAGGAATTCGAATCTAAGAGAGTAAGAATTGATCGTATCGAGCTTTTCTTATGTATTTTGACCTCAGGAACACGAATCTGTTGTCCAAATTGAGCTACGATTCGTTCTCTTCGAGATATCCTCAAATTTGTACCAAAAAATGCGAAAAAATGGGGATAACTCGGAAATTTTCGCAGATAGATTAATTTGGCTTTCAGATTCAAATTTCTGAGATCGAAATACATGAGAATAGCATGGGAAACCCGGGAAAAAAAAATGTTGATTTTTGACCCAAAAATCGATAAATTTGCGCGGGTTCAAATCCCTTTGGGGATTTTTGGGCCAAATTTTTTTTTTTCTCGCGAATTGATCGTATGACACTATTCTGATGTATTTTGACCTCAGGAATCCGATTCTGCGAGGAAAATCGATCTATCTCTGAAATTGACCGAGTGATCGCCAATTTTCAGCTCTTCGGGATCAAGACTAAAAAATTCATTTTATCGTCTATTTTAATGTAGTTCGTACCCAGGAATTCGAATCTGAGAAAGTAAGAATTGATCGTATCGAGCTTTTCTTATGTATTTTGACCTCAGGAACACGAATCCGTTGTCCAAATTGAGCTGCGATTCGTTCTCTCCGAGATATCCTCGAATTTGTACCAAAAAATGCGAAAAAATGGGGATAACTCGGAAATTTTCGCAGATAGATTAATTCGGCTTTCAGATTCGTATTTCTGAGATCGAAATACATGAGAATAGCATGGAAAACCCGGGAAAAAAAAATGTTGATTTTTGACCCAAAAATCGATAAATTTGCGCGGGTTCAAATCCCTTTGGGGATTTTTGGGCCAAATTTTTTTTTTTCTCGCGAATTGATCGTATGACACTATTTTGAAGTATTTTGACCTCAGGAATCCGATTCTGCAAGGAAAATCGATCTATCTCTGAAATTGACCGAGTGATCGCCAATTTTAAGCTCTTCGGGATCAAGACTAAAAAATTCATTTTATCGTCTATTTTAATGTAGTTCGTACCCAGGAATTCGAATCTGAGAGAGTAAGAATTGATCGTATCGAGCTTTTCTTATGTATTTTGACCTCAGGAACACGAATCTGTTGTCCAAATTGAGCTACGATTCGTTCTCTTCGAGATATCCTCAAATTTGTACCAAAAAATGCGAAAAAATGGGGATAACTCGGAAATTTGCGCAGATAGATTAATTCGGCTTTCAGATTCGAATTTCTGAGATCGAAATACATGAGAATAGCATGGAAAACCCGGGAAAAAAAAATGTTGATTTTTGACCCAAAAATCGATAAATTTGCGCGGGTTCAAATCCCTTTGGGGATTTTTGGGCCAAATTTTTTTTTTCCTCGCGAATTGATCGTATGACACTATTTTGAAGTATTTTGACCTCAGAAATCCGATTCTGCAAGGAAAATCGATCTATCTCTGAAATTGACCGAGTGATCGCCAATTTTCAGCTCTTCGGGATCAAGACTAAAAAATTCATTTTATCGTCTATTTTAATGTAGTTCGTACCCAGGAATTCGAATCTGAGAGAGTAAGAATTGATCGTATCGAGCTTTTCTTATGTATTTTGACCTCAGGAACACGAATCTGTTGTCCAAATTGAGCTACGATTCGTTCTCTTCGAGATATCCTCAAATTTGTACCAAAAAATGCGAAAAAATGGGGATAACTCGGAAATTTGCGCAGATAGATTAATTCGGCTTTCAGATTCGAATTTCTGAGATCGAAATACATGAGAATAGCATGGAAAACCCGGGAAAAAAAATGTTGATTTTTGACCCAAAAATCGATAAATTTGCGCGGGTTCAAATCCCTTTGGGGATTTTTGGGCCAAATTTTTTTTTTTCTCGCGAATTGATCGTATGACACTATTTTGATGTATTTTGACCTCAGGAATCCGATTCTGCAAGGAAAATCGATCTATCTCTGAAATTGACCGAGTGATCGCCAATTTTCAGCTCTTCGGGATCAAGACTAAAAAATTCATTTTATCGTCTATTTTAATGTAGTTCGTACCCAGGAATTCGAATCTAAGAGAGTAAGAATTGATCGTATCGAGCTTTTCTTATGTATTTTGACCTCAGGAACACGAATCTGTTGTCCAAATTGAGCTACGATTCGTTCTCTTCGAGATATCCTCAAATTTGTACCAAAAAATGCGAAAAAATGGGGATAACTCGGAAATTTTCGCAGATAGATTAATTTGGCTTTCAGATTCAAATTTCTGAGATCGAAATACATGAGAATAGCATGGGAAACCCGGGAAAAAAAAATGTTGATTTTTGACCCAAAAATCGATAAATTTGCGCGGGTTCAAATCCCTTTGGGGATTTTTGGGCCAAATTTTTTTTTTTCTCGCGAATTGATCGTATGACACTATTCTGATGTATTTTGACCTCAGGAATCCGATTCTGCGAGGAAAATCGATCTATCTCTGAAATTGACCGAGTGATCGCCAATTTTCAGCTCTTCGGGATCAAGACTAAAAAATTCATTTTATCGTCTATTTTAATGTAGTTCGTACCCAGGAATTCGAATCTGAGAAAGTAAGAATTGATCGTATCGAGCTTTTCTTATGTATTTTGACCTCAGGAACACGAATCCGTTGTCCAAATTGAGCTGCGATTCGTTCTCTCCGAGATATCCTCGAATTTGTACCAAAAAATGCGAAAAAATGGGGATAACTCGGAAATTTTCGCAGATAGATTAATTCGGCTTTCAGATTCGTATTTCTGAGATCGAAATACATGAGAATAGCATGGAAAACCCGGGAAAAAAAAATGTTGATTTTTGACCCAAAAATCGATAAATTTGCGCGGGTTCAAATCCCTTTGGGGATTTTTGGGCCAAATTTTTTTTTTCCTCGCGAATTGATCGTATGACACTATTTTGAAGTATTTTGACCTCAGAAATCCGATTCTGCAAGGAAAATCGATCTATCTCTGAAATTGACCGAGTGATCGCCAATTTTCAGCTCTTCGGGATCAAGACTAAAAAATTCATTTTATCGTCTATTTTAATGTAGTTCGTACCCAGGAATTCGAATCTGAGAGAGTAAGAATTGATCGTATCGAGCTTTTCTTATGTATTTTGACCTCAGGAACACGAATCTGTTGTCCAAATTGAGCTACGATTCGTTCTCTTCGAGATATCCTCAAATTTGTACCAAAAAATGCGAAAAAATGGGGATAACTCGGAAATTTGCGCAGATAGAATTATTCGGCTTTCAGATTCGAATTTCTGAGATCGAAATACATGAGAATAGCATGGAAAACCCGGGAAAAAAAATGTTGATTTTTGACCCAAAAATCGATAAATTTGCGCGGGTTCAAATCCCTTTGGGGATTTTTGGGCCAAATTTTTTTTTTTCTCGCGAATTGATCGTATGACACTATTTTGATGTATTTTGACCTCAGGAATCCGATTCTGCAAGGAAAATCGATCTATCTCTGAAATTGACCGAGTGATCGCCAATTTTCAGCTCTTCGGGATCAAGACTAAAAAATTCATTTTATCGTCTATTTTAATGTAGTTCGTACCCAGGAATTCGAATCTGAGAGAGTAAGAATTGATCGTATCGAGCTTTTCTTATGTATTTTGACCTCAGGAACACGAATCTGTTGTCCAAATTGAGCTACGATTCGTTCTCTTCGAGATATCCTCAAATTTGTACCAAAAAATGCGAAAAAATGGGGATAACTCGGAAATTTGCGCAGATAGATTAATTCGGCTTTCAGATTCGAATTTCTGAGATCGAAATACATGAGAATAGCATGGAAAACCCGGGAAAAAAAATGTTGATTTTTGACCCAAAAATCGATAAATTTGCGCGGGTTCAAATCCCTTTGGGGATTTTTGGGCCAAATTTTTTTTTTTCTCGCGAATTGATCGTATGACACTATTTTGATGTATTTTGACCTCAGGAATCCGATTCTGCAAGGAAAATCGATCTATCTCTGAAATTGACCGAGTGATCGCCAATTTTCAGCTCTTCGGGATCAAGACTAAAAAATTCATTTTATCGTCTATTTTAATGTAGTTCGTACCCAGGAATTCGAATCTGAGAGAGTAAGAATTGATCGTATCGAGCTTTTCTTATGTATTTTGACCTCAGGAACACGAATCTGTTGTCCAAATTGAGCTACGATTCGTTCTCTTCGAGATATCCTCAAATTTGTACCAAAAAATGCGAAAAAATGGGGATAACTCGGAAATTTTCGCAGATAGATTAATTTGGCTTTCAGATTCAAATTTCTGAGTTCGAAATACATGAGAATAGCATGGGAAACCCGGAAAAAAAAAATGTTGATTTTTGACCCAAAAATCGATAAATTTGCGCGGGTTCAAATCCCTTTGGGGATTTTTGGGCCAAATTTTTTTTTTTCTCGCGAATTGATCGTATGACACTATTTTGAAGTATTTTGACCTCAGGAATCCGATTCTGCAAGGAAAATCGATCTATCTCTGAAATTGACCGAGTGATCGCCAATTTTCAGCTCTTCGGGATCAAGACTAAAAAATTCATTTTATCGTCTATTTTAATGTAGTTCGTACCCAGGAATTCGAATCTGAGAGAGTAAGAATTGATCGTATCGAGCTTTTCTTATGTATTTTGACCTCAGGAACACGAATCTGTTGTCCAAATTGAGCTACGATTCGTTCTCTTCGAGATATCCTCAAATTTGTACCAAAAAATGCGAAAAAATGGGGATAACTCGGAAATTTGCGCAGATAGATTAATTCGGCTTTCAGATTCGAATTTCTGAGATCGAAATACATGAGAATAGCATGGAAAACCCGGGAAAAAAAAATGTTGATTTTTGACCCAAAAATCGATAAATTTGCGCGGGTTCAAATCCCTTTGGGGATTTTTGGGCCAAATTTTTTTTTTCCTCGCGAATTGATCGTATGACACTATTTTGAAGTATTTTGACGTCAGGAATCCGATTCTGCAAGGAAAATCGATCTATCTCTGAAATTGACCGAGTGATCGCCAATTTTCAGCTCTTCGGGATCAAGACTAAAAAATTAAATTCATTTTATCGTCTATTTTAATGTAGTTCGTACCCAGGAATTCGAATCTGAGAGAGTAAGAATTGATCGTATCAAGCTTTCCTTATGTATTTTGACCTCAGGAACACGAATCTGTTGTTCAAATTGAGCTACGATTCGTTCTCTTCGAGATATCCTCAAATTTGTACCAAGAAATGCGAAAAAATGGGGATAACTCGGAAATTTTCGAAGATAGATTAATTCGGCTTTCAGATTCGAATTTCTGAGATCGCAATACATAAGAATAGCATGGGAAACCCGGGAAAAAAAAATGTTGATTTTTGACCCAAAAATCGATAAATTTGCGCGGGTTCAGATCCCTTTGGGGATTTTTGGGCCAAATTTTTTTTTTTCTCGCGAATTGATCGTATGACACTATTCTGATGTATTTTGACCTCAGGAATCCGATTCTGCAAGGAAAATCGATCTATCTCTGAAATTGACCGAGTGATCGCCAATTTTCAGCTCTTCGGGATCAAGACTAAAAAATTCATTTTATCGTCTATTTTAATGTAGTTCGTACCCAGGAATTCGAATCTGAGAGAGTAAGAATTGATCGTATCAAGCTTCTCTTATGTAATTTGACCTCAGGAACACGAATCTGTTGTCCAAATTGAGCTACGATTCGTTCTCTTCGAGATATCCTCAAATTTGTACAAAAAAATGCGAAAAAATGGGGATAACTCGGAAATTTTCGCAGATAGATTAATTTGGCTTTCAGATTCGAATTTCTGAGATCGAAATACATGAGAATAGCATGGGAAACCCGGGAAAAAAAAATGTTGATTTTTGACCTAAAAATCGATAAATTTGCGCGGGTTCAAATCCCTTTGGGGATTTTTGGGCCAAATTTTTTTTTTTCTCGCGAATTGATCGTATGACACTATTCTGATGTATTTTGACCTCAGGAATCCGATTCTGCAAGGAAAATCGATCTATCTCTGAAATTGACCGATTGATCGCCAATTTTCAGCTCTTCGGGATCAAGACTAAAAAATTCATTTTATCGTCTATTTTAATGTAGTTCGTACCCAGGAATTCGAATCTGAGAAAGTAAGAATTGATCGTATCAAGCTTTCCTTATGTATTTTGACCTCAGGAACACGAATTTGTTGTTCAAATTGAGCTACGATTCGTTCTCTTCGAGATATCCTCAAATTTGTACCAAGAAATGCGAAAAAATGGGGATAACTCGGAAATTTTCGAAGATAGATTAATTCGGCTTTCAGATTCGAATTTCTGAGATCGCAATACATGAGAATAGCATGGGAAACCCGGGAAAAAAAAATGTTGATTTTTGACCCAAAAATCGATAAATTTGCGCGGGTTCAGATCCCTTTGGGGATTTTTGGGCCAAATTTTTTTTTTTCTCGCGAATTGATCGTATGACACTATTCTGATGTATTTTGACCTCAGGAATCCGATTCTGCAAGAAAAATCGATCTATCTCTGAAATTGACCGAGTGATCGCCAATTTTCAGCTCTTCGGGATCAAGACTAAAAAATTCATTTTATCGTCTATTTTAATGTAGTTCGTACCCAGGAATTCGAATCTGAGAGAGTAAGAATTGATCGTATCGAGCTTCTCTTATGTAATTTGACCTCAGGAACACGAATCTGTTGTCCAAATTGAGCTACGATTCGTTCTCTTCGAGATATCCTCAAATTTGTACAAAAAAATGCGAAAAAATGGGGATAACTCGGAAATTTTCGCAGATAGATTAATTTGGCTTTCAGATTCGAATTTCTGAGATCGAAATACATGAGAATAGCACGGGAAACCCGGGAAAAAAAATGTTGATTTTTGACCCAAAAATTGATAAATTTGCGCGGGTTCAAATCCCTTTGGGGATTTTTGGGCCAAATTTTTTTTTTTCTCGCGAATTGATCGTATGACACTATTCTGATGTATTTTGACCTCAGGAATCCGATTTTGCAAGGAAAATCGATCTATCTCTGAAATTGACCGATTGATCGCCAATTTTCAGCTCTTCGGGATCAAGACTAAAAAATTCATTTTATCGTCTATTTTAATGTAGTTCGTACCCAGGAATTCGAATCTGAGAGAGTAAGAATTGATCGTATCGAGCTTCTCTTATGTAATTTGACCTCGGGAACACGAATCTGTCGTCCAAATGAGCTACGATTCGTTCTCTTCGAGATATCCTCAAATTTGTACAAAAAAATGCGAAAAAATGGGGATAACTCGGAAATTTTCGCAGATAAATTAATTTGGCTTTCAGATTCGAATTTCTGAGATCGAAATACATGAGAATAGCATGGAAGACCCGGGAAAAAAAAATGTTGATTTTTGACCCAAAAATTGATAAATTTGCGCGGGTTCAAATCCCTTTGGGGATTTTTGGGCCAAATTTTTTTTTTCTCGCGAATTGATCGTATGACACTATTCTGATGTATTTTGACCTCAGGAATCCGATTCTGCAAGGAAAATCGATCTATCTCTGAAATTGACCGAGTGATCGCCAATTTTCAGCTCTTCGGGATCAAGACTAAAAAATTCATTTTATCGTCTATTTTAATGTAGTTCGTACCCAGGAATTCGAATCTGAGAGAGTAAGAATTGATCGTATCAAGCTTTCCTTATGTATTTTGACCTCAGGAACACGAATCTGTTGTTCAAATTGAGCTACGATTCGTTCTCTTCGAGATATCCTCAAATTTGTACCAAGAAATGCGAAAAAATGGGGATAACTCGGAAATTTTCGAAGATAGATTAATTCGGCTTTCAGATTCGAATTTCTGAGATCGAAATACATGAGAATAGCATGGGAAACCCGGGAAAAAAAAATGTTGATTTTTGACCCAAAAATCGATAAATTTGCGCGGGTTCAAATCCCTTTGGGGATTTTTGGGCCAAATTTTTTTTTTTCTCGCGAATTGATCGTATGACACTATTCTGATGTATTTTGACCTCAGGAATCCGATTCTGCAAGAAAAATCGATCTATCTCTGAAATTGACCGAGTGATCGCCAATTTTCAGCTCTTCGGGATCAAGACTAAAAAATTCATTTTATCGTCTATTTTAATGTAGTTCGTACCCAGGAATTCGAATCTGAGAGAGTAAGAATTGATCGTATCGAGCTTCTCTTATGTAATTTGACCTCAGGAACACGAATCTGTTGTCCAAGTTGAGCTACGATTCGTTCTCTTCGAGATATCCTCAAATTTGTACAAAAAAATGCGAAAAAATGGGGATAACTCGGAAATTTTCGCAGATAGATTAATTTGGCTTTCAGATTCGAATTTCTGAGATCGAAATAAATGAGAATAGCACGGGAAACCCGGGAAAAAAAAATGTTGATTTTTGACCTAAAAATCGATAAATTTGCGCGGGTTCAAATCCCTTTGGGGATTTTTGGGCCAAATTTTTTTTTTCTCGCGAATTGATCGTATGACACTATTCTGATGTATTTTGACCTCAGGAATCCGATTCTGCAAGGAAAATCGATCTATCTCTGAAATTGACCGAGTGATCGCCAATTTTCAGCTCTTCGGGATCAAGACTAAAAAATTCATTTTATCGTCTATTTTAATGTAGTTCGTACCCAGGAATTCGAATCTGAGAGAGTAAGAATTGATCGTATCGAGCTTCTCTTATGTAATTTGACCTCGGGAACACGAATCTGTTGTCCAAATTGAGCTTCGATTCGTTCTCTTCGAGATATCCTCAAATTTGTACAAAAAAATGCGAAAAAATGGGGATAACTCGGAAATTTTCGCAGATAGATTAATTCGGCTTTCAGATTCGAATTTCTGAGATCGAAATACATGAGAATAGCATGGGACACCCGGGAAAAAAAAATGTTGATTTTTGACCTAAAAATCGATAAATTTGCGCGGGTTCAAATCCCTTTGGGGATTTTTGGGCCAAATTTTTTTTTTTCTCGCGAATTGATCGTATGACACTATTCTGATGTATTTTGACCTCAGGAATCCGATTCTGCAAGAAAAATCGATCTATCTCTGAAATTGACCGAGTGATCGCCAATTTTCAGCTCTTCGGGATCAAGACTAAAAAATTCATTTTATCGTCTATTTTAATGTAGTTCGTACCCAGGAATTCGAATCTGAGAAAGTAAGAATTGATCGTATCAAGCTTTCCTTATGTATTTTGACCTCAGGAACACGAATTTGTTGTTCAAATTGAGCTACGATTCGTTCTCTTCGAGATATCCTCAAATTTGTACCAAGAAATGCGAAAAAATGGGGATAACTCGGAAATTTTCGAAGATAGATTAATTCGGCTTTCAGATTCGAATTTCTGAGATCGCAATACATGAGAATAGCATGGGAAACCCGGGAAAAAAAAATGTTGATTTTTGACCCAAAAATCGATAAATTTGCGCGGGTTCAAATCCCTTTGGGGATTTTTTGGGCCAAATTTTTTTTTTTCTCGCGAATTGATCGTATGACACTATTCTGATGTATTTTGACCTCAGGAATCCGATTCTGCAAGAAAAATCGATCTATCTCTGAAATTGACCGAGTGATCGCCAATTTTCAGCTCTTCGGGATCAAGACTAAAAAATTCATTTTATCGTCTATTTTAATGTAGTTCGTACCCAGGAATTCGAATCTGAGAGAGTAAGAATTGATCGTATCGAGCTTTTCTTATGTAATTTGACCTCAGGAACACGAATCTGTTGTCCAAATTAAGCTACGATTCGTTCTCTTCGAGATATCCTCAAATTTGTACCAAAAAATGCGAAAAAATGGGGATAACTCGGAAATTTTCGCAGATAGATTAATTTGGCTTTCAGATTCAAATTTCTGAGATCGAAATACATGAGAATAGCATGGGAAACCCGGGAAAAAAAAATGTTGATTTTTGACCCAAAAATCGATAAATTTGCGCGGGTTCAAATCCCTTTGGGGATTTTTGGGCCAAATTTTTTTTTTTCCCGCGAATTGATCGTATGACACTATTCTGATGTATTTTGACCTCAGGAATCCGATTCTGCAAGAAAAATCGATCTATCTCTGAAATTGACCGAGTGATCGCCAATTTTCAGCTCTTCGGGATCAAGACTAAAAAATTCATTTTATCGTCTATTTTAATGTAGTTCGTACCCAGGAATTCGAATCTGAGAAAGTAAGAATTGATCGTATCAAGCTTTCCTTATGTATTTTGACCTCAGGAACACGAATCTGTTGTCCAAATTGAGCTACGATTCGTTCTCTTCGAGATATCCTCAAATTTGTACAAAAAAATGCGAAAAAATGGGGATAACTCGAAAATTTTCGCAGATAGATTAATTTGGCTTTCAGATTCGAATTTCTGAGATCGAAATAAATGAGAATAGCACGGGAAACCCGGGAAAAAAAAATGTTGATTTTTGACCTAAAAATCGATAAATTTGCGCGGGTTCAAATCCCTTTGGGGATTTTTGGGCCAAATTTTTTTTTTTCTCGCGAATTGATTGTATGACACTATTCTGATGTATTTTGACCTCAGGAATCCGATTCTGCAAGGAAAATCGATCTATCTCTGAAATTGACCGAGTGATCGCCAATTTTCAGCTCTTCGGGATCAAGACTAAAAAATTCATTTTATCGTCTATTTTAATGTAGTTCGTACCCAGGAATTCGAATCTGAGAGAGTAAGAATTGATCGTATCGAGCTTCTCTTATGTAATTTGACCTCGGGAACACGAATCTGTTGTCCAAATTGAGCTTCGATTCGTTCTCTTCGAGATATCCTCAAATTTGTACAAAAAAATGCGAAAAAATGGGGATAACTCGGAAATTTTCGCAGATAGATTAATTCGGCTTTCAGATTCGAATTTCTGAGATCGAAATACATGAGAATAGCATGGGACACCCGGGAAAAAAAAATGTTGATTTTTGACCTAAAAATCGATAAATTTGCGCGGGTTCAAATCCCTTTGGGGATTTTTGGGCCAAATTTTTTTTTTTCTCGCGAATTGATCGTATGACACTATTCTGATGTATTTTGACCTCAGGAATCCGATTCTGCAAGGAAAATCGATCTATCTCTGAAATTGACCGATTGATCGCCAATTTTCAGCTCTTCGGGATCAAGACTAAAAAATTCATTTTATCGTCTATTTTAATGTAGTTCGTACCCAGGAATTCGAATCTGAGAAAGTAAGAATTGATCGTATCAAGCTTTCCTTATGTATTTTGACCTCAGGAACACGAATTTGTTGTTCAAATTGAGCTACGATTCGTTCTCTTCGAGATATCCTCAAATTTGTACCAAGAAATGCGAAAAAATGGGGATAACTCGGAAATTTTCGAAGATAGATTAATTCGGCTTTCAGATTCGAATTTCTGAGATCGCAATACATGAGAATAGCATGGGAAACCCGGGAAAAAAAAATGTTGATTTTTGACCCAAAAATCGATAAATTTGCGCGGGTTCAAATCCCTTTGGGGATTTTTGGGCCAAATTTTTTTTTTTCTCGCGAATTGATCGTATGACACTATTCTGATGTATTTTGACCTCAGGAATCCGATTCTGCAAGAAAAATCGATCTATCTCTGAAATTGACCGAGTGATCGCCAATTTTCAGCTCTTCGGGATCAAGACTAAAAAATTCATTTTATCGTCTATTTTAATGTAGTTCGTACCCAGGAATTCGAATCTGAGAGAGTAAGAATTGATCGTATCGAGCTTTTCTTATGTAATTTGACCTCAGGAACACGAATCTGTTGTCCAAATTGAGCTACGATTCGTTCTCTTCGAGATATCCTCAAATTTGTACCAAAAAATGCGAAAAAATGGGGATAACTCGGAAATTTTCGCAGATAGATTAATTTGGCTTTCAGATTCAAATTTCTGAGATCGAAATACATGAGAATAGCATGGGAAACCCGGGAAAAAAAAATGTTGATTTTTGACCTAAAAATCGATAAATTTGCGCGGGTTCAAATCCCTTTGGGGATTTTTGGGCCAAATTTTTTTTTTTCTCGCGAATTGATCGTATGACACTATTCTGATGTATTTTGACCTCAGGAATCCGATTCTGCAAGAAAAATCGATCTATCTCT
This sequence comes from Athalia rosae, assembly GCF_917208135.1. Taxonomy (NCBI): domain Eukaryota; kingdom Metazoa; phylum Arthropoda; class Insecta; order Hymenoptera; family Athaliidae; genus Athalia; species Athalia rosae. The sequence continues at coordinate 19,898,822 of NC_064026.1, read as the reverse complement.
GAAATTGACCGAGTGATCGCCAATTTTCAGCTCTTCGGGATCAAGACTAAAAAATTCATTTTATCGTCTATTTTAATGTAGTTCGTACCCAGGAATTCGAATCTGAGAAAGTAAGAATTGATCGTATCAAGCTTTCCTTATGTATTTTGACCTCAGGAACACGAATCTGTTGTCCAAATTGAGCTACGATTCGTTCTCTTCGAGATATCCTCAAATTTGTACAAAAAAATGCGAAAAAATGGGGATAACTCGAAAATTTTCGCAGATAGATTAATTTGGCTTTCAGATTCGAATTTCTGAGATCGAAATAAATGAGAATAGCACGAGAAACCCGGGAAAAAAAAATGTTGATTTTTGACCTAAAAATCGATAAATTTGCGCGGGTTCAAATCCCTTTGGGGATTTTTGGGCCAAATTTTTTTTTTTCTCGCGAATTGATCGTATGACACTATTCTGATGTATTTTGACCTCAGGAATCCGATTCTGCAAGGAAAATCGATCTATCTCTGAAATTGACCGATTGATCGCCAATTTTCAGCTCTTCGGGATCAAGACTAAAAAAAATTCATTTTATCGTCTATTTTAATGTAGTTCGTACCCAGGAATTCGAATCTGAGAAAGTAAGAATTGATCGTATCAAGCTTTCCTTATGTATTTTGACCTCAGGAACACGAATTTGTTGTTCGAATTGAGCTACGATTCGTTCTCTTCGAGATATCCTCAAATTTGTACCAAGAAATGCGAAAAAATGGGGATAACTCGGAAATTTTCGAAGATAGATTAATTCGGCTTTCAGATTCGAATTTCTGAGATCGCAATACATGAGAATAGCATGGGAAACCTGGGAAAAAAAAATGTTGATTTTTGACCCAAAAATCGATAAATTTGCGCGGGTTCAAATCCCTTTGGGGATTTTTGGGCCAAATTTTTTTTTTTCTCGCGAATTGATCGTATGACACTATTCTGATGTATTTTGACCTCAGGAATCCGATTCTGCAAGAAAAATCGATCTATCTCTGAAATTGACCGAGTGATCGCCAATTTTCAGCTCTTCGGGATCAAGACTAAAAAATTCATTTTATCGTCTATTTTAATGTAGTTCGTACCCAGGAATTCGAATCTGAGAGAGTAAGAATTGATCGTATCGAGCTTCTCTTATGTAATTTGACCTCAGGAACACGAATCTGTTGTCCAAATTGAGCTACGATTCGTTCTCTTCGAGATATCCTCAAATTTGTACAAAAAAATGCGAAAAAATGGGGATAACTCGGAAATTTTCGCAGATAGATTAATTTGGCTTTCAGATTCGAATTTCTGAGATCGAAATACATGAGAATAGCATGGAAAACCCGGGAAAAAAAAATGTTGATTTTTGACCCAAAAATTGATAAATTTGCGCGGGTTCAAATCCCTTCGGGGATTTTTGGGCCAAATTTTTTTTTTTCTCGCGAATTGATCGTATGACACTATTCTGATGTATTTTGACCTCAGGAATCCGATTCTGCAAGGAAAATCGATCTATCTCTGAAATTGACCGAGTGATCGCCAATTTTCAGCTCTTCGGGATCAAGACTAAAAAATTCATTTTATCGTCTATTTTAATGTAGTTCGTACCCAGGAATTCGAATCTGAGAAAGTAAAAATTGATCGTATCGAGCTTTCCTTATGTATTTTGACCTCAGGAACACGAATCTGTTGTCCAAATTGAGCTACGATTCGTTCTCTTCGAGATATCCTCAAATTTGTACAAAAAAATGCGAAAAAATGGGGATAACTCGGAAATTTTCGCAGATAGATTAATTTGGCTTTCAGATTCGAATTTCTGAGATCGAAATACATGAGAATAGCATGGGAAACCCGGGAAAAAAAAATGTTGATTTTTGACCTAAAAATCGATAAATTTGCGCGGGTTCAAATCCCTTTGGGGATTTTTGGGCCAAATTTTTTTTTTTCTCGCGAATTGATCGTATGACACTATTCTGATGTATTTTGACCTCAGGAATCCGATTCTGCAAGAAAAATCAATCTATCTCTGAAATTGACCGAGTGATCGCCAATTTTCAGCTATTCGGGATCAAGACTAAAAAATTCATTTTATCGTCTATTTTAATGTAGTTCGTACCCAGGAATTCGAATCTGAGAGAGTAAGAATTGATCGTATCGAGCTTCTCTTATGTAATTTGACCTCAGGAACACGAATCTGTTGTCCAAATTGAGCTACGATTCGTTCTCTTCGAGATATCCTCAAATTTGTACCAAAAAATGCGAAAAAATGGGGATAACTCGGAAATTTTCGCAGATAAATTAATTTGGCTTTCAGATTCGAATTTCTGAGATCGAAATACATGAGAATAGCATGGAAAACCCGGGAAAAAAAAATGTTGATTTTTGACCCAAAAATCGATAAATTTGCGCGGGTTCAAATCCCTTTGGGGATTTTTGGGTCAAATTTTTTTTTTTCTCGCGAATTGATCGTATGACACTATTCTGATGTATTTTGACCTCAGGAATCCGATTCTGCAAGAAAAATCGATCTATCTCTGAAATTGACCGAGTGCTCGCCAATTTTCAGCTTTTCGGGATCAAGACTAAAAAATTCATTTTATCGTCTATTTAAATGTAGTTCGTACCCAGGAATTCGAATCTGAGAGAGTAAGAATTGATCGTATCGAGCTTCTCTTATGTAATTTGACCCCAGGAACACGAATCTGTTGTCCAAATTGAGCTACGATTCGTTCTCTTCGAGATATCCTCAAATTTGTACAAAAAAATGCGAAAAAATGGGGATAACTCGGAAATTTTCGCAGATAGATTAATTTGGCTTTCAGATTCGAATTTCTGAGATCGAAATACATGAGAATAGCATGGAAAACCCGGGAAAAAAAAATGTTGATTTTTGACCCAAAAATTGATAAATTTGCGCGGGTTCAAATTCCTTCGGGGATTTTTGGGCCAAATTTTTTTTTTTCTCGCGAATTGATCGTATGACACTATTCTGATGTATTTTGACCTCAGGAATCCGATTCTGCAAGGAAAATCGATCTATCTCTGAAATTGACCGAGTGATCGCCAATTTTCAGCTCTTCGGGATCAAGACTAAAAAATTCATTTTATCGTCTATTTTAATGTAGTTCGTACCCAGGAATTCGAATCTGAGAAAGTAAAAATTGATCGTATCGAGCTTTCCTTATGTATTTTGACCTCAGGAACACGAATCTGTTGTCCAAATTGAGCTACGATTCGTTCTCTTCGAGATATCCTCAAATTTGTACAAAAAAATGCGAAAAAATGGGGATAACTCGGAAATTTTCGCAGATAGATTAATTTGGCTTTCAGATTCGAATTTCTGAGATCGAAATACATGAGAATAGCATGGGAAACCCGGGAAAAAAAAATGTTGATTTTTGACCTAAAAATCGATAAATTTGCGCGGGTTCAAATCCCTTTGGGGATTTTTGGGCCAAATTTTTTTTTTTCTCGCGAATTGATCGTATGACACTATTCTGATGTATTTTGACCTCAGGAATCCGATTCTGCAAGAAAAATCAATCTATCTCTGAAATTGACCGAGTGATCGCCAATTTTCAGCTCTTCGGGATCAAGACTAAAAAATTCATTTTATCGTCTATTTTAATGTAGTTCGTACCCAGGAATTCGAATCTGAGAGAGTAAGAATTGATCGTATCGGGCTTCTCTTATGTAATTTGACCTCAGGAACACGAATCTGTTGTCCAAATTGAGCTACGATTCGTTCTCTTCGAGATATCCTCAAATTTGTACCAAAAAATGCGAAAAAATGGGGATAACTCGAAAATTTTCGCAGATAGATTAATTCGGCTTTCAGATTCGAATTTCTGAGATCGAAATACATGAGAATAGCATGGAAAACCCGGGAAAAAAAAATTTCGATTTTTGACCCAAAAATCGATAAATTTGCGCGGGTTCAAATCCCTTTGGGGATTTTTGGGCCAAATTTTTTTTTTTCTCGCGAATTGATCGTATGACACTATTCTGATGTATTTTGACCTCAGGAATCCGATTCTGCAAGGAAAATCGATCTATCTCTGAAATTGACCGATTGATCGCCAATTTTCAGCTCTGCGGGATCAAGAATAAAAAATTCATTTTATCGTCTATTTTAATGTAGTTCGTACCCAGGAATTCGAATCTGAGAAAGTAAGAATTGATCGTATCAAGCTTTCCTTATGTATTTTGACCTCAGGAACACGAATCTGTTGTTCAAATTGAGCTACGATTCGTTCTCTTCGAGATATCCTCAAATTTGTACCAAAAAATGCGAAAAAATGGGGATAACTCGGAAATTTTCGAAGATAGATTAATTCGGCTTTCAGATTCGAATTTCTGAGATCGAAATACATGAGAATAGCATGGGAAACCCGGGAAAAAAAAATGTTGATTTTTGACCCAAAAATCGATAAATTTGCGCGGGTTCAAATCCCTTTGGGGATTTTTGGGTCAAATTTTTTTTTTTCTCGCGAATTGATCGTATGACACTATTCTGATGTATTTTGACCTCAGGAATCCGATTCTGCAAGAAAAATCGATCTATCTCTGAAATTGACCGAGTGCTCGCCAATTTTCAGCTCTTCGGGATCAAGACTAAAAAATTCATTTTATCGTCTATTTTAATGTAGTTCGTACCCAGGAATTCGAATCTGAGAGAGTAAGAATTGATCGTATCGAGCTTCTCTTATGTAATTTGACCTCAGGAACACGAATCTGTTGTCCAAATTGAGCTACGATTCGTTTTCTTCGAGATATCCTCAAATTTGTACAAAAAAATGCGAAAAAATGGGGATAACTCGGAAATTTTCGCAGATAGATTAATTCGGCTTTCAGATTCGAATTTCTGAGATCGAAATACATGAGAATAGCATGGAAAACCCGGGAAAAAAAAATGTTGATTTTTGACCCAAAAATTGATAAATTTGCGCGGGTTCAAATCCCTTCGGGGATTTTTGGGCCAAATTTTTTTTTTTCTCGCGAATTGATCGTATGACACTATTCTGATGTATTTTGACCTCAGGAATCCGATTCTGCAAGGAAAATCGATCTATCTCTGAAATTGACCGAGTGATCGCCAATTTTCAGCTCTTCGGGATCAAGACTAAAAAATTCATTTTATCGTCTATTTTAATGTAGTTCGTACCCAGGAATTCGAATCTGAGAGAGTAAGAATTGATCGTATCGAGCTTTTCCTATGTATTTCGACCTCAGGAACACGAATCTGTTGTCCAAATTGAGCTACGATTCGTTCTCTTCGAGATATCCTCAAATTTGTACCAAAAAATGCGAAAAAATGGGGATAACTCGGTAATTTCTGCAGATAGATCAATTTGACTTGTGAATCTGGATTTCTGCGATCAAAATATATGAAAATATCATATGAGAAAATAACTGGTAAAAATGTTGATTTCAGGTCAAAAATGAAGTATTTTAAAAATCGATCGTATGACACCTTGTAACGCATTTCGGTCTCAGGAACACGAATCTGTAGATCACATCCAGCTACGAACATTATCCATGCTCAAAATCCATGGCTACGAAATCACGGATTCAAAATTTCAATGCATCATTAAATTCCGATCATTCGTTCTCGAGATACGACGGGTTACGTAGCCCGAGATTTCATATTTTAGCGGGCTGGACCCGAGCGCTCTCTATCTCGTTCGTCCTTCTACCGCTTCGCGGCGTATCGCCCCGCGTCCTTCGCTCCCACCACGCTGAGCTTTCTCGCACCAAAATCCATATGTAAAAATCATTGGGCAAATGCAGTCCGCGCGGAGTTTGGGTGGCAAGCTCCGGCTCACCCAATCCAATAGGAGTTCGCCCCACTCGATGCGACTTCCTATTTTCACACGTGCTTCGGGCATCTTGACCGACGGCACGTGCCTCATTATAAACATAATTTATAGCTTTCTAATAGTTCAAGAGGTGTGAAATCACAGTCCTTAGTTTTTTTCTTGCTCCTATTGTGAGCAGGTGTCAGACGAGCTGTCAACACCTGATAAAGATCTTGTTCACACCTCGTAATTGAATCATCTCTTTCATCCACCTGATGGGCGACATCCCTTTGCGGCATTTTTGCGAATTCTATGCAACCTCAAACCATTTAAGAAAGTAAATATGTAAAAATTCAGTATTTAAATGGTTCAGGGTCTACCCAGCGTGTTCATTTCTGTCCATGAGGCCATACTGAAGCCTAAGACCTTTAGTACAGAAACAGAGGCAGCAAGTGTACATCGAAAAAAAAAAAATCCTAAATAAATTTTTCTCCCTTTTTATCGCGTTGTAATGCATTATATAAGGTATTTGACATCTTTGTAATAAAACGGTCGGTCTTTGTAATTTCATACGCATAATCAGAGTTTTTTTTTGTCAGTCTACCATTTTTTCCCATCGAGATATCTCAATTTTTCTCCTCCCAAAAGCGAAAAATTGGCGATAACTCGATTAATTTTATAAATGAATTCCTCCGATCAAAATACATGAGAATAACACATAAACCCTATTAAAAAAAATGTTGATTTCTGGGCCAAAACTGAAGTATTTTTAAAATCGATCGAAAGACACTTATCTTACGTATTTTGACCCCATGAATCTAAATCTGAAAAAAAATTGACCAATCTCTAAAATTGACCGAGTTATCGCCAGTTTTCAGCTTTTTCGGGTCAAAAATAAAAAAGTGATTTTTTAGTCTATCTTAATGTATTTCGAGCTCAGGAATCAGCGTAGCCAGCAGCGTAGCGCATTGTTGTGAGACGTCACCTTCGGGGCTGAGCAGAGGTGACGCTCCACAACAAACCCCCTCGCCCGTGGCTACCTGACTCCAGCTAAGCTCGGGCTCCATCGTGGACCGAGAAATTCGAATATTTCGACCCATGCATGGATTGCGACGAATCAAAGTGGGTACACGATTAAAACCAATCGATATGTCTTGATTGTTCTGCTCCCAACAGCGAATAATTGATGATTACTCGATCGATTGCATGAGTAGATGATTTTGGCTCTCAGATTTGGATTCCGGAGCTGATTATACGTGTTTGATTGAAAAGCCAAAAAACAAAATCGATTTTCGGGCCGAAAGTAAAGTAGCTTAAAAATTGATTGTATTACACTTTTCTTACGTATTTTGACCTCAGGAACACGAATCCGTCGTCCAAATTGAGCTACGATTCTTTCCCTTCGAGACATCTCCATTTTCATGGTAAAAATTGCTTTCGAGTTTCGGAGTGGGAAAAAAAATTGTTGGGTATCTGCACTAAGTCCGAGGGCAGTGCACTTATACTCGGAGGTGCCATGGCGGGAATTCTCAATTTCTCGCAGTGTCTTTCTAACCGTCTGCGTCTGACTCGCGCGGTAAAAGATATTCATAGAAATAGAGGGCTTCAGAGAATCCTACGTGCGAGCTATTCGTGGTTCCCCATATAACCTACGGCGCTGAGACCGAGAAGGAGAAAGCGAATGAGTAAGAGAAATAGAAATGGATAGATGCCGTCGGATGACGAGCTGAAAAGAGACTTTCTAGACCATACAGTGCACCCAACGGCACCGACTAACGCCGCATCGCGCTATACCAAAGTTAGGTAGGAAGCAATGTTTATTTTTAACACAGAGTCGCAAAAAGTTGCCTTATTTATAGAGCGAGTTGTGCGGTTGACTAGCGTCCAACTACCTCGTATATCCGATGACTGCAGCGGCATAACTTCTCCGTCTTCCCCATAGATATTTCTCCACCCGTAGCAACGCGTATCGCCGCACGTAGGTACAACTTCGTACGTACAGGTATTGTCGGTGTCAATCGATCGAGAAGTCAATTACCTCGATAAATAAACGAACGAACGAACTAATAATTGAATAAATATTTTGACCGACGATCAGATCGTCATTGTCTTTCCACCCCATCGGTAAAAATAACAAGGAATAAATACCAAGCATTAAATAAATTTCGTTTGATCGCCAGAAGGTACATGTACTTTTTTTCGGATGGTGAGCTACATAGAAAGGGTGCGGATTAGAAAAGAATGGAAAAAAAAAAAAAAACGTTTCACCACAAGCATTCAACCGTGAAGCTCAACCGCTACGTCACTTGCAGTTATCGTAGTCCCTTATCGCTGTGCGCCGATCAACGGCGTCGTTATTATACGCGCGGCTATATTTCCGCCGTGATTCCAAACGGAAGTTAATGTTCTTGCAAAACGTAAAAAATGAATCGGAAATTGAAGAGTTCGAGAGGGTTATCTGGGCGTAGTTTTGCGACCAACATCCAACGCCGTTCACTCGATGCAAGACACTTTGGCGTGCGTTGGTATATATCGTATCTCTGTACGGGTATTCGTGTTATATGTATATGGATGCAAGAGGCTCGAGTTGAAGTACAGAATGTCAAAGGGTGCGAAAACGAGGAGCGGCGCGCTAGCGCAATATGGCTTTTACGAGGGTGTGGAGCGACCGTCCGCGATGTATTTCTTACCCCCGTAATAAAACCCATGTCGTGGGTGTTTTTCAAAGTTGATGGGGGAAAAGACGAAACGGAGAGCGCGGGGGGGGGGGGGGGGGGGGCGGGGCCCGAGGAAGGCTTTTCCGACTATCTCAAGATTTCAGCTCTCTACCTCTCTTTCTCGAGACATTTTCTTCATCGTTTATTTTTTATTATGCGGATCTACTTTTATCAAATATTCAACTCGGCACCAACAATACCGAGTTTTCCCTCGACGTTTTTATTTTTCCTTATGTTTCTACCTCTGTTACAAACTCGGTGTCTACGGATACACATATACGTGTGTGTACGATATAAAATGAAAACTACGAGCCGAACGGCTCGGTTGAGAATTTATATCTTCCGATGTTTTTCTCGAGAGAGAAAAAGAGAAAGAAACGAACCTTCGCCGCTTCCGCCGATTACTCAAAACACCGAGCGTACATGGGTACTCGTATATAATTAGTCGGGGTGATATCGTGACCGAAATTATGAAATAAAAGTGCGTGCCGCGACGGGCGGGCGGACGAGTTTCCTCGGAACGGACTGGAGGAAAAATGATGCGAGGCTCGCAAATCTCCAATTCACAATTCGGATAGGCTTTCCGCAACTTTGCGAGGGCGAATGAGTATACACACGCGTACGAGCTACGCGGGGCTAAACGAACCGTCGACCCCGGTCGGCCTTAAATTCACGGACCTCCGACGATCCCTTCGAATTAAGCTCATTCGCGTTCATTTTCTAACGGAGCACAAAATCTATGCGTCGACGAAATTATCGTCTGGAAAATTCATCGATCGACAACTCTCCGTTCATCCTTGCGAGGATTTCGATCCGTTCGACATTTCGTGACAACGAAGGTCGATGTCGAGTGAATTTCAGAATTTACTTCGCTGCAGGTTCTTCGAATTCTCATGATCTTACCGATATAACATGGGAGATGTAACCGACAGCGCGTCTATTTTCTCCAACTTACTTCTGACGTAGTAGATAGAAGAAATTTTGTGCAAATACCGCGTGCTACGGGTGGGGAGTTTCGAGACTCAAGGTATCGTATTTTGTACGAAGCTTCTCAATTTCATAATTTTATTCATTAATTTTGTTCTCCTCTCTTTCTCGTATATCCAGAGTCTACAGACGTCTGCAGATAATTATTTCTTCGAGTTCGACTTGAGGCATGGTTTTAACTCGGAGGGAAGTTCGTTCTCCGATAGAAACGAATTGATAAAGGTAATTAAAAAGTTCTAATAGTGATTCCCTTGGGCGATTGAGTAATCACCGGCGGCAACTGCATGATACACCGGTTATGGGTACATTAACGGCGTCTGACGTTCTCCTCTTCTCTAGATTTTTTTTTCATCGCTTATAACTCGATTATACGTACGTACGAGTTTCGGACATAAATCGATAAAATAGGGTCGTAAAAATTAAGGGAATCACTGGAAATTGACGTGCCGGTCAATTGAGACGATATCAAATTCTAATTGAATCAACTCGGTTGTTCGATTGCAGACCTCAACATCAGCCGCCTCGAACTCACAATTCACATCCACCCTACCGTTTTCTCTACATCGGAAATTTTCCTTTCAGCTTTTTATCCGAGTGAATTCTACGTACCGATAATACTTTCCGAACATACGTAGTTTTTCCCTTTTTTTTTTTCTTCATTCTCGCTATTGCGGAGTGCTGATTCATTCGAAGAAGTACATCAATCAGTTTCTGTTCGAGAAACATTCGACTGATAAATCTGGACTTCTAACATCTGGTGAAAACGAGTAGCGGATACCTGTCGAACCCGTCTACTGTTTCCGGATTTTATTAAGCTGGAGGAAGAATGCATTTCCCCGGGTGAAGTGGATTGATTACCGCCTCCCGTAAGAGTTGTTGCACTCTCAGATATACCGCGCTGCGGGACATCCAGGGATATCTTTGATCCCATACGCGGCCAATATCCCGGCGGGATCCTTCGGATTCGCGCGAGAGAAGAACCAACGTGAATGACGCCTGCTTGACGAATCTGAAAAAGTGTACAGCGATCCGCGATTTTCCGCCCCAGGGCCACTCGGCCAGTTTTATGGGTATCTTTTTTATTTTCGTTTCGCAAAGAAGGCGGATTCATCGTCATTTCGCGTGTACACCTACGGAAACGAACACATTTCCGAACCCAACGAATACGTAGAGCTACACCTCTATACGTTGCACCGTGCGTCCTACGTGACTTGAGTGCAATCTTCTTTGACTCGTCTTCCGGCGCCTCTTCTTTCGCCGAGGGAGAGCCGACCCGCGTGTCATGAATTTGCCGATATAATCCATCATCGCGAAGCTACTAATGACTTTATAACCGACGCCTGTAGTTCTACTGAAACGTGGATTAAAAAAAAATCACATAACGGTTCACGAGTGGAAGTCAATCGAGTGCTCGGATTTTCTAAAGTTTTATACAGGTGCGCGTGGAACTTACTTTTGAAATTTCGTCGGAAGCTAATAATTTCTGCTCGAAGAAAATGGGTAACGAGGTCACGTAATTATACATCTCGCGGTGTGAAAAATAACGGTTGCGATTTAGTTCGCGAAGCGTGAATAGCGGTGGCTGTAGAGTTCGCCGCAAATTTGGTCTATTAGAATAGACAACTAGCACCGCGGAACCTTGTTACTCCCCCCCCCCCCCCCCCCCCCTCCGCCCCGCCACGGTAGCCGCACCGGTAAAAAAGATATAAGGCTGGAAAACGCAGCAATTGCACTCGCAATTACGACCGGAATCGTCGAGCAATCATGGTAATTGCTCGGCAGTATGTAAATTGAGCTCGTCCTTTAACCAACAGACGGGTTCCGCTGCAGGTGCCATCCTTGACTATTCTCTGGGGCCCAAATCGCAGGAAACTATCTATACGTGTGTACGGTATGTCAGGTAGATATATCCGTTGCACTGTAGGGAACATCTAACCCTGGACTAGGTTTCGCGAAACCAAACCTCAAAATCGATACCCGCGGGATTGTCAATACGAGACGGTGTGGCTTCATAATGGAATACAGGCACACGTCAGCTCTGGTTACAACAATAATGTGTACAACCGAACAGCTGTCTGTTTGCTCGGCGTATCGCTCGATTGTACCAAATTTTACACGCCGATGTTATTTCGGTGGAAACTACCGCGAGTCCCGAATGAAATTCCGATTGAATGCTACAGAGGAATGAACAAAAGTGAATACGAACGTGGAGAAATAAGAATGAGGAGAGAATCAGCGACGGGCTGTGTAGCATTTTCTATCAACACCGATGAATATTCAAGCGACGACTAGCGATCTCTTCATTTTTTACCCACTTCTATCCGCGGTACAATCGACTTCACCCGCCGTATCACCCTATTCCGAATTCAGCGTGTACATTTTGTTGTCGCAGAGGCGCACGGTGCGGGTTTAACAGGTAGTCGTACACATATAGAAACAATGATCGTGACTTCTCGATGCCGGGGGACTTGACCAGAAAGTTTTGAAAGCGTTGAAGCAATGGTTTCCAACTTTTTAAAGAGCACTTCGATGAACCGTAAAACCACCGGATAACGGTAACTATCGAATTCGAGGCCTCGTTATACTCGGCAAGATATAGTATCCCTACCGGCAAAGCTTTTTCCACATTTCTGATAAATTCCTCCAACGAGTCAAGTTCGAACGCTCCGTTAATGAGGACGCTCAAAAGCTAAGAGAATCGTGTTAGCTATAACGAAAGGTAGTTGAATCAATGCGGCGAACTGCATGTATACTATAAGCATCGCGGCAACATCGTTATATTTACGCGGAGTATACGTGCGTACGTACTTCCGTTTCCGTGGGAATATTTGGAGTTATAGTAGACTTTGGAATTGGGAGCGTTCAATTTCGGATGCTGGGAGTGCGGAGAGGAAGGTAATTGATAGGTTCATACCGTCACGCGCACCGCGTCCGCACTGAACCTGTTAATCAAATGGTATACTACATACCATACCTGTATTATGTCATGTACCGTAGGATGAAATGTGTACGTATGTACGAATATCGACATACTTATACGTACCGATATATGCATATTTACGTACACGTATCGCATGTGTGTATATCGCGTGTATAGATGGATGGGTAAGCGCTGATGTGAGGGACACCGAAGGGTGCATCGTGAGTAGGAAGCTGTCCGAAACCATTGTCATACGCCATCGAGTTCTGTGATCGAACGTCCGGCGTTACCGAAACGTTGTACACGCCCATCGTCGCGCGTATAGCATACATATATACATGTATATATGCATATCGTTCAAAGGAGTTACGCTCCGTTTCACGAATCCCCTTGATTACAGAATTACCATATTTCGGAGATTCGACGACAATTAATTATAAGCAGAACCTGCGAGCTATAGAACGTTCGATATTGGGTATTACGCGAACATTAATTACCGAAAATATGGGGAGGGTTCTCGCCCGATGTCCTGAACATCGTCGAGCGAAGTCCTCTCTCCGTATCCTAGACTAGAAAAAAAGATATTCCCTTGGAACATTTGATTTTTTTTGTCGATTGGTGAAAAATTCGAATCAAATGCGAGGACACTCGTACCATACTTGACCCTTGTAAGATCCGTTCGAAATTCGAGATTCCTGAAAATTCAAGATCCAAAATCTGTAGCGAGTCGACTCTGCAAAGTGGAAAATTTTATTTTGTCGTCAAAACCCCTTGCGCACTACCCTTTCTCACCCTTGCCAATTCCAAGCAGACTTTAGGGCCGATTTTACACTCGCCGTTTTCACTGTATTCCGACGGGTTCGCTGTACGCCCGTCTTTGATCCGTTATTATTCCACCCCAAGTACCCGCCACTGTTCCGGCAGGCATATCTACCTAACTATGTATAGTTGAGTTTTCAGTTCTAGGTTCACGATTCGTATGATGTGTCTATGATGTAATCTACGGAAAATGTACGAGATGATCCCGTTGATTTCGTACTGATTGTGAGCGAAGATGAAGTATAAAAATGACATCGAACCTCCGTAAGTATTTATAATTCAGTAGAAAGAGATTAACGCGAATGGACGGTGTACTTTTCTTCATTGAACGCCCTCTTCCTCCGGGGATGACAAAGGGGAATAAGGATAAGGGTGGCTTCTGAAAAGAAGCGATTCGCGAAGCAATTAGCCACTTGTTTCTACCAAGTTCGTCAGTGCAATCGAGAGAAACTCTCAAGAGTTTCGTTGCCACAGGAATGAAACGTTGTACGTTAGAATTGTTTTATATAGGGACGGAGAAAAGGAGTTGAAGTGAAAGACCGCAAGTACCATTTTATTCCGAATTGCGTGTAACTGGCCGAGAAAAAATAACATACAACCTCATACGTGTACGCATTGTACCTATATTTTCCGCGTATCCGCAAAGGTATAATAAAGATTGGTCGGAACATTGTGTGCCTCACATATCTGTCCCATAACTACCGGGCATAAATGTGTATCGATTTTACCAAAGCAGAGAGTAACGACGAACTCCTGGGAATACGTTAATTACACCATTTCCCCCTCCATTAGTCAAGTATTGGAGAGCACTTGGACGAATCAAAAGTCACGCCATGGGGAATGAAACGCAATATATCATTTCGGTTATAAGCCTTGCCCCGTCGTTCGACTTCGATCCTCAGTTGAACGCAATTACCCACCTTTTCCCCCCCTTTGATACCCTTTTTCAATTTTCTCCTATTCGCTTATTTTTTTTCTCTCTCGTTTTCGAATCGCAGATTCACGGACAATTTTTATCAAAAAAATTCACATCAGCTGTAAACTACAACGAGAAACAAAGAGAAGATCGTTGACTGGTATATATAATATACGTTGGAGAGCGCACGTGCCTCGCTCGGGAAAAGGAAGATCAGTTTCCTGTCCTCTCGCATCTGAATAATAAGTACTACAACCGTATAATGATAGGTGACTTCCGGTACTACTTGGCATATAGTTGACGCCGCGCCGCGGCAGCGCTGTCAATTCTCTGATCAATTTAGGCCAGTCACGAGTAGAGAAATTTATGGCTTTCATAATCTCTTTCAACTAATCCCGCATATCGAATTATCTCTACCAAATATGCATAGAACGAATTTAATAGAACTGTACAGTGTTTCGAGCAATTTATTATATTCCGGGTCATCGGAATCATCGGTAAAAAGGTCGATGGCTTGATTTGATACAACGTGAAGATCGAACGGGTTATTCAATTTCGTGACACGAATTGACGTCCGAAATCCATCGTAAATTATTTCGATGTACAATCCATCTGATTCTTTATCTCGAGATTTGTATTTTAATTATTCAAGGTAATCGCGAATCGAGACAAGCTAGATTGTCACATCCGTTTCTAGCGCATGTACAAGTAGGTGTACCTAAGCTAACGGATGGTTGAATATATTAGATTGCATTTGCACCACCGCCGGAGACAACGACGATGGAAGTAAGAGTATGCCGGTGAAGGAATTTAAAAAATTCTTATTAAAAAAAATTTACATAAAGAATGGCCTTACGCAGGAATCGATGGAACAAAAATTTACATATCCCGTTGGCTTTTTTTTTTTTTTTTTTTTCACCCCCACGCGCTCCTTACAAGCGAAAAAAGAAAGAATCACGGGTTATATAACGCGAGGGCTTAGCGCAAAATATATCGCGTAAATTTCAACGCCATCCATATTTATTAGGGTTCATCGGAAAAATGTTGTATTTTATAATTGCCCGGGGAAGAATATTACGATCCAAAATAAGTTCCGAACTGTTACCGCGGGGGCTTGATTTCTCAATTAAGCTACGACAATTTCCGATGGCCGGGTATAACGGAGCAAAATTTCTATAAATTTATGCGAAGGTTAGAGGAGATGCAAAATTTTGTGGAAATTCCACGTCACGTTTGCGGCGTCAATTCGGTAAGTGGGCCACAGGGGCATCACGTACCCCGTAATCAAACTGATCAAATTTCACAGTGTCATTACTGTGAGAGTCGAGAATATAAACCTGTATACCGACGCGCGTGTAACGAGCAATCGTGCGGATGTAACGGCTGATTTTTTTCACCTTCATTCGACTCGTTTTTCGCTATTCCTTCGAACCTTGAAGTGATCGCGCGACCCGCGGAGAATCGCGGTGGTGGTATACGTCGAATGTTAATTTCGCCACGATCGGGAAATGTACGTATAACGCGAGGGAAACCACGTACATCCAATTTGTTTTATTCTTCGTCGTTTTACGTCGGGCTCGACGTACTTCTCCTCACCGACGTCGTCGTCGTAACGAAAACGACTACTACTCTCCACGCGATTGTTATGGTTCACCTACGAACCGAGGCAAAACTCACTTTCCACCTTCTCCCACCTCATACTCGACGCGTCAACGACGCTGAAACTGAAAGAAGAGGGTGACGAAACCACCGCGAAAAGGGACCCCTATAGCACACCGCGATCCTCGGCAACACATCTCTCGGTCACGGACTACGAAATGCCCCCGAGCTTATTCTACCTGTTACGTCTCTATCTGGACTTCTTTCAACTATATTTCGTTCAGAATGACACGGACGCATCCGAAACTTTTGAAGCGTCGTGCAAAATGTCGAAGAAATTATCAGCTTGTTCATCGTAACGACCAATATCTGCCGCTTTCTCATAAGCGTTCAAGGGTGGAAAGTTATAGCAACCATGAGGTTCGGGATCAAAGCAGCCGAACTTCCGAATCCTCTTTCTCGAGTGTAAAGTTTGAAAAGTTTAGGTCAGAGTGAACGATGTTTTGCTTGAGGTCGCTAATTAACGAAGTTCTGCTTCGGAATATTTCACCGCGAAGAGACTTATGTCTATACGAGTTTATTGAGCGGCAAAGTAGGGAAGCTTCGACCAATATTTGGCCGTTTAAAAGGATTAAAAACGATTAACTCTACGCCGCAGCTACTAAATAAACGACATTAAATGAACCGCGAGGAGATATACGGTCCCCGAAGGGCATCGTCCACTCAAAAATTTTCGTTAATTTTATCACCGGGGGAATAGAAATAATTATTAGACGCGATAAAACTTTTGCTCACTATGTTTTAGTTTCTGCATCCTCGTCCCTGCTAGCTTTTCGTAACAAAGTTTAGCAAAGGTGATAAGTTCTTCGCAAGTTCTTCTTGTAAAGATATCTTCGTAAGATCTTCGTAAGTGGGGAGAATGAAGGTTATAAGAAAATTTCACCCCGTACAAAAGAGTAGCATCAATTCACTCACCTCCGGGCGTTTTAAGTCGACGACAAAAGGCGATCGCTCTGTTCGTGACCTTAATCCTAGCTGATCACTTTATTCCGGCGACGAAGTCACACGATTTCCCCCACGCGATCCCACCATCGTACCGCGGAGTCGTATTAATTTCTTTTTATATTATTTCATTCAATTCAAACATGTGACATAGCGAAAGTTTCGTACGAGAGCACTTATCGATGAAATGATTCACGAGACAACATTACTTGTGATCTTTTCTTTAATCATATTGTTTAGTAATCGCATGAATTCTCGGTTGCTTTTCAATGGTTATTCAATTATAAAAAGAATCAACGAAGAAGGAATCGTTTTTATAAGACCCGCGGAAAGCTTCCAGGTAGTAAATCACACGTTTAACTCTTCCTCTCAATTTTTGTGTAAGGTATTCGATTTAATTTCATCTCCAAGCTACCAGTACCGACCGATAACGCGATGAGCTTGCGATTTCCATTACGTAATTTATTTATCTTTTTATCCGGTCGTTTTCGATATTCAAGTCTGTTGGGACGCGCACCCTGCGGGAGAGTGAAAATTTCGCTTTCTAATGAAATTATCGAAGAGTTATCTGGTCGCAGGAGCTGTCGATATTACGCGCGGCTGTCAATAACACTCGATCCGATGTTTGACACACATGGAATTGAACGTCACTCAATTATCCAATTAATTCTTCAATCAATTGAAGAGCACCGCGTGGCTATAATTAACGTTTTAATGATACCCTCGCTCGAATAAACGCATCCACTAAAACATCACGATCGTAGGTCCCCGCAATGGGGATTTAGTATAACGCGTCCGACTACCAACGCCGGTTTTCTACTGAACTTATTACGGTTCGTCGGAGATCAACGCGCCTTTACCGGGTAAACGATATTA
This sequence comes from Athalia rosae, assembly GCF_917208135.1. Taxonomy (NCBI): domain Eukaryota; kingdom Metazoa; phylum Arthropoda; class Insecta; order Hymenoptera; family Athaliidae; genus Athalia; species Athalia rosae. Next base: position 19,881,182 of record NC_064026.1, on the reverse strand, counting down.
CTTTATCTACTCCTTCGTGGAGTAGTGGTATAAAAGCTCCAATTTCATTCTGCGCAAATAATTTCAACCTCGTACGAGCCGCACCTCCCTTTTACCGACAACCACATCCGTTACAATCCTAATTGATATTGAATCAGAATCCAATGAAAATCGTATCAAAGTTGTTTCTCTTTTGAAATTTTCTCCCTAAATATACGTTGTACAGTCCTTTTCCTAAAAGTTAAGCTCGGTGAATATCATACAGGGTTTCTTCAATTCACAATGAGCATCACATTTAGGGGCACGTAGAATACCCTGCGTACACATAGATACATATAATTCGGCAACGCCGGACGTTGTCACTTTTTAATTAAGTATGATTGTCGTGCCTTTTTTTTGTTTTTTTTTTTACTTTTTTCTTTCGTTTGTTTTTTTTTTTCTTGTCTTTACTTTCTCTTTTCGTTAGGGGGCCTCGATAAACGTCCGCGCTATTCGGTGTGCGAGGGGGTGCCGAAGAATAACACGCCGGATAACGGCTACTCGCTAGCGAAGCGATGGCGTCAACGCAAGAGTTGCCGGCAGACTGCGAGCTTGTGCAGAGCCGAGGGAGCGCCGTCAGAGAGAGCAAAATCAGAGGGAGAAACAGCATCCCACTCGGTTTTCAGAGCGAACGAGAGAGAAGTGGCGAGAAGAGAGAGAGAGGGGAATGCGGATGCTGGCTTAGCTCGTGGGTGGATGAAATCGAGGTACAGCGCAGCATCCCTTTCGCATTTTCGTCTGCGCACAACTTTGACTATACGGAGTGTATGGGTATGGGGTACACAACGAAAGCTCGTCCGCGATGGTCTGTTTGGACCAAACTGTCATAGCTGAATTTTCATCCCTGTGAACCCCGATTGATAGCGTGCCCTCCTCTCTTTCTATACTTCTACTCTTCGCTGTTTCTCTACATCTACTCTTTTCTATATTATTTTTCTTTTGCCCCGGCGTCTTTCCCCGGCTAACTCCGTGGGGGCGATTCAATTTTTTTTACGACTCGCTCTCTCCCTTCATTAATTTGCACTCGAGAAAACAACGGATCAAGTTAGCCGTCGATTGTTTTAGCAACGCGTGCTTCGGGAATTCACGGATGCGTCGGTAGAGTTTTCGGATCTCGACACGACCACTTCCGGCTCGGGAATATCAGAGATCAAAGATTTCTGAAATAGCAGCTGTACGCTCGTAATGTTTTTTTTTTTTTTTTTTCATTTTTCTCCTCTTACCTCTCCCGTCATTCCGAGGAATTCCCGTTTCACGGAGCATCGGAAACTGCATACTGTATATTTTCTATAGGTATCAGCACTTATTTCATGCCTGCCCACCCCCTCCTGCCACATTGCTGGAACTGAAATCGAGATAAGATATACCTTGGTTCACTCGATGAAATACAATGTAGCGAATTGTTATTATATTATCTCGGTGCAATAAATTGCGTTTATTCTCACCGCCATATATATACGTTTGGCAGTAACGGGGTGTAATATACACCGAGATGGCGAACGTACGATACGCCTCATCCAGCACCAAGTTACTCCCGAGTCGCCCGGGGTTATCGTATCCAGCCTTGTCGTACGATGCGTCGAGTTTTTTTTTTTTTTTCATTTCCTCATTTTTTCATTTTTCTTGTTTTTTTTTTGATTTTCTTTTCATTCCGCTAAGAGAAAGAGTGACTCGATTTACTTCTCGTTCGTACAAAGGTGAATGTATCGTGCACTCGTTCATGTTTCGTTTGAGTTTTATTTTTTCGCGGTCCTCGGTTGCTCGCAATTTTTGAAACAAGACAAACAAGCTTACCGCGCCAGCAGTCAGCATCAGCGGCGGCACCAATTTCACCGGGAGGGCAAAAAAGGCAGGTGCCAGGTGTTCTAAAAGTTAATTCGGTTCGTCGGGGTCGACGACGTTTCCCTTCCTCCCCATGAACCGTTCCTGGCCTCCGATGTGACGACCGTCTGCACCAACTCACGAGTCCGCTGCGGGCGCTACAGAATTTCAAGCTAACGTATGTAACTGCAGTCTCTCAAATTAACTTTAAAAATAGATAATACACGGGGTCGTTGACCTTTCCAGACTAGCAGGTAGATGACTTTTCCGCTCTTGTAATCGGAGGAGGACATGGAGAACGGACGCCATTTTTTCTTCCCACCGCGTCTAACGGCGTTGTTTTTTCTTCACGGGGTGGTGTAGATTCGGGCGGGTGTAACTCGGAAGGTCAGGACTCGAGTCACCCCCCCCCCCCCTCCCCCCCCGGAATCTGGTGGAGAAACGTAAGTAATTAAATTTTTCGAAGCAAGTTCCGGTGAACCGAGTGTTTTTAGGATCAAGAAAATTCGTCATTGTGTCACGCGGAAGTGTGGGAAACGGATGAGCAGCCCCTACGGGATCGCGATCCCTTCCCCTTCTCTCCTTTCTCTCTTTTTCCCTCCCGCACCGCCCACATTTAAACCTCGCAAGACGCGATTTATCAAACTTCCGCAACATTATCAACAATGCTCGCCACAAAATCGCGTCCCAAGTGCGAAGGGAATGGGATATTCATAGTAGTTGATCGTCCGGGGAGGCGAACTCGTGTGTAACGCAAAATCCACCGCGGCCGTTGGACTGACGGGTGAGTACCGTAGGCCGGAATTGATAATCGAGTAATAATTTACGGAATCTAGAGATTTCCAACTCGCCATCTATTCTGGTTCTATTGTTAGCAGCGTGGGGTTTGTGAATATTTTGCCAACGTAGCTCCGCGCTGGTGTACCGCGGAGAACGATGAGAACAATATTCCACGGAATGAATTAACCTGTTTTCACAATGGCCCATTATACTATACCGTAGTATTTCTCGAGCACTATCAGAAGCATTGTTACGTCAATTGGAAATGTCGGGATTTACGTTACGTTGTATTATTACCTACCTGCGAAAATGCCTCGAGCATTGTCACGTGTAATCTAGAACGATCTGCGGAAATAGAAAAGCAATACTGAATAAAATGCGCCGACTTACCGCGATATTTTCTCCTAGATCGGAAAACGATTGAACGATGGAAAAATAGAGCGCGTGATTTTTTTTTCTTTTTTTCTTCTTTTTTCTTTCGATCTTTCTCTCGCCACTCTCGATACCCAACGAGGCAGCGTCGCGCATATTTAGTATCCGTCGCGAAGAGAGATCCGGTTAATTGAAGGGTCGATGACTAATTTTGACGGGAAGGATTTCCGACCCTCCGGATGGTAGGTACCTACGTAGTTCGGTCGAAATCGCGTTAGCAAAGTTTGAAGTAAAGTAAAGACGAGAAACGAGAGGAGCCCGGGCGATCTGACTTACCGTCTCATCATAATTTCGAAGCGGGCAACAATTAGAGGTGAGTTCTCGGGGGCTGTACGCTGAGCACGTACTTGAATGCTTCATAAAGTACTGCACTTCTACCCCAGACCGGGAGGTCCGGGGGCTGTAGAGAGGGAGAGAATGCGGGAGACGAGAAACTCTAAAAAGGAGAAGGAAACGGAGAACGCGGTTCAGCACATAAAGTACACACTGTGAAACCAGCGGCACAAAACGGGCGTTAGAACTATACGTGCGGGCGGTCTCTGTTCGTAAGCGCTAACTGACTTATGCTCCGCCAAGAACCGAGAAATAACATAGAAATAATTACGAGAAAACGTGTTAAGATTTTACGTGCTCGGTACGCCGGCTCTCGAGCTCGCTGGCTAAACGCTCCAACGTCGTTACTCCGAGAGCGCCACTTGTTACCGCTATCTTTGTACGATACTTATTGTTAGACCGAAGAAGCAAAGGGTTGCGGGGTAGAAATCTACAGAGCTACGCAACACCCTCGTGTTTCGATATGTTCGCCATGGAAATACGCCGGTCGAATACATCCGCAAACTGACGAACCGCCCTCCAAAGGTCATGGAAATCACATCCCGATTGTTCACCACAATTATTTGCGGCCGGTGCGAGCTACACTCCTCCATAATGCCGACCCCGTAGGTTTTCGGAGTGTACGGCGTATCCCAGAGCCGAGGACATGTCCTTAATTTGTACGACCGTCGGGGAGGCGATATACTGACCAGCTGCACACCAGATGCGGTTGGTTGTTATTGACGATTGTCGATCACGAAGGTCCGGCCCAATGTCTACCAGATGCTTTCGAAAGCCGGACGTGCTGAGCGGCACGTGGAAATTGCTCCAGAATTTTAAACAGAGATTCTCGGTAATTAAGAGCCGAAGAGAAGTTTGAGATCGCTATGAAATTCATGCACGCATGATTCGATTCGGAGTTGACAATTTTTTTCCCCTTTTTTTTCTTTGCTTATCTTTCGTGCAGATAAATTCCTAACGTAAGATATGTCGTCGGGATGAAAGTAAATGGAAGGTGAAAAAAGAAGAAGTAAGCTAAGAAAGGAAACGGCAAAGCGGGTTGAAAGGGAGCGAAGAGGGCAAATAACACGAGTGAGTCTCTTTAGGAGCCTTTCCTAGATTCAAACCTGACCAAAGACAGCAATCCGTGCGAGACCAAACGCTGCGGAAAATTCATTGGGGGAAAATTGAGAAATAAGAGCAGGTGAAGTGGTCGCGGAATTCAAGAATCTTGTACGAGGTTCGGAAGAATAAAGGGACCATTGAACCGATGCGGAGATCCGGAGTTCAAGATATAGACGTACAGTCGAGTGTAGTATACGAGCGGCGGGTACACGTTACAGGGATAATGGCGATGATAATCGCGATTGTGGAACTATGGGAATAAATCGTATGGTATTGTAATTCGACTCGCGATTTCATTATTCCGTTGAATAACTCATTGATTCGGATGTGCTCAAGCAGTCAGCCGCCGTACATGTCTAATCAGTCAGCTAAACAAATGTTAACTGCAGCGGTACAGCCGCGAATGCGCTGGTTCAGCAAGCGTTAATTACGCAATGCCGAGTAAATTGCTTTATTGGCGTGAAATCCCGATATCGTCAGACTGCGACTACTCCTATTTATGTGGAAACATTAACGTGGGTACATTACGGACATTCAGAAACCTCAGGTCAAGTTTTACATCGTATCAACTTCCAGAATTACATGATCCCTCCAAGTACCAACCGCAGTTACACAGGCACGTACAATAATCCATATAGCGCGTGAGGTTGAACTGCGCGCATTACCCCGGATACGTAAGTGTACGGTACACACTGTGCATACGTATACGTACATAATATTTTGATATACGTAAAGGTACGTACGGTAGAGCACGGTAAAGTTTTATGTAGATTTACCAAGGTACGTTCTCGTGATCGCGGTTTCAAGTAACTCTTCGGAGCGCACTTAAGTGGAGACCCCTGCATATACCATCTTTGCGGATGGATATATTTAATATTTGTGGGTGATTTTTCGAAATTATTTTCAACGACTTTCGATTTCGCCGGAGTAGAAGGCTTACATTTTGAAAAATATAACAAAAAACGTTCTTTCGACAAAAGTGGTCAATCGATTAATTGGGAGATGCGGATCTGTTCGAGTACCGGGTTTGATCGGAACCCTTTCGCATGATTCGCGTGTATTTTCTCTGGGAAATAAAGCAAAATAATTTTCTTCGCAAATTAGTTGGACTCTAATTATTCCACCCGCTCAACTAAAGCCGAGTTATGCTCAACGGAAATCATCGGTCTGTGAGATCAACGGGACAAGATATAAGTATGTATAGGTATAGGGGGAAAAAGTTGAGGGTAAGTTCTTAGCGAGTTTTACGCAGTAATAAAATTCTCTAAACGTAAACTTTTTAATATTCCTTCTTTCTGTTATCTTACATTTATTTCAATTTGCTTCACTTTACTTCACTCGCGAGAAAGAACAACATTTAAACCCCTCGACTATAAGAGGTGGATACGAATATTTTAGCGCTCACAATCCGTTTTCAGGGAAAAGAGTAACAAAATGAACGGAAATCGATTGATACGGTGCAATGAAATATTTCTTCAAATCGTTATGCGACCGACGACTCGTTAATTATTTTTAATTAATTGGCCGTCGTTGTCCTTGCGTGAAATCATCGAGCTTTTTCAAACATATCCTTATCGTTTCGAACCTAATTTTTCTTCTTATTCTAACAGAGGATGGAAAAGGTAGTGGTGATGGATATTTTGTCAATATGTCTGAAAAATCAAATTTTTTTTTTTTTTTTTTCTCTCATCTTTGGTTATATTTACAGCCACTGCAAGTTGCCAGAAACTGGTAGGGAAAAGTTCTCACTAAAAGGAGGAATGCTTAAGTGAAAAGTAGTCGTTTCTACCCAGCTGAAGCGCGTTGAAAAGTTTCTATGGTTCGTCGTTGGTGTACTTATACCTTACATGGTACACCCATACACACAATATTTTACAAATTTCTCACATATTTATAGTCACCCGCGGTGTACGAGAATTCAATAATTTTGGCTACCTAGAAGCTATTTCCGCGTTGAATTTTTCGCATAATATACCCATTCGTTGTTAAAAGCTTTTCCTAGGCACGATAAATTTTGCACCGCGTTCGTAATAAAGGAGGTCAGGCTTTGATGTTCGGGTATACACGGACCGAAAATTTGAATGATGATAAATCGTCAAAGTCTAAGATCGAAGGGAACATAGTTTTCACCGTATCGTCAAGTGGTTTCGATCACCGCAGCAACAGATATTAATCCAGCTCCTCTTTATATCGTGTAACGTTGGATATTAATTATTTGCCAAGTGAAATTATGCGGGCTGAAGTTTTCACCTGACTCTACTTCATATCCTTAATGAGGTGTCGACAAACTTTCTTCCTTTTTTCTCTTCTCTTCGCGACACTTTACAAGGCTCTAATTTTGGGAGCGCTCATCACCAGGGAAATATACTTACGTCCTAATTCATTAATTTTTAACTCCACCACGAAAGCGTACGAGTACTTATTGATTTTTGACGAGGAATTTTTCAAATCTAGGGAAAAACTTTGAATCGATCGCATTGAATCTTTCACCAGTCAAGCCATCTCACTCACCGCGACATTTTACTGTTATGTAATGTCACGACCGCGAAGAAAGTGTCGGTAAAAAACCACTTTGAGGAATGACATGCGTTGTCTGGGTATTGTCTGGCTACTTACAGAATATGCCATGGAAAGGTGAAGACGGAGACAAAAGTAAGCCCTAAAAAGTTTGACGGTTCAAATTCACTTTAACCTTGTCACTCATATTCGCAGCTCCGAAAACCTTCCTTGGTTAAATAGATAAAATTCCTCCCATAGGGTATGGAAAACTTTCAACGGGGTTTTTTTTTTTTTTTTTTCTAATCTGCTTCACTTTTGTTTTCACCGTCGGGCGGATAGATAATTATGAATCGCATGAAAAAATTTCCCCGAAAAAAGTTCTTCGGCAGCGATAAAAATATTTCACTCAATCACTCGAATTCTATCGTTCAAAATTCGCAGCGACCGCGGTGCATACGCGAACGCCTAGTTTTATCTTTCTCAATTCTTCTCTCTCTCGCACCTATGTGCGTTGAGCGCGTATCTAGATTTGCGTATAATAAAAACGCGGTGAGTGAATGAAAATTTCGATTCAAATGGATACAGGAAATCCTGTACATTATATATGTATATGCAAACGTCGGTGGGGATGAACAAACGAATTGACAAAGCGATACGCCACGCGAACACTCCGTAAATAGAATATAATTTACTACAACCGCGGTACGGTTCGCTAAAAACACCGCATTTACAGTAACACACCCTCTCCCTTTTTTTTTTTTTTTGCATCCATCTATCTTTCCGCACAGGTTATTCGGGATGCCTCCACTTCTCGACCCCATGACCCGACATCGCAAGGGTTGAAAGCGAGCCTCGCACAGGCCAGCTGGTACATAACTATACCATTTATTTATTTGATTTACTTTTTTACCAGTCGAGTGTCGGTATATAGCGAGGATTCAGTTGATCCTTCGGGCAAAAAGGAGCCGAATGAGTTGCTCGCTCGATTTTTTGTTCGATTTTTAAACGGAGGATTTTGTTTTCACTTCGAAAAGCCGATTACCTTAGCTGTCGATAACACGAGATTCAATTTCTTTGTAGAAAAGTAAAAGTTTGAACGGAATTTGAATTTTCAAGTACAAAATCGCGTTTAGTTTCACGTATTTTTTTTTTCCTGTCTCATTTTAGCGATGTTTTTTTTTTTTTTTTTTTTTTTTTCGAAGTTTATTCAACGCGTTATGTGCATACACTTGTGTATGCACATATACGCGATGTATATACCTGGTATTGCGAGTACATTGCTGCACTCCTACGTGAGACCCAACATTCCAACATTTCCAACCCCTCGACCACAGCAATGAATTTTGAACGCAACGTAAGCCCGAAGGCAACGCACAGTTCGAAATGTGAAGCTACAGGGTGTACGATCCACGTTGTTACCCTTGTCTACGTAATTACCGCTCTTGAACGGATCGTGTCGAGTTTCGGTTCAAATGAAAAATTGAAATGAAATAATGACGATTAAAAACTATCAGTGGGTTAAAAATTATAGCGACGAGTGGATTGTCTCTCTAATTCGTACGGACCTCGACGTGGGTAGACGTCCATCATTAAATTTGTATCCTGCAAAAATTTTGATAAAATTCACAGTCTGTGTTTGTAAGAGGAAAAATCAAACGGGAAGAGAAATAAGAAGAAAAAAATCGCGGACCGAATGAAGCGGGACTAAATGGAGAACGCGGCACACGGTACACAGTATCTATCGTTCTGCTATTCTACCTCATCTTCGAAAATTTTTTTTATTTTTTCTTCGCTCCAGTTATAAACGATACAATGAAATCCTGCGAATCTAAAAACACGGAAACACGGTCGGTACAGAATATGTAATACGTACACCTCGAAAATTGAACGTGCGGGAGTTATTCTTTTGTATCGCGGGTTTTCATTTCTGGAATTTTTTCCCTTCTCACTTTTATTGCTCCAGTTTGTTCATTTTTTATTTTTTTCTCTTATTCGAAACGACCGAGCAAATATTGTCTAAACTCACAGTCTCGTCACGGTGGTCTACCTATGCACGCGTCTGTATGTAAAAATTGTTGCCGCTGATGAGAATTGCGATAAAACAATTTTATCGAATCGTGTCGTTTGGCACACGGTTGTTCTTTCTTTCTTCGATGAAATAATTTCGACGTTTCATTTCAACGGCATCGTCTTAGGCATTAGTACGAAGATGCGGTGTTCTTCTGACGTCCTTTATCCCCTTTCATCTTTATTCTTTCAATTTTCTTCTTTTTCTTTTTTTTTTCATAATACCGTAGAAAATGAGTAAAAACGTTTCGGTATATTTCGATCGATATACATACCGCTCGTAGGACATATAGGTAATAAGGTCGTGCAAATAATATATCTGTACGTATGTATAAGAATATTCGCGTTTTTCTATACGATTCTTTACGGGGTACTTTGGCTGAAAATACTGCGAAAGTTTGTCGAAAAGTTTCTCGCCCGAGGCTTTGAATGTTATTGAAATATTAAAATAGCTCGATGTGAGAGGGTGAGGTGTAAAGGAAGGCCATGGAAAATTGTGGAAAGGGACACGTACCTATATGTATATATATATATATATATATATCCATACCTATGCACGAAGATGATTCTCGATGAAACGGGATGTGACGTACATACATCGTGGGTGTCACAACCAACCAACCAACCGAGCAGGTTACCCTGGACTGCCCTGGGGTCGTCCGCACAACCTTACAATATGTCCAGCGTGTTATATGGTACACTCGGTCCATATAATATCTACTTTAATATAATAACATACTAAAGTTATCGCGTGTACGTGTTCGTTCACCCTACACCAATTGTATAATTTTGTGATAGATTGAGCCCCAGCGTCATGTCACTCCGATCCCGTGACGTTCGGGATTACCAAAGTCACATCCTTGTCGTTAATACCGTGACCCGCACGCCGTCCAACCGCAGTCTCCGTATTATAATCGATATGGAACTTGAAAGCACAATTTTCTCAATATATTCATAATTTTCATCCTGTGAATACGTATGATATATTCACTTACCGCAATTCACTTAACGACGCCTCTTTGCTTTTGCTCTTCTTCTCCGTACCTCATTTCTTTTGTCGTATGAGGTTCGTTGATTTTTTCTAATTTTTCACTTTTCTCACATTTATACCATACACAAGGAAAGTTTTAACAGCAGTTTAATCAGAATCGCGGTAGTAGTACAGAGATCGTATTCTTCCAACGGAAACTGTTATATCTGTAAAAAGTTTTTGGCTCGGTACCACACTGTGGTAGGTACGATCTACGGGTCTCACAGCTAGCTGTTCTCCCTCGTAAACTGCAGCGAGGCAAACTTACCAAAAGAAGATACAGTCGCCTCGAGAGGAGGACGAGCTCTCCTGCTTCGGCGACGAGACAAAAGAAATGAAGGAGAGACGGGACAAAAATAATAATGATAATAGTTTGGAAAATGATAGCGATAACAAGAAAGGAATACTAAAAATAATAGCTGCTTTATTTGACCGCGTTGGAGATGTTTAAAGCCGAGTGATGTTGCATCCCCATTATTTCTAATCCCTGTACAGAAATCCTTTATTCTACGGATTCAGTTGCACAGCGAAAATATAGTGAAACGTGTGCGTCGGTGAATTCCATTGCGGGATCAACTCGAATGTCTCTCTTGTACGTATTTGTGTATTATCCATTGATTTTACTATTTGTACCGAACGTTTGGAGTTTCATCTGGTTAGAGAGGAAACGAAAGAGGAAAAGAAAAAACTCGAAGAGGGGAAATAAAGAAACACTTAATCAGGGAGGTTAGCTGAAAATGAAGACTTAGAGAGAGTCCTTCGAACGGCAATTTCGGAATAGATCCACCACCCCAGGATCTGGTTTCTCCCCCTTCTTCGTGCTTACGTCTTTTCTCTTTATCTTATACTTCCACTCTCCCTTCTATCCTTCTCACTACGCCACTACCGAGCGGACTCTCCTCCTCGCGTACAGAATTGGAAAAGCACTCCGATGGCAAAGGCATCCTAATGGCGTCATCGCCTCATCCCTTTATATAAAATACCTCTGACATACCAGTTTGCCGATTCAGCTCCTCAAGAAGCTTCTGCCGCTGCCGCGTCGACGTTGTAGCCGAGGCTGGACTTGACATATCTGGAAGGAAAATAAAACTGCAACAAATATATGAAATCGGCCTCCAGATTACTCATTTCAGCTGAGTCGAGGTGCTGCGAGAAGACAACGCGGGAGTGAGAACAAAGCGCAATTGCGTTTAGATTTGCTCTAGAGAGTTTGTGCAAGGTGCGGTTTGCGTTGGTGGAGTTAGGTAATGGAAATAATGGGTTTCCCCTTGTTCCTGCGGCATGTTACAGATATTTTGGGTAGTGTACATAGTTCGTCTACCCCTCCCACAAGAAGGGATAAGCCCGGTACAAGTAACCCTTATACACACAACCCCATATAGTATGCTGGACCGTATTACGACGTCGGACGGAGAAGACTCCTGCCTAAAATAGCACGGGTTCGGAAATTTAGTGGCGAAAACTTCCGAAATTTATAATGTCCAGATCGAATCAGTTTTCATCCGGTCTGACCGAGTTATGGGCCTGTACTCTACCTGGGGTCCAGAGGATAAAATTTATTCAGAATATCTTGACAAAGAAACCAGCAAAAGGAGACAAAGGTTGAAATTCGTTGTGGATCCTTCGAGAATTTCCGATCCCATCGACGGTGCATGTACGTATTGTCGGTATACGGAGCTCTGACTTTGAAATCGATCATTCGCGTGGTCGGTCATTTGCATGAATTTCGTTTCACCTTGACCACGAGCGATGCGAAAATGGCGATGTCTTTGCCGTGAGGTGCAGAGTTCGAGCGGCAAGGTTTGCGGTATCGTTGGCACACCGGGTGCAACAAGGCGAAGCATAAAGATTAAGGTGAATGTGGATGTGCGGGCAGCCATTCGGCGGGGGATTCGACAGTATGAGAGATAGCCGTCTATTTTATGCTCTGTTCGTGGAGGGAATGCAGCGTTTCCCACTCAACGACCAAACTACCTTATACTTGGTGCTCAAATTACAAGCATAGCTCGTCCGTCGAAGCTACCAACAATTTGCCAACGAATGACAGTGATTAATCTTGCTGGAAAATTCCTCACGTTCCTTACCACAAGCGTAATCGAATATTTTCCACAGTTTGTATCTGTGTCGATGAAGAACTTGACTTAACATCGATTCGCCGGCAAATAAAATGTGTAAGATATGCCGCCGAACGGAAATAAAAGTGCTACGGAATTCGAGATACGAGTATCCGCGAAACGAATATGTCCATGGCGTAGCTTTCCAAATCGGATAAAGCTGACCACTGGGTACATTCGATGCGCATTCGGGCAAGATCGCAGATCGCTGAGAGTAGGTAGAACGAAACTGTTGCGGCTTTTGCCGTACGTTGGCTGCAGCCGGGCACCGTTGCACAGATGGAATGCCAATTCGCCGCTGCGGCTGCTCGTGTACCGGTAGGTTTGAGAGTGCCGACAAAAGACATTCTTTTGTTTCACGATTGAATACGCGATTCTCTACGGCGGCGATATCGCACCACAACCCGTTCTTAGCTAAAGGCGAAGAAGACGGCTACTCGGCAAAGACGTCTTATCGAGGAAACGTACGATGCCGGCTGGTTTTCGTTGCTTCCCGCTATTACTTCTATATCCTTTTTTTTTTTTTTCGACTCTTCTCCTCTCCGGTTTTTACTTTGATCAAATCGAACTCACGCCGTATCTTCGATCGCATTTTTCTTCTCACCGTTACACCGCGCTACCGGCAGCATCGGAACATTTCGTAGAATTTAAAGTTGAAAAATACCGCACCCAAGGAAATCTAGATCTCACCATTAGTCATTCCGGAAGTCGATAACCTACTTTTGAAGAAAAGTCCGCAGTGTGTTAAATTAATTATCTCCGAATCTGTTGAAACAGGGAAGCTGGTTCGGGGAATTCCGTAACAGTTACAATGCTGGTACAGCTGCTCGAATAACAATGTTATTATATATGTACGTATTCGCGCAAACCAGACCAGACCAGACAAGCAGACCGGACCAGATGACTGAATTATCACGGCTTAACGGTTCAACTGGATTAAACCTTCGGTGTCATGGATGAACCTGATGTGCTTCCAACACCGACCGAGTGCCAGAAATCACGTGGTTCGCTGAAGTGACTTACCCCATCATTAATCTCCGCGTTGATCCCGATCGAACTCGACGTCCGCGAGATACGAAAGGTACGGGGCATCGCGGGACAAAAAGGGCACCGTCCGAGGGATCGCTCGATATAATTAAATGGTCATCAGATCGGACAGACGGAGTCGATAAATGGGGTAATAAAAATTCGAAGAATTTTATCCTCTTTCCATACAGAGACTGCGTCGACCATTCGAACACTTTCATTGTACAGTTTTTCAACGAACTCAAATCTCCGACAATATTCGATTAACCCATTGTTCGAGGTGAATATATCGCCTTTCCAATATTTTGTATCAGGACTTTAGAAAATTCTCTACGGCTGTCATGATAAAATGAAATGGAATAAAATGAAATAAAATAGAATCAAATCGGTATTTCATTGTGAAGGGTGTTAAAAGTGCAAAGTTTCCTGAAAACTTGTACACTGTATACGAGAATATTATACACCTATATATAAGGTTGCTGGATTTATATGGCGAAATAAACTTTGTCTTTGCACTTCGGAAGCTTTTATACGAGCGTTAGAACATCTTTCTTCACACAGAAGCACGAGATCACTGGATTTTCGGATACGGAAACAAGAAAAATGAAATAGAAAAATTTCACCCTGTATACGATGCTAACATAAAACCAACTGTTCGAGACGTTTTTCGTACTCACGTCTAAGGTCATCGCATATTATGTCCTCAAAAAAATCAATCCACATATTTTGGAATAGGTGCGTTCGACTTCCTCGGGTTTGCCTCGGATAGGTCAGAATCTAAGGTCATGGCCTTTCGCGAGTGTACGATCGATTGCCGCGGCTACTGCGTGGAAATGAAAACGTGATTGGGGTATCAGGTGTGAGGCGTATGCATATTCTGCCGTGAATCTATCTCATAAATTGCCTACTACATTGATATATCATGGGCGGTTGCCCCTCTTCTCTCATTCTTGTATGTTTCACCCGAGGTGTAATATTACCCTTGTATGCACGGAACATCGATCGTCAGGCCACGAGAATGATCAGATTTGAAATTTTGAACCACGCCTTTTATTTCCCAAGCAGTTGTTTTTTCCCCTTTGTCCCTGCACCGCACATTTGCTAGTTATCGGTTGAAATTTAGTCGAATATTTATGCGAATTAAATTAGAGGGAGATTCGCGTCAGGTCGAATGCCGTTCAATTTATGGGAAATTGTGTGCTCGAATTGATCGCTAGAATAATTACGATTGTTCTGTGTACCACACATAATAAAATGCGTCCTATAAGCCACGTACACAGGTATACAATACACCCGTATTCTACCGCGCATCCATCGCCGTCCTTTCCTCTCTCTCTCTCTCTCTCTCGTTCTTTTTTTTTTTCTCTTTATTTTCTTTTATGCAACTTTTTTTCTCCATTTTATTTATCGAATTTTTCGAGCTTTCAACGAGAACGGCTCTGCACGTTGTAACGCCAAACGGACGCAATGAGTTGCTTTCGCAGCTGCTACAAACAGAATGCGTACGTACGGAAATGTGCGATAGGGATACCCTTTTGAAAAATTCACATGATCCCGTAGACGCTGCCGCTGTTCACGCTCCATAGTACACCGTAGTGCCGTGGAGTGCAATCGTGAAATATTCAAACCATTATACAAATTGTCAGTGGTACATAGAATAGTTCGGCTATCGAAGCAGATATGCCGTGATTCTTCTTTCACGCTTTATTCAAAAGGTCGCTCCCAAAAGAACTTTTTTTCTTGTTTTATTTTTATTGTCGGTACTATTTTTTCTCTTTCGCATTTCAGTTCTAGGTATTGAAATAAATTTTTTTGTCCAATGGCAGTCTCGAACTCTGATCTCTCCATATTTTTTGTGCAGAGAGATGGGAATAATAAAATCACATAATTCATTAAGAGAATCACGTGGCACGCGGTACATCGTTGACAGCATTATTGGATGTCATAAGTCTTCCCAGGAGGGATTCTTTTTTTTTTCAACTTTTTTTTCTCCTAGTTTTTAATGCGTCGTTAACACCGACGTCAAGTGTCCATCCAACGGACGAGAGCGCGGAAACGAAGAAGGCCTCTTTGTTAATACAACTCGTATTTATAGCGTTCATTCAGAAGTCAAGAGTTATTGCGACAAAAAATTTCATTCAATTAATTCGGACGTGATCTTCAGTTTTCCCACGGAGCTGATTATCTGTCGAGTAAAATTTCTTGATTTTTCATTCTCTCGTCTCTTGGGCGAGTTATATTCATTCATTTATTTCATGATATTCGATATCAAGCTGCAGGGACTCATATACCTATATATATTGAAAAAATTAAAGGCATTTCAAATTCTCACTTCTTTCACACGACCATTTCATAACGGCGGCAGTGCAATTAAAATACGAGTGTGCATAGCTCGTATAAAATGTGAGATACTTTTGACCTAGTTTTTAAAGCTTTAAAGCATTATATTGAATTTCTGGGCATGTACATTTGTATAGGTATAACTAACGTGTAAAATTCACAGTGCAGGTTTGTTAGACCCCTAGCTCCGCGGAGTTGAATAGTTTCTCATTCTCACGATGGTGAAATGGAAATAATTAATGAAATTTATTCCTTTACTTTGGTGTTTTATAATTCGGTGACCTGGCCGAAATTCCCTTGCATCTTACGAAAAATTTCTACACCTCACCTTGAGATGCTCTTTTTCTATATCGGCCGCACTAGTCTCGAGGTAAGTAGCGCGTCGTATTTTTGAAATCGAACGTCGCGAGGTGCAAGGTTATTCGTTCGGGCAATCGATTTCAAATTTGTATCAAAAGTTCGAATTTCTGCGTGAAATTCCGTCGGTAATCGTCCTGTACGTTTGGATTATTTGGTAGGTAGGGTGCGACCGCGTGGGCCGTAGGCATTTGAGCTTATTGAAACACGATTTGATGGATTTATGTATACGCACATCAAATATATCTTCCGGTGGATCCTGCATTCCGAACTATTCATTTTCGAGCTGTCTAACGAGAGAGTAGTAAATAAATGTTAACCTCGGAAATGTTTCCCATCTACTGCATTGCATTTCTTTTTTTCTTTCAAATTTTTTTCCCCATTACCTTGTTCATCAACCGATCCATTTTATACCCGATGAATTACGAGTAGGTACGTGCACCGGTGTATTGAAATAAAAAAATTTAACCGCATCACGCAGCGCACCTATTATTATTCGATATAATCATAACCTCGGGTGAATTGTAAGGTAATCTAGAGGTGCTCCACCACGCTCGGATGAAAGAGGAAATAAACGGAAATACTCGGCTCTGAATCACCGTATCGTTTTCCATCCATGGTCTAATTGAATTTCTTGCAGTTAGCGTGTCAAAATATTATCAAAAGTAGATTTCAAGCATTATCGTCCGGCGTGTAATCAGAAATTTCACCTCTCCTCTCTGGGAGGTAGTTGAATTTCCCTTGTGTTCTTCTTTGCTTTTTATTTGGGGTGGAACTCGAGCAAGCGAATCGCGTTGGAAGTGCATCGAATGGAAACGTTTGCTAACATGATATTTTTGACGTGTGAGAAAATTGATTGAGAGGGCGAATTTATACGGTTATATACGCCGGGATGTGTGCGGGTGCTGATCAGGATTAGACGGTGGAAGTTGGAGGGACGTGGAAGAAGAGGAGACGGAAAAAAGTACAGAAGAAAGTACGAGGTCACGTCATAAGGTGAACAGGCTCGGCTCAGTGGACGGGTCAGGCAGACAGGCATTGAGGAGTTGGGGGGGGGGGGGGGGGAGGGGATAGAAGTAGAGGAAATATATATGAGGAGGGAGGATCAGGGAAAGAGGAAGGAAGCGGTAGGGAGGCATTTTTCAATCAGTATTTTGCGGGGATAAGCATATTTCCCTTAAAGTTTAGAGATATTGCTGAACTTTTTACGCCCCAATTCAAGGGGATTGAGTCGTAATATAAACAGCAGCATCATTCCACTATGAATTGTCCCTTCGATATTGGGGAAGAACTTGCCTCGTAATAGTCGGCCGAAAAAGAAGAACCAACCGAAATGCCGTGTGTGTATATACGTCATGCGGAGCGTACATATACATACACGTAGGATAGTCCTGCGGATCTTCCGTACAAGAAAAGAAGTTCGAAGGGGTTGGTAGTAAGAGGGGACGTCCACAGATGCGTGGTAGGGGTAGGAGGGTTATATTGTTCAGGAGCCAACTGAATATGAATATTAAATTAGCCTCGCTAGACAGCCCAAAACGAATGGGTTGTTTATTCACGTGGCAGGAAAGAACGTCAAGACTGTAAGACGCAACTCTATTAATTTACTTCGTCCTCATTCGTGCAACGGACGTGCGCCGCTGTACTTTGTTCACTTTCAACTACACTGCAAGCTCGTAACCACACGTACACCGGGACTGAAGGTGTTGATTTGGTAAAGCATAAAACCATAGAATATTTAAAATTTTGTCACTCGACGGCCTTTTTCCATTTCTTCTTCTTTTTTCTGTCTTTCTTTTTTTTTTTTCTCTGGGAAATTCGCTCAATTGTGAAGTGAAAAGGGCACTCTCCATTTATATCAACGCGCGGTACTTTCTTTGGAACAGTCTCACTAGAGGTAAAAAGCATATCAGAAAGACACTAATAGGCCTCGTGTCAAAGAGATATGCTCAGAGCACGGAAAAAAATATAATAAACATACGGAAAAAAAGGGGGGTAGAATAAAAAAAAAAAGAAAGAAAAACGAAATGTAGAAAACGGTGCGCTTGAAGTACGCGAGGGGAAGAATGAAAGAATGTGAACGAATAGAAGAGGATGTAAATGATGAAAGAGTGAAGTCTCGTGACGACTACTACACTAACGTATATGGTTTAATATGTGGGGAGTACAAAAATGTTCGATGAAAATAAATTTTAGCAATGCAAATACGAGGGATAAAGTTTTCTGACGGCGGTGCGACGTTTGCGAGGTTACGTAAAATTTTTTACAAAAATTATGAAGATTTCGAGGAGGGACATCGTCGTGAAAATTTTTCAGCTCAAAGTCGAAAGATAAGCCCGAAATATAAATAATTCAAAGTGGATGGTTACAAATTCTCTCAGTATCCATGGATCGTGGTTACGTACGAAAGTCGCCTGACGTGAAAAAGGTAATTCGAAAGGTAACGGAATTCGCATCTTTGACTTTGAAAAATTCCTAAAATACTCCAATAAATTCTTTATTCGATATGGAAAGACTACACTGCAGCTGATGCGAAAGAGTCACCTTTCGCCAGTAATAGTTTTATTCGTTATATCACAGAGTACACACCCTCAATTAAAAAAGCCGAACTAAAAATGAAATAAATTTTCCGCGCTGATTTAAAAAAACTATCAAACTTTTACCGAGATTCTTGATCAGCAATACTGATATCGAACGCACCTCCGCCGGTTTTCATTGAGATTTTACTTTGTACCCTCAAATTTTTCGAGTGATCATTCGATGTAGGTTCATTTAAATATCTATGATAAAAGAGAATACGTGATACGTGCGTATGTACATCGAGTGTACCACTTGCAGCAGTTTAAATGCAGCGAATATTGACGAATAAAAGTCACTTTGAAATTCATTTGACGTGAATTAAATTTTGGGTGGATAAAAAATTGAGTGGAAACCTGGATTTTTCTGCCGAGAATTTCCGTTATACGTGGAACACATGTACCTAATCCGCACGTTTTTCCCCGCGCACTCGATAATAATCGAACTTCGTTACAAATCGATGCGCTCTGACGGTTGTACTTTAGAAAAATTTCATCACGAACGATTTTTTTTTTTCGTAATTTCCTTTGTACGGGTTTATCGCGTGGTGAGTGGTTGATTTTCACAACACCCACACGGAAATGTGTGTTTCTACAATTACGTATCCGATGATCACTGTGTACCACATACCACGTCGGATACGGCGCCTCCGCAATTTGTAGTATATTCCCAGTGGCAGGTCCCCGCGCGTTGCAGTATTGCAGCGCGAAGTCGCGAATTCATTATTGCTACCCGCGCCATGTTCCATCGAATTGCCAAGCGTCGAGACGCCCAGACTACCGCGCAGGGGTTCCCATGCCGGAAACAAAATGCGGGTTCACCTGAAATCAGCCTGACGCAAAGTAATCAGAAATTATCCAACGATCGGAGGCATCCGACGATGTCGAAATTTCGTTATATTTCAGCTGGTTCGGACGATCGGAAGAAAACTTGAATCCACTCGCGGTCGGGGTGGACGGATCGCGTTGACGGCGAGTGTAATGCGCCCTGAATTCCCTAAACCGTATGAGCTACTTGAGGCAGGCAAAAGGAGGAAGGAAAAAAAATAAATAAATAAATAAAAACTTTATTCGACTCGCGCCGTTCTTTGGTATACGTGTTCCGATTCACAAAAACGTATCACGTACGCGTCGTAGTAGAATATATACCTATAGTAGCAGCAAGAGTCTCTATGAAAACGGCTTTACACCGTCAAGGGGTGTTGAGAAACATCGTGTATGGTGGTAAAAAAAAAAAAATATATTTGCGTGATGCATTTAAATTGGTTGCGGTTTTCATTCAGTTTTTCTTTTTGTTTTTTTTTTTTTTTTTTTACTTCGAAGTGCAGTGTGGTTAAATAACACCGCAGTGCGGTATCGATGTAACGCCGTCCCGACACACCTCATTTTCATTCAGTCATTTCTTCTAAAATTAGTTATACGGTAGTACGATAACTCCTGACGTAGCACATGCCTGCGTGAAAAGATAAAGGCGCAGGTGCAGCGAGGAGAATTGTATTTCTGCGCGATGCACGTATACGGTGTGAACTATGTGCCGCGGTTTGGGTTCTCCACTCCGCAGGTTTTCGAGATCTTTATACTTTCCGCGGAAGCGTATATAACTTCTGAATTATGTGACCTTGATAAATTGGCCTGGACGTGAGAGGAATCCCGTTGGAAACAAGTCGAGACTGAGAGTGTCGACGAGCTACGGATCTCCAACCCTATCCCCCCTATCGCTATTTCTCATGTGTGCAAGACCCGAGTGGTGAAAATTTCTTTTTGTTTTTTTTTTTTTCTTCTAATGTGCACAGCATGTAATTTTTGCGTTCCGCACACCCCGCAGGTTGAACCCTGCGTATACTTTCAGGCGAAGATATCGTAATATCGGAGTCACGATAAATCCCCAACTGAGGAATACCAGTAGAGAGCTTAGCGTCGACGCGTTTGGATATTCAACACACATGTACCTGCATGGTATATTAATACACAGATGTACGAGAGTCGGAAAACTCGTTGCTGCATCTATGGGCGTATAACTTGGTTGTATATATATAATATATAACAATCGCTTGTGATGTGGTCGTGGAAAAGTATGTCCTCGTATTCCACAACTCCGCAGTCCACAAATCATACTCTATTTCCATGCTAATATCTGATGGAATTGGCGGACATCCAGACATTCGGTATTCAGCCACTCAGTGAAGTCGTTTCACGTTTTCGACGTACACTGTTGGCGAAAATATTGGCCGCCTCTTCGTACGTATCTCGCAGGCCAGACTTACGCGAAATTCCGATCGCCACTCGTATTCGATAATCGGTACGAGTTTGAGCCGCACCGCGAATGGAGACGCGTCAACGAATCGCTCCAACGAATCACTTGCGAAACACCCTCTGGCTCGGATGATGTCAGACCGTTGGTACGTAGTAGAAATTTCGAGGACCGCAGGTTTACGGCCTGACTAACTCGAATTCTATTTGTCGTGACTCGATCGATCGATCATAAGATTGAGGCTCTTGTTACCGAACATGAAAAACATCGATCGAGAAGCACCTACGTATGAACGTAAATGTGGATTGAATTCTTAGAAACGGTTGCCAAAAGGCTGCGTCTAGGGGATGAATCTCAATTTTCTAATTTGGATAGCGGAGTGTGAGTAGATCGATAGATGTGTCTCTTTGATTTTTTAATCAGATGGAAATTTTAGCTTGAGAATCGCACGGGTCGAACCGATGGATAACGGAATTTTTCATTCGGTAATCAAGCGATGTCCCGTATAATTTCTGTTCTCGGTAATTTCTTGTGTAAAAAATATCCGGCCACACATCAAAAGGAAACCTCGACCGTAACGAGTCGGAATGAGCGGCGCGCAAATTATTGAATAATTAATGAAATTAAAAAAAAAAAAAAGGTTGGCTCGAGTTCGACGCCTTTATATGAACTTGACAGTGCCAAAGTCAATAGAACAATAATTCACAATGCGGTTCAGAACGCAGCTGACGTGTAATACGAACGTTCCCCTAGAGGCGATAAACGCTTTTAATAATAAATTGTAAAAGCTCTTTCGGATACACCGTGCAGCAGCGTTGGTACGTGCGAAATAATCCTTCAACAATTCATTGAAGTTTCATATATATATATTTTTTTTTTTTTTCCCATCTCTTTTTTACTTCGCTAGCACAACCCTCTATTGTACGTATGTACGTTTAACTGCTGGTTTCCACATGTTTTACAGGTAGAAGGAAAAAAGTATGTCAGAGGAAAAATAAGGCAGTAGACCCGGGATGAAGATAAAATTTTCACACTTGAAGAATATATCGCGAGGAATGTAATTTAAGGTTCTTTCTACATGTGAGATATATTCGTGAATTATAATAGCCGAGAAGAGAATAAGTTTTGTAATAAATAACCAGCGGCGGTAGAGTTGTAGAACGGTATACTCATAGAGTAGCCAGAGTTTGAGACGTACGCAGGAGGAATTTTTGCTCGTCGCATACGAGCTCTCGAGAAGTCATTTATTCAAACTGGTATAAGAGATACCCTTCCGCACCTGATCATTAAAACGTAATTTAAGAAAGTTTCTTCTCCGAAAGAGTCCTTATGGAAAAAGCGGTAGCATTCACCTGCAGAGTTTCGAAAGTTCGGGATAAAGACCGCTCGCTCTAACGTTCATCCTGGATTTCGCGATGAGGAAATCTATTCCCGTTGAGCATCATTCACACTTTTTATTCTTCGTTTATATCTCCTCTTGTTTTTTTTTTTTTTTTCTTTCTCTCTCTTTTCTAAATTTAAGTGGAATACAAAAGTTGAAAGATTTATTTAGCAGCTTTTGAGGACTCGCAGTTTTTCATTTCTTGCATCGCGCGACACTGTATACCATTTCTCGCAGGGTTTTCCCATCCGCCGCGCCACGGGTTGGTTTATTTTTATTCATTTTTTTTTTTCGTCGCTTCTCTTTATTTATTTATTTTTACTCTTTTTTCTCTCCCCTCTTTCTCTCGGGAGACGCTATCTCATTAAGCTCACAATTCATCTGCTTTATTTTCCTTGACTTCTTTTCCAGATTTATTTCACCTCTTATTATTTCGTTAAAAAGTCGGGCTTTTACATGCAAGAAGATCCTCACTTGACGTAAATCATTATTTCTCTAGATTTTTTCACGCTTCTGGAAAAACAAGCGAACGCGTTTCGTTCGATGTTACAGGTAATGCTACTAACGAAACTTTGTCTTCGGAACGAGTCTCGCCGGGGCGAACACCCGCCGGCTCTTTTAATTGCCAAATTCTCCTCAGAAATACGAAATGTCGACAGTTTTGGGATGGACATTCATTGTACGAGTGTTGCGAGAAAACCAAGATATTGATCGCGAGTGGCGAGTTTTTCGGCGGAATATCATCCAGCGTAACTACCTATTACCGTCAGAGAGTTTCGCAGTTACAAAGACGATGAAAAATAGATGATTTAATATAATATACGTCCGATGAAATAACGTTTCAAATAATTGGAGTTCAACTCGAATACCACTCACCTAGGATCACTGCAGTAGCAGATAGCAAATGAGAGACGGGTAGCGAAGGGGGGGGGGGGGGGGGGGGGGGTGAGAAAGAATTTTCAAAGGATTAAACCGAGCGAAATTATCCAGATGCCGTTCGTTCGGCGGACGCAGACAAATGATCGCCCATTGCGCACCCGTTTGGTATATTTTACAGAGGAAAAGACGAAGGCAAATCGAGAAGAACGCCCGTCCCGCCGGTGCGCCCCTACTGCGGAGAAGAAGAGAAAGAGTGAAAAGTAAAATAGAAAAGAAAAAAGCTGACGAAGGAACGAGATGGGGTATATAAAGGTGAAAAAATAGAGAAAAAAAAAAAATCGCACGACGGGAGATGGAGGAGGGTGAGAAGACGGAAGTGATGAAAGAAAGAGGGATCGAGACTCGGGTCGGTAGGGTGTAGAACAAAATAAAATGAAACAAAAGATAAAAAAAAAAGATCCTTGAAGCGGAGACCTATAGGTTAGTCGAATACTGCAGGGACGAGGAACAGCAAGGAGTTTCAGACCGACGACTAACATCTGAGGAGTAAAATGGAGTTATTCAATTATCTCGGTCCTTCGTAGTCTGCGGGAATACGAGGTCCAGTTTCACCCAACGATGGGACCTCGAAGGACATTAAGTACGTCGAGTGTTCTACAGCAAAGGAGATGCGGTGAACCGGATCGCGTCAAAGTCAACTTGTCATCCCCCTCGTGCCCTGCAAACCTAGACCCGAACCCAAAATCTGAACCTTAACTTGAACCTGAAGACAAACTCACCCCGACGATTGATCAGCCTCGGATACGATGTGTACGTATGTATACGTACGCTAATTGCTTGCACAAGTCCGCATCATCGAACACCTTCCACAATGGAATTACTTGTATGCACCGACTGTCCCGACGCAGATGGAACCCGCGGTATATGGAAGTAAAATGCGCAATAGTAACGAATCTGATCCAAAAGTCCTTTACTTTCGCTTCGCTGAACAAGTATAATTTTGTACAAGCATAAAAGATAATGAATTTGTGTGTTTTGAGGTGACATTTCGAATGCACGATAAATTATTCACCGATGCAGAATACGACGGAGGGGAGTCTCTCGCCGATATACCTAGATGTATAAATTATATAACTACTGTCAGTAGCAGCTATTTACGTGTACGTTGAGTAAGGTTCCATTATTCGTAACAATACTCTACAACTCGGAGATTTGGTACGCTCATTAATCCGGCGGAGTTGTTCAGCTGGTTACAGGATTTAGAATGCGGTTAGCTTAGCGTCGAGTAGCGGTGTCCTCGAGTCCCGTAATACCGAAGTATTCGACGTACTCATACATTCCTATAGATATACGTTCTGTGTGTACATACCTGTATACCGGTCTGAGAACTTCACGTTGATAACTCAACTCGCCGTTTGGGCTAATGCAGTTCGGATAACTATCGTTTGCCTTCAACTAGAACTCGAGAAATCTATAGTTACTATAAACCTTACGCCGCGCCGTTCGGTGGAGTAACGTTGTCGTCGGTGGTGGTGAGCAACAGCGGTGTCAGCTCAAAAGGAAACTTTGTCGAGGCTACCGGGTCAACCGAGTAAGTTTCCCTTTAAGCCAGTTTAGATTGACGTTGGCTACCGCACCGGCGACAACTCTACCGTTCACCATTCTCGCATCCTCGAGCTAAGGGCTACGCGCACGCAATCCGGGCGGATAGGACGATTCCACGTAGGAACGAAAAAGTAACGACTTTTCAACAACGATTACCACTCGAATATCGACGAACAAAAATTGCCACCCATTGGTGGGGTTGTTTGGGGTCTGGGGTTCCCGAGTCAACGTCGACGGTTCGACATTCCCCGCTCCTCGTGCGTCGAAGGTGATGTCCAGAAACAGTTTTCTGTCAGCAGCAGTAACTTCGTTCCCTTGAAGCCTCAGATGTTCAGTCACAAGGGTGGCGGCCGATATACCGCCGCTGTTACAGGTCTGTCAAAATAAACCCAACATTGGTCGAAGTTACACGGTATGTGCGTCGCGAGCAATTCTAGCAAGGGTGGATGGCCGCAATGAGCCGGTGGAATCGATTCGCGTCTCAAAGGCTGGCTCACCTCCGACCATCTCGAGCTCGGAGGAGAAATAGCTTGTGCAACTGGATAGCCAGTTCTCACTCTACAATGGAAACCCTCAGACCCTACCGTTCGCCAATTTGAACGCAATTCGACGCAACTGTCGGTCGGAACATACCCATCAAGGACGGAAGCTATTGGTTAGCGTGGCAGTCAGTCGGAGCAGAGGCCCGCGGTGCAATGATTGTGAATAATTAACGATCTTCGATATCCCGTGGAGCAATCAAACGAACGTGAACGCGTGTAATTTTCCTCTCAGCAAGCCACGATGTTACCTCAATCCATCGCCTCACCTTTTCCTGCCCCCGTTTAAAATAAAACAATGAAGAATAGGAGCGGTTTTCGACTCGTTTCAATTCGGCTCGAACGGATGCGAACGCCACGGTGTAGTTCGACGTGTCTCTCACGTGTCATAGGAATCCCTTTTACGAACGTCAATTGAGGATTAGGTTCGAAAGATAGAATGTGATCGATCTAGACTCCGGACGATTATATCATTACTTGCCGCCCGTTAAAGTCGTTTCACTTCAAAAGTTAATCTCCGGTTAGAAATAAAAATAACTAAGTAATCAAACAACTTTAGCAGGCTCAGCGTATCTCCTATCGCTTGCAGACGACCCTGCGGACGTGTAACTTGATAGTTTCCGAAGGTAGAAAAAAGAAAAAAAAAAGATAGAAAAGATCCCAAACGAACACATTGGTTCTAGTTAAAAATCTCTATGGTTCTATACATCCTTCGCGAACATCAAACTCCGCGAAGATAAACAAGAGCCATAATAAACATTTATAACTCATCAAATTCCGACGAAAGAGACGTGAATTCGTTGGAGAAAATGCCATCGGATAAGTGCACTCGGTAACCAGACAAACATAATTGTGTAGGTATAATAAAAAAAACGGAACGGAAATCGCTGATTACAACATTACACTGGGTAGTTTTAACCCGCCGTTGTTGCAAGTCATTTCGGTTCATCTCTGCTCCCTACGGTACTTATACGCGCCGACATTATAATTATTGCTGCGGTATAATGAGGTAAAATTTCACAAGCTTTGAATAACAAGAAGACAATTTGCTGAAACTTGGCGCGTGCATAAGCAGGACTTGGGATGTGGTAAGAGGGTAGGGCAGGGAGCGTACGAGTGCGGTACGGTGGATGTTGTCGCTGCACCCACTTGGCTAAAACTTTACGGTTTAGTTAATTAAAAATTAACCTTTCAAGTCCTTGTCGCAGACGAGACGCCTGTTTCATGTAACTCCGCGCCTCGTACTCCTCCGAGTTCAAACTCGACATCTTCCAAGTAACGATCCTAAAACCAGCGCAGAATCGGCAACGCGATTCCGCTGCTATGATTCTTGAATCTTGATTTTTTTTTTTTTTTTTTTTTCTTCAAATACGATCGCTTCGGTAATGATTCATAGCAATCAAAAGTATGGATTGACTTTGAATAATCGATACGTTCGTCAGAGTTCCCGATAGCATCGTTTGTTTTAATTAAAGTAACTTGGAAAGTTGTTACAGTCGATCAACGAATCGCGATAACAATTTTCACGTCACCGAATCTTTACCATTTTCGAAGAGCGTAGATTCTTCGAAATTACCTACTTTCTCTTACAAACATTGCGCGTGTTGTACGTACGCGTACGAGATTGAATTTTACAGAGATTCATCCGAATGAGTCGACGTACTTTTCAAATACTCTTTTTCCCACCGCATCGTATTACTTACTTTTCTATACGCTGCTTACTCAACTGAATGGGAGATTTTCTTGAATCGAAATGAATTCGGAGTTTGCTTTCCTTTTTTTTTTCCTCGCAGAATTTTTTCTCACCAACTTAATTCTTCAAATACCCGATACACGGATCCAACGAAAGAAACTCATTTAGCTGACTACATGCACAGTAAAATACCGTGAAAAAGAAAAATAAAAGAAAAATAAAAAGGAACAAGAAAAAACGGTTGATCGTTAATACCGATCGGTTTCCGTTCGACCTAGGCCAAATAAATTTGAAAGCACTCGAAAGTCTCACCTCCCTTATACGCGTTACCCTCTGAAAAAGCAAACCTGCACCACCGCCAACACCGCCTTTATTACATTTCTCTTGGACAAGACGAACGACGCGTGGATCGTGGATGGTTACGCGGTTATTTACCTAATGTTTATGCAGACACATTTTACAGCCGAACTTATTCTGCCTCGCGTATTTCCCAGTAGATTACCCTATACGCGTTCGTTCATTGGAGGTACACCGTGTGTAATGTACGAACGAAGGCGCATTGAGCGTTGGATTTTTCAATTTAAAATACGATTGAGCTCCGCGCGACGGGGATGAATCTTGTTTTCAAAATTGATATTTAGACACCTCTCCCCCCCCTAGTTTTTAGTATTTCTCGTTGCTAGGTTACACGAACGCACACGGGTGTTTTACATTTACACGTGAAGAGTGAAAAAATGGAATGAAACCAAAGAGAAAGAAAAAAAGAAATCGGAGAATACATCGCGGGAATCTCGCGGCAGTGCTAAACCGTATTAATGGTGAATTACTTTTAAAATCGTCGTATTTTCAACTTTATTTTACACATGGTTCCGCGGAAAAGCCGCACACGAGTATGTCTATGGTTGTATTCACGTACGTACGTACGTATACGTGCACAGGGTGAGACTGCGTATAACGTTTATGGCCAGGAGTTCTACCCTGCAGGCAGCTAACCCAGCCGCCAAGTATTAAAAATTCCTCGGGTAATGTTAGTTTAGCGTCTGTCACGGTTATTTATGGGGATATCCCAGAAGCGTTGTATGTTTTAAAACTTTATCGCTATGAATCACGTGAATCCTCCGTTCCCCCCCTACCCCCCTTACCCTCACTTATATGCCCAGTGGGGTAATAATATATTTTTGTCACTGGTCTTTTAATAGCGTTAATAGAATCGTTTGAATCCCAATGCTTAA
The DNA here is from genome assembly GCF_917208135.1 of Athalia rosae. Taxonomy (NCBI): domain Eukaryota; kingdom Metazoa; phylum Arthropoda; class Insecta; order Hymenoptera; family Athaliidae; genus Athalia; species Athalia rosae. Next base: position 19,853,105 of record NC_064026.1, on the reverse strand, counting down.
ACATGTCAACGATGGGTGAACGGTGTTTTGGAAATATATATTTTTTTCCATCGGTAAATCAAGTTTCTTTTCTCTTTTTCTCTGTTTTTGGGTATCCGAAAGAAAGAAGAGGAAGAAAATTTATTCACAGATTTATTTCAGGTACACCTTCGCATACGTACGTGGCGCAACAAACAGTGTTGAAAGTTAAATTAGCTTTAGACGAAGTTGAATCGACCAAAATCTTTACTAGGCGTTAAAAGGCGCACGTTAAACTCTCAGCTGGTACGCGAGATGTATAATCAGGATAGTTGAATAATTTTGGATCGAATATACTATATTTTTCTCATTCTAAAATATAGTTCACAGAGGCACACCTGCGCTCGTTTTTCAATCGAAGCTTCAGTTTCAGCGGAATGTATACCGGGGTGAATAGAAGAAAGTGGAGAAAAAAGCAGCTGTGTGTCCCTAACAGAAATGGATTCCGCAAGCTCCGATTTTAAAGGTTTTTGACCGTGAGGTGAAATGCGAGTACATTTCACAGGTGGCGATTCGTGGAATTGCTCGTACGTATGTGCGAACGTTATGAGAATTTAGTCCCGGTGGCCGTTCGTCAATCGTCGAATAAAAAAATTCTCGAGGAATTCTTCCGAATCGCGTTTGAACGTTGTAATAGAAGAAGGTGCGGCTGACGCGAGCTCACACTAAGAATACGTTGGTAGAATGGGAGAAAAAAATTCTGTACTTGGATCTTCTACACGATTTTTCAGAGAGGGAGTGAATACTCACGGGGATTCGTGGACACCTCGAAATAACTTCGAGTGGCGATTGATAGATGTGCATGCGGAACATTTGCGCTCTTCAACATTTGTCAAATATCACGACCGCGTCGAGCCCACAGCCGTTTGTCGGATATCCTATTATTTCTCTACCAAGTCGTTATACCTGCCGATGTTTTATTTATTTTTCCTTTTTTCCTTCTCCGGTATTATATCTATAGTCGGGGAACGGAAGAAAATTATCCCAAAGTTGCAGCGGAGGAGGCTCGTATTATCGAGGATCTGAAATTTTTTTAAAAATTCGATAAACGTCCGTGCGGTAATATCCGTGAAATTTATTCAAGTGAAAATTTTTTTCCCTCCTCCCAACCAACGTAAAGGGAACCCTCGCGAAAACTCACCACCTACCGGAAACGATTGACGTTCCATAAATACAAACATGAATAAATGCATAGAATCAAACATTGTCGTACATCATCAGACTCTAGAAATTCGTTCTTCATTCGCTATGATATAACGGCTGTGATCTCTGTCCAGCTTCTCAATATCGTAACAACTGTAGGGGGTGATCAAGAGTTTGGATACTTTAATCAAACTCTTATCCATTCTTATGTAATTTGTTCGCAAAGTTACACGACTCATCTGATATGAGAACATAAAGGAAAAAGTGAAAGGAACAAGAAGAACGAATAAAATAAAATAGCGTATTGGATTAAAATCCAATGCGCGGGTATTATCAAACGCCAAAGTATTTAAACCTTTTTTTTTTTTTCTCCTTCACTAGGTATCGCAAAGTATCGGGTAAGATAGAAGTCTGGTAAAGAACAGGTGGCGGTGTAGGAATAATTTTGAAAATTTCAAACATGCAACCGGGTGGCGTTAAACTGCACGTGTATCTGTAATACTTTTCAAACTTTACTTCTATAACGGATACCTAAAGCCGTGAAGACAATAACTTTTAACTTTTGATAACGCTCACTAGTATAATGTCGTCGCTGTATACCTACTTATATAACTATGCCAATTATTTTCCAACTTGTTCGATGAAAATTTTAATCCGGTTTGGTATATATCAGAGGAAAAAGAGTAACGCGCGTGGAACGATTTTACTCCGGAAACAATGGTGAAAATTATTGGAGAGTTTATTGAATTTGTGATAGCGACGGACTTTCATTCAGAAAATTATGTACATTCCAAGTTTTAACGTTTACTTAAATAATTCTCACCCGATAGTTGCAATATAACGGTGCCCCGCAGGAACGTTATTTTTATAGGATACTCTGGTTTCGCCAGGCACACGCACGTACACGCGGAGATAATACGTTTATCCGTTGCGAATTCGTCGGTAGAGAAACCACGGATAGAGGTACGAATTTATGGTGAAAATTTTCCATCATTCGATTCTATTTGCCGTCAGTTGAAAAAATTGTTATACGCAGAGAATCAAATACTTGTCTGGCAAATAACTGTTCGCATGTAACTGCAATTGTCGTTATTATATTATCGGGTTTTCCGTTATCTTGTTTATTATTTCATTTTCAATGAAATTGAAAAATGGCTCGCTATTTATTCGTTCGCATTTAGTGATTACACAACAGATGAAGTAGCGTTGCGCACCGCGTAAAATTTGATCAAAATACGTCAGAGCACCGCCATCGGATACTCGTTTGATCACGATGAATTCCAGAGGAATGCGTTGCCACGTAAATCATACGAGTTGATTTCGGAGAAAAAGCTCTGTATTTTTTTTTTTTTGAAAACTTATCGTTACGTAAACTCGATACCGCGGTTGAACCAATGACCGACCATTCGAAAATGGCAAAAATCAAGGGTGGAACATAATAATAAAGGTGAGGTGAAAAAGTTTGCCGGAGCTGCCTCGGTGGAGGTTGAAGCGAAAGCGAGCGTGTTACAATAATGAGACGCAAGTCGCGTCAAGAGTCCATTTCATTCTCCGAGTGGATCTAACTTCAAAACGGGCAAAGTTACGGCTTAATGGGAACATAAAGGTAACAGAGTGAGGTGCGGAGTAACCGGTGCCCTCGCCGTGTACCACCACATTTTTTTAACTCGATTATCGAAACGAGGGTCACGGGAAAGGTTGCCGCGAAGTTTCGCGTTTCGTTTGCCAAAACTTTGAAATCAAGAAGCGTCTTCTTCTACTTTTTCTTCTTCTTCTTCTTCTTCTTCTTCTTCTTCTTCTTCTTCTTCTTCTTCCTGCCTAGGCTTCAAATTCTAAACTCGGAAGATTCCGTGACCTGAGTCGACACGCTATCGGAGAATAAGAGAGTTCTTATCGCGTTCCTTCGTTAACGATGGAATTTTCTTCATCCGCTCCCTTTTCTTTCTCCATTTTCTTCCCGCTACATCCTATCCCTCTCGATTTCTTCTTATAACCTTTCGGATAATACAGGAAAACGTTAGCCGGTGCTTCCCAGAATTGCCCGATCTGCTGAATTGGCCGCGAACTGACGCGGCGTGTTCGATCGAGTGGAAAATCAAAAAATTGAGGCGATTACGAGCGATTTTATGATGCCCCAGGAATTCGACGATGCTTGTCCGGAGTACCATTCATAGAAAAGGTGTGCATAGGCTATCACTCTTTCAATCGGACAGTTCCAATGGTTATGCAAACGAAAACGTAAACATTCAACGCATTAAGAATTCTAACATTGCGAAAATATTCTTCTCTATTGAACCGGGAACAGACGTCTAAAGAAAATAGCTCCGCCGCAGCTATTTCTCCGCAATTCACGGTGCGGCAAAGGCTTTCGAGCTTCTTGTGCGGTATATTGGCGTCGCAAAGATATTCCTTTGGGATAGGACCTGCACTAGCGGGAGCTATAGCTACACGCTACGTAGCAATGCGGTACAACGTTGAGCGCTAAGAGAAGGGCAAAAAACTGTGAACAGCAGCGGTACCAATCCGCCGGCAGGAAAGTAGAAATCTCGCGAAGAGAAAATGTGCAAAAGTGTGAAATACTCGGCGCGTACACGAGGCGACGTTCCGTAGTCATACATTCTACATTATTACGTGTAACATTTTGCGAGGGAATTTTTCTAACGATTATTGAAGTTGCCGGTACGTTAGAGGAGGCCCGGTTGATTATCCTTCGGGAATGCGGTAATCCTGTGTTGCGAGCGGGATAGAAAAAGGGTCGCGGTTGTGGAAAAGAGTGAATAGCTGCCGCCGCTTCCGTTGTAGTAGACGGTGCGGGACCGTGTAAAGTCTGTAGGTTTCACGGGCTCGAGATGTTCCGTCTCTGCGACATCTTATGTGCGGAGCGTCCGACAAGAAAGATGTCGAACTCACCGCCATTTCCCGCGCGGCTTTGTACGGTATAGCGAACGGTTTGTACGCGTTACACTCGAGGGATGGAAGACACGCGGCGGTGTAGCGGCAGGAAGGAACCGAGACGACGTATTCGACGGAACAAATTTGATCCAGTTTCTTCTCGGCTCACAATTTTCCTCTGCGTTTGAGCAACTGGGATATCACCGTACCGTTTCCACCGTTCGCATTTACGGCACGGTTCGAGTCGATGACGAGGACTTCCGTCGTTCGAAGGACGTCAATTATTTACACTCGGTGTTCCGCCGGTATTCGAACTCGTCCAGGAAATGGAAGGAATATTATTGAAGTTTATTTCGTAAAATATCGGAATCACCGTTCGTCGAGATCATCTCCCTGCTGCTGAATATTCATCGACGTTTCACGACGTAAATAAAATACGAGCTTAGGTAACAGGACGTTCACAATTGTCTAGACATCGAGCGAGCGACCGTAGGTAGGATACACGTCGATGTCTCGCGACCCATCAGTCGTTTGCTTTATTTCAACGTTTCACAGATTTTCTACCGTAAAAGGTACGCCAAATTGCAACGATAAACTTTAATTGCATTCGCACCGCATGTTATACGTCGCTGATGTTGTACCGAATTTTGAGAAACCAGAAGTTTATTTTCGAATCTGTGAAACCCGGACAGTCATAGATTAGAAAAAGAAACTGAAAAAAAAAAATAAAGAAAGAAAGAAATATACCGAATACCTACCGAAAACTTTAATCTGTACGCTCTAAATTTTCCAGCTCTTTTCCTACCATTCCAGTTTAATCCTGTGGGATTTTGGGGGTTTCACCTTGTTCAGGAATGACAATGAATCGCACGTAAACCATTCTTATACTTTTCTAGGTGGAGCGAACTCGTAAAAACACGTACGAGAGACGGGAGCCGAACTCCCCTGTATATATAACCAACCCCCCGAACGCCGAATGCGGTGCACAAGTGTACGGCGAGCGTTGTCTGTCCGACCTTTTGTTTATTTTGTTGCATTGCGTTGTACTCCGCTGCTGCAGGTTACGTCGTATCGCCGCGATACTTCTCCTCGTTGCAGTTTGCACTACGTGTTTTATTCTCGGCACCTTTCGCAAAGTTGCATTCACCCGTGTACACCGGGAGTAACGTACGTACGTACACGAAACACGTGTACGTGTAATAAAAAAGGCGGCCGTATACGCCTCGGTATTCGTCGGTTCCGTCGTCGTACAAAGCAAAGCAATTATATCTCTCGAGCGTTGCTTCTGCACAGTGTGCGCCAACGAATCAGTTCGACGAATCCTACGTGATTTTTCAAAAAGAAGTCCTTCTTTCCTCCGTGTTCACATGATCGCGTGTTTATTGTTAATTCAAATATCGTACGAACTTCGGTTTATTTATCAATTTTTTCTCGTAACACAGCCGATTTGAGCTAGTACAGAAAAGTCATGTACGAGTCTGATCGATTTCAAAACGAAATGAAATCCACGAATCCATCGATACCACTGCGACTGATAGATTCTTCACATAGAGAATTTTTAAAGGTAATATTCTTTGAAATAGGAAATTCGAATTCCCGTGTACATGTAATATGGATTTCTTTCACGCATATATATAGTTGAAACCCACCGGTCGACGTTCGCCTCAATTGGTACATATATACGGTACACGTTGAAAAAGTAGATGAAAAAAAAATAACAAAGATGAAGAATAGCGCTTTGATAGCTAACTTTGTCTCTCTCCGTCTTTTCGTCTTTTTTAGACGTGCCCGCTACAAAGAAGATCCATCTCATTCTCTCTAGTTTTCTTACCTACTTCTTTTCTTTTCTCCATAACCCGCTTTTTAAAGAGACCAAAGCATCGTGCCGAGCTTATATTGCCCCGAGCGATTTCCCTTTGAAAGCTTCACCTTTACGCTTCTCAAAAACGTGGAAATAAAGTAGATTATCCTATCACGCACGAATTATTATGACGAGGTGGAAAAAATCAATCGAACTTCACGTTTAATCGATCCAACGAACTTTGTGTTGACCAACTTTTTTTTCGTCTTGCCAGCGAGATGCGAGATGCGAGATGCAGGTTGACGTCAGGCATCGGTGCACATCGCTTACATTTTTCTGCTTCATCTTATATCCGGCTCGATACCGAGCACGGCTACTGGGATGGGTGTGTTCAGATGCTCTGAAACGTACCGGCCAACATAGCCAGTTCTGCATATTCGAAAAGCATGTATGTGTTTCCATTAGGAAAATCCCTTCCGCCGTTACACGTATAAACGATGCAAATGAAACGGACGCGAGTTACTATTCACGTGGTAGTTGTCGGATCAGAGATGCCCCGGCTAGAAAAAATGAAAGCTTTGTATCCGTGTGATCTGCGGGCAGTAATGCCCGTCAGAAGCATTTCCAGAGATGTTTTTTTTTTTTTTTCTTTTTTTTTTTCACAGAACATACGAAACTCTTGATATTCTGTGAGCTGCATTATATTTGCATTTCATTCATCCCATTTGAGCAATCGCGTCAGAACCGATGAACTGCAAAAATGAAGAAGAAAGAAAAAAAAAATGAAACGACAAATCTCTGCGATGCGGTAGACGGAGAGAGAAAAGCGAAAGTTGCTTCCGCGAAGCACCAGATGATACGTTATCAGCCAATCAAACAAACGTCTCTGGTCCGATTTTTTGAACGGTTGGGTTCTGCGTTTGCCGCCTCAGCTGCAGGGTCCCGAATTTGTAGTTCGACGAACGGGTCCGTAACGCTTTTCCGTTGAATTCCTTGTTTGCCCAGAACATACGAACCCGGAGATTTGTTAGGCAAAAGATTTTACGATGAGAGAGAATACTTCTTCGGCTCGATCTCTTTCAACCTGAATTCACGGATATAATAATGCAAGTTTTATTCCATCGATGTGAACTGGCGAAGCAGGTTGTATCGTAGTGAACGACTCTATATCACCGATGTTTTCAATGTTTATCCGTACGCCGTAGTCGTAATCGACGATTTTTCCACCTATAATACCCTCGAAATTAGCTTATCTAATAGAAGACCACTAAAACCGGCGTTAAACGTTGATAAAACGAACGAAAACGCGAGGGATTCTCGTAGAACGTCGTTTCGCTAATCTGATGTTGCTGCAACGGAAAATCCCCGCACTATTAAAGTGTTTTCGAAAACCCGGAGGAAAAATTTCTTCCACCTTCGTCGATTCGCCCGTATGCTCCTCAGATAGATAGAAGAACGACTTTATCGTCAGTGGCTAGCTACGAGACAAAAAAATTAATAAATGAATGAACAAAACGGAAGTAGAAGAAAAATTTTTCACTCAGAAGATAGGGGCGTGAAATATTTCAGACAAAATTTTACAGATGAGATTTACCAATCCGATAATTTGCAGTATTAAGTTTAATTTTAATGATGTACGGATTGTACACGTAGGCAATGTTTGAAAGAGGTTTTTATACATTTACAGCGTAATATAATTCAGAGCGGACTCCGTTACTCTCTTTAATTAAGAGAAGGCCGAGTCTGTGTGTGTCTATTCAAGATAAAATACGACTTCTCTATAAGCGTTACGTCAGTGCGTTGAAAACTGCGACTCACGCTATCAGGTGTCCCTGAAAAGCTCATATGAAAGCTGGCTATCCGGGAGCCAATTCAAATTACAAGCTCACAAAGCGTGAATCAAATACCAGCGTAATTAATCGGTGTTCAGTAAAACACGTTGAATTACAAAATATAATCGTGTCGTGAAACGTCGGATCGTAAAACATCCAATTTTCATTTACTACCGGAGCCTCTTCACAATGAGCGGAGTCACATTCACGCCTCTTAACAATCTTCAAGCAATGTAAATTCTCTCGTACGGCGATAATCATCACGTTTGATAGCGCGTATCAACTGAAATTTCACGGTGTGTTACACATCACCTAATACCCACTTCGTATATCACGATCATTTCTCGTTTGGTATAAAATTCGAAACGTGTATTCATCATCGTTCGCCGATTTTCAGCTCCGCGCGTACCGTGTAACGTTTCCCTGTAATTAATGCACACGGGAGCAATCCGAAATTTAGCGGCGAATCCCTTTTTTCCCCGTTCCGAATTATTTCCCCCCCCCCCCCCGTTTTCTTCTGTCATTTTTTGTTACACCACACAGCGAACGAATTATACGCGCTCCGGCGGCAGTTTGGTTTATTTTATTTTCCCTACCGCACATCGTAGACTATAGGGTTTGGGCTTGGTATCCGGCCAGGAAGAATGTGGAAGTCCAAGCACAATGCTTCTTTTTGTCGCGGGCCATACTGGACCGCACTGAGAATCGCGTGGGCACGGAACTTTCGCGGCATAAATCAAGCTAACTAGAGCTTGAATATACGTCCAGACCACAATTGCTGGACGGCAGTTACGGCAGTAGATTTTCTTGGTTAAGAAAATCAAAGGGAAATCGTTACCTTTCGCCAACACTTTGATATGTTTTATTTATTTTCAATATTTAATTTGTATTCACTGCGGCTATAATCTCGTAGAAAAATAGATAGAGAAATTACTATTTCTCGCAATTTTCCGAACCGCTGTTGCATTTCAATGAAAATCTTTCGCGCTTCAAACCTACCTGTGACTCAAAGAAATGCTCCTCTCTAATTCCACGCGTTGAAATTTTGCACCATGTATCTCTTCGATGGAGTAAAGCCAACTGGAATTTGAAAATAAAACGCGAAACTGAGCAAAGCGCGTGAAATCGAAATACAAACCACGCCTCGTTGTGGTCCAATCATCGTCTGCAACTAGCTGTAACGTTCGTCGTCCGGCTAATTTTCTTCCTCTTTTCTCTGCTTTCCGTGAATTTTTATTCATCAATAAGCCTATACGATATAGCCTCCTTGCTATCTCGCTCCGACGTATCTTCGTATATATTCCAGTGATTTTGCGGGATGTTGTTGTCCCGATCTGGACAGAAGTACAGGAAACGGATGACCGAAGAGGGTGAAATTATTTGGGTCGCTTTGCTGATGTCGTAAAGTTTTCCCTCTCTTGTAACTCCGTCCGTTGAACCTTGTAATCCAAATTTTTTGTCGGGAAAGTTTGAACCGGGCGTGTATAGTTTCAACGTATGAGATGCAAAGAAGAATGGCGCGCATTCGTCGAGATTTGTCGAGAAACTCGAACTATAAAAATATCGAAAAATTCGAATTCCCGAATCGTTTGGATATTTGATGACGTGACCTCGAGCGCACATCGTTCTGAGATCAGCCGAACGGTAAAATCCATTTTTCATACTCATCAAAACTAGATTCTCGCATAAAGTTTCACGATATCTCTTCACTGTGAATAACGGCATTTTCCGGCATAACTATACGATTTTCAGATTTTCAAGGAAGCGGAACACCGACGTTACATGCACGGACGAATGAACGAAATTTCGCACAAAAATTTCTCCAAATATCTCATGTCCTGATCGGGCTTCGAAATTATCATCGGCATGCGAAACGGCGTAGGGTAATAAGCCGCATATTCCGCGACGAGAGAATCGCTCGTTGAGGGGTTCGTTTCCGAAGGTGTTTTGAAAAATGTTCAATCGTACCGACCGGTCCGAGCTCTCCCAGATTCAATCGCATGATCGATACTTGCAGCGCCGGAGGCAGGAACCCCAGCAGTCAATAGGACCCAGTCAGTGTTGAATGAAAAGAAATGAAGCGAGCTGCAGCTGCTGCAGGCTGTCTGGAAACAAAAATTCATCAGTATCTTCATAGGCAGTAGAGATGCAGAAATTTCCATTGAGTCGCGTATACTCTTCATACAGAAATTGAATGCATAAATCATCTCTATGAAAGATCTAAGCATCCATTAAATATTTATTCATAGAGATAAAGCGCATTGATTAGTCTACCGACGAAGATGTTCCTTCGTAGATGCTCGTTTGTAATCTTGATAAACTTTAATTCACGCAGCGACGATTAGCATAAATGAATATCGCGCTTCTCGAGCACTGTTCAAAGAGTGTAGATATATCAGTTACGAAACTGAGTCAGCTGTAATTAGTGCATCGGGATGGGTAAAACTGAAACTGTGGTAAGTACAAATAAGTTACCAAGTGTAAGACGCGTACGCGCAGTTGTGTTAATATTGAATATTAGAAACGTTAATAATAATATCTATGACAATAGCATTTTTGCCCAACGTGAAGTTTGACCCGCTCATGCAAAGTGCTTCACGTACCGAGAGACAAACAATCAGAATCAGCATCACTCACGTACGCGTCTAGTTTCCTTCGTATTGGCACAAATATTACGGATCATTTCTCATATAGTTCGGTATGAGATATCCACGCTATTTCAATCGTATTTCCAGTTGTGGTTCAAGTGACAAGCACACATGGAGGCGTAGGCGTGCGATAGAGTGGCAAGAAAAAAAAAAAAAAAAAAAAGGACGAAATTGGAATACGTCAAAACTTATATTTGTTCGATCAACGATCCATTTACGAAATAATTTATGGGCTATATGTAAACAAATGGGCTGATCATGTCAGAAGTGTTCGATTCGTTAAACTGCAGACTCGGCATTTGTTACAGAATTCTAATGACCTGAATTTTCACAAAACAACGTCGGACGAGTTTATGTATTTGCTGTACATATTTTATCTCTATTTTATCTTTGAGCTCCCGTTAATAATGTAAATTTGATGAACTGTAATGCACTGCGAAGAATCGACGATTTTAATAACTCACAATCAGCTGTGTGTTACCCAAAAACAATCGTTACATTTTAATAGACGTTGGTAGAAAACGTTCAACCTTATTCACGCCAATGAATCGCCTGTCGAGAAAGATCTTCTCAACGGGACAGTTCGTGTAGATTGAAATTTTCTCAACAATACTACCAAAGAAAAATAACTGCAATTATAAAACTTAATCGAACAATCCTACTTCGAGAAGGTTGATGAGCATACTAGTTTTGACGAAGTTGTTCTGATTTTCTGCCGGTAGGATAGTGAAATGACTAAAGAGGAGCAACAGAGATTAACGAAACCAGTGCGGGAAGTGTTCGCCGGATCCGTTTCGTCGAAATCGGTGTTAATCGGTAGCTGCTTTGGTGAGTTTCGAATTTGTCAACGGATATCGTTCGATAATTTTCAACTCATCCCACGTCAATTCGATAGAAAAAGAAACACCGATTTATTCTTTTGTCGTTTTTAGTGAATGAAAAATTGGACGAGCAATCGGATTTTGAAGCGGCGATCGAAGCTACCGGTAGACATTTTGTTCCACACCAATCCATCTGAGTTCGATGAAATTATTGCTAATATAATTCCTTATCTTTTTTTCTCTTACAATTATGTCATCCTATTTTACATTCCAGGATATGGACCTTACAATTACCTGCTTCTATTGGCCATCTTTCCTGGCACATGGGCGCATATTTTTGACACGACCATTATGTCATACCTTCTACCGTCGATCAAATGCGATCTAGAGCTCACTTTGAACCAGAAGGGGATGCTCAACGCAGCGATTTTCATAGGTCATAAAACTGCACAAAAGTAAAACGAATATCTGGCACGGATTTGTGCCAGGTAACTCGGAATCGGCTAAACAATAATAATCAATAAGAATTTACCCTCAGGAATGCTCTGCACGACGTTCCTTTGGGGATATCTAGCGGATGTGAGAGGGAGAAGATCTTTTCTTTTAATCGGATACTTCGCGGACACAATTTTAAACATTCTAAGCAGCATGTCACAGAATTTTTACACGATGCTGTGCTTAAAATTCTTGTGCGGTTTGATGTGGGTATAATTGAAGGCAATTCCCTGCGTGAACGACAGATTTCCAAATCCACGTCTCTCGAATACCAATCTTCAATATTTCAGGATAAGCGGGACTCGCGCGATCAAGATGACGTACCTGGCGGAATTCCATAGTACGAAGTACAGAGCAGCGACTCTCTACTGGAGCTCTTTATTTTGTACACTGGGCAACGTATTTCTCCCAGGTGATTGTTACTCGCATCGCCATTAGTTTTCAGAGAAAAAAAAAAAAAAGAAAGAAAAAACAGATAGACAAAACGGTAGAGAATTAAACACGCTATTTTCCAGTCTTGGCATGGGCGATAATTCCACAGACGTGGTCGGTGAGCTTGTTCAACGGAGCTTTCGTCTATAATTCTTGGCGCATCTTTGTCTTGGTATGCAGTATGCCCTCGTTTTTGGCATTCGTAGGGCTACTCTACTTCCCGGAAAGTCCGAAGTTTCTCATGGCTCAAGGTAAAAACGAGCAGGCCCTGAAGATCTTCCAGAGAATGTACGCGCTGAATACGGGAAATCCGCCGGGAATGTATCCGGTAAAATCAAACTCGCTACTCCGATATATCTTTGCCGCCATCGCATTCGTCGTTCGAAAGCTGTTCAATTCGTCTGACCCGTCGATTCTTTCTTCAAGATAAAATTCCTCATTCGGGACACGAGCGAAACGCCGGTTGAATCTTCGGACGGCTACAGGACAGTTTGGGAGAAAATACGACAAGTATCGACTCGAGTTAAGCCTCTGTTCTCCAAGCGGTATTGTGCCCCGTTTTTCATGATCACCGTTCTCGAATTTGGAAGCATACTGAGGTGCGTACCGTACGCTTTGGAAAGTTTTCACGGATAAGTATCCGAACGATATTTATTTCAGTTTGATAACTATACGGCTGTGGATGCCGCAGCTCTTTGCGATGATAGAGACTTACGACTTCGATGGTCGCGATCCAAGTCTGGGCTCCGTTACCGTCTGCGAAATGATCAGCGTCCGGAGTGTTACAAACGTAACTGTGGCCACGGGACCGAACTACACGGCGGTAGAAACTTGCGTGGTGGTGAGTTTGATCGTAAAAATTTTCATACAATCCATCATGCCACTGATTTTCTAAAACGGCAGTAGGTACTTGAGTTCACGTGGCAAACTATGCGAGTCGCTCGGTATTTCTTAAAGCGCATCGAAAGCTCACCCCTACGACCCGACGCTTTAGAGTCGTTCATATTTTGTGGCGAGTGAAAATCCTGCCGACATCTGAAAACTGTGCAGCAGTATCGACTGATTTGTATGAATTTTCATTCTCAGCCCCCCATACCGATCAAAGTGTACACGAACTCGGTGATCATCTCAATCTGCACCGTGCTGGGCATCATGCTCGCCGGTACCCTGGTCAATTTGGTTGGCAAAAAAAAACTTCTCCGTATGTATCCCGATCGTATTCCGATCGTATTCCGATGTATTAATCGATAGATACGAGTGATCGTCACGCGTGATATGATTTACCTAAATTTATCCACTTGACCGATCAATTTCTTTTCTTCCGTCACAGTGACGACTTACGCTGTTGCCGCCGCTTGCACGATAGCGTTAAATTGGGCTTCAGATTCCAAGCTTATTCTTGGAATAATTGCCGTCTACATAACGCTGATGGACATTTCCGTCACGACTATTATAATTTACATGGTTTGTCTGATGCCGACGTCTCTCAGGTTCGTTGCAAATTTTTCATGACAATCGGGGACGAAATTTGAAAAATTTGTGCACCGATATTTCTTAGCCACAGATGTGTGTTCCGAAGAATTCACCAGTGTTTTACCGCATGTTTCAGAACGATTTCTGTGACCTTATCGTCAACGATTAGTTGCCTTGGACCAATAATCGGAAACGTCTTGTTTCCGATTCTTCTCACCAAGAGCTGCGTGGGTCCGTTCTTTTTCATAGCTATTATCCTGATGTGTGAGTAGAAAAGTACAACTTTCAATGTTTCTCCGCCGATTGATTGACGATGAAATAATACGATTATTACCATCATTTTTAGCCGGATTCGTCTTGACTCTCTTCGTCCCGACGCCTCCGCCCAAGCTATTATAAAATCCTCGGAAGTGCGTCAATCTCACAATTAGTAAAAATATGATAATTAAAATCAGTGTCACAAGACATATCGACTGTGATTTTCAATATTTTATTTCACCTTGCGACGAATCATGTATGGTACAAGAGTTGATGGGATTGCAATTAATTTTTGCCGACGTTGAACTGCGTGGTAAGAAAAAAAAAACGAAGTTCGTCGAAATGAAGGCTTATGAGCATCCTGCGGGTGCTTGGAACGCTGAAATCCGAGGATTGTGGAGAGAAGAGCTTGCGTGCTTTTTGTTGAGAAAAAATTTGGAATTATGATAACGAGGAAAGGGCGAGTGTTTTATAACTATATTTATGAGCAGCTTAGCACTACGAACGTGTAATACAGGTTAAATGTAGCGGGCAGTGCTTAAGTTTGATAAATAAAAAAAAAAAACGAAAATTCCTCGTGCCATTTTAATCCATTCGCGAAAGCTCATGGCAAAGGGTACCTACGTAAATCGTATGTATATATGCATATGAAGAGCTCTCGCCTGCAGTCGATATCGAATATTTTATAACGTAGAACTGCAAACCACTCTGCACGGGGGCGGAGCGGGAGATGGGGGGTAACTTTACCGCCATTTGTTAGAATTCCAATATTCAAAAGCTCGGCGAAGCATCGAGTAGCATGTTATATGTATACGTACACGCAATAATCGCGGAAATTCAGGAGAAATACCAAAGATCGCCACTCGAAGAATTCATATCTCAACGTTAACTTCGTACTGGGAGTTATAATGACACGGAAGGGCACTATTGCCATCGCGTACATGCAACATCGAACGAAGCAAATCATGGGAGCGAAAATTTTTCAAAGTAATTGAATCCCGCTGCGTACATGTGAGGTCATCGTTGTTTAAAACGCTGCGGCAGCTGCGAGTGCAAATTGTCGCACATACACAAATTGAGAACGGCTCGTGAGAAAATACCACATGACGAACCGTTAATGGAAAAAGACTCCGGGTTATCTAACGATAAGACTTTCGAGAAATTCTTGAAAAGTGTTGCACGGTTATTCGCCAAATTGATCGATAACATCTCGCGGTGTCGAAAAATTCTGAATGTATAATATTCCTCGATAACCTCTCCAACGAGAAGCCCCGCGTCTGATCGACTCTCGTACGTGCGCCCGTCGCTTTTCATTTTATTTAATTTTATTTATTTTCTCGTCTCCGCTCGTACTTTTCCTCGACATCGCTCACGCTGAACTTGTTATTTTCACCTAGTTCCTCCAGCAGATATCCATCGAAGCGTGAATGACTTGAAAATTCCAGGGTCTCGAAGCTGTTTGGAAACTTTGAGCGAACTCTGACTATTGTGCTTCGGAGCGGAGCTTAGGAGAAACTCAAGTGGTCGGTTCGTGATCCGGTAATTGAATCCACCGTTGCTACACTATCCGCAGTGCTTACTTCGCCGAGGATACGCCGAAAGTCGGTCGACTATACCGGTCAAAATATCAAAGGGTAATTAAGTATTGGCGATACACCGACTCCATCCGGTAATCGCTAGCCACTAGCTTAAAGTTTCGCGATCTCTTCACCACTCCGAATATCTCGAGTAATTGCACTCGAAATCACGCATAATCGTTCGACGAGTCTTGTTCCGTTAACAAGAGACTCCGGCTACTGAATGGTGGTAATTTTCCGTCGCGGTTAAACGCTCGTAAATGCCAACCTGGTGCAAGTTGAGTTACAGTTCTCCATTCGCGAAAGTTTCTTCGTTTTTTTTTTCCGAGTTCTTTTTTCTACTCCAATTTCGGACTGAAGTCGGAAAATTTCTGATTCGACTCGAGACGGAAAATTCCCAAGGATAAAGACCGAGGAAAATTCAGAGATACTTTTGACGCAAATTAGTTACGCTTCGTCACCTGAAAAACTCACAGTCATGGTGCGCAAATAGAAAACTGGATACCGTAAGTCTATAGGGGGAGTTCCCATGGAATTTGAAGTTCCCGCAGTGCCTACAGATCTCAGAAGTGATCTCGGCGAATTTTAGCTTGGTCACATTATCCAGACATTTTATTCCTCAAACACTACGATCAAGGGAGAGTCGAGTGCCGCTGTGATATCTATTTTGGTTGGTACCTTGTGGCAACTCTACAAAAACAAATCGATTAAATAATCAAGAAAGATGAGGTAAAAAAAAACTAGGGAAGAATAAAAAGTGCTCCCGTTTCACCATACTAGATATATCGCATGGCTGTGCGAGGAAAATTGTTAAACCGTATAGCCAATTCCACTTTTTCATCCTGATCTCGTGGCTTCTGAGTAATGGATATGAAATAAAGCGAATTCTGATCATGAAAGAAGAAGATCTAGGGCACTGATAGAGATATAGGTATTATTATACGTACGCGTATCCCCGGGGTCTATACTGGTTAACTTAACACCGTTATAATCGCGCAGACTGACGGAAGAACTAATCCCTCGAAAAAGGCCATTGAACTTTGAAACAAGAATGGATTCTCATTATCTTGTAAGAAAAAAATTAGAACCATTCATTCGTCGCGGAGATATATCGTCGAGCCTGTTCCGGAGTAGAAGCATGTTTTTATTGCATACGGATTGAAAAACTTATCCAAAGTTTTCTCAAGTTATTGACGAGCTTCAATCATTCGAGAGGGAGTGAACTAAATTACAGCCCAGACCTCACCCGGTAGAGGATATCGAAGAACATCATTCTACTTCCGTTCATCCATGGCAAGGCCGACCACTTGACCGAAAGGTCAAGTCAACTCTGAAGTGAAGAAAGGACTTCAACTCTGAAGGATAAAGGACAAAATGTAATTCGTGATCCGGAGGAACGACGTTTTCGAGAAAAATTTCAGAATCAGCGAGCACGGTGTTAGCGAATAGATGGTTATTGGGTATTGAATAGTTCAACCAACGGGCTGATGAATGGACGACATTGTGAAATCGATGCTTTGAAAAACCCTAATTTCCTCATTAGATTTCGAATAGTTTCCGGTGTCCGAGTATAGACGCGACATACGCATTGACGGTTTGTCGAATGCGCTGAATTCGGAATATTCCAGTACAAAGAAATCTCTTATTTCACATTTGAATATCAGGTATACGTGTACATTCCTGATTCCAGAGTCAGATAAATAAGTAGACCTGCCGTATAGCGAGAACTTTTGATATGTTGTGCGCTCCGCACACAGGGTATAGAAATTTTATAACCAGACAGCCTACCCCGTTTTTGAATCTGCTAAAAGATATCTTCGATCTTCAATTTCTGGTTTATATCCGTTCAATACCTGAATAAGCAATAGGCGATGTAACGTTGGATAACTCACGGATTCTAAAGAGAAGGTGGAGAATTGATTCCGATCGGTTTTTATCTCTATTTCGCGATGCATTGAATTTTATGAAGGAATGAAAAATATTTGAACTATTTCGTTCGCTGCCTTCGCGAATGGAATTGACGTAGCGAATATAACGACGGAATAAAATAATGATGGAAACAGCGGGGATGTGGGGCTGAAACGAGACGATGTGGTCGTGAAATTCGTGCCTCGATTAAACGGTTAATAATAAACCGAATCTGTTCGTCCAGCTTTAACTAACTCAAGTTTCCCTGTGAATATAATAAGAATAGCAGGAGAAACGTTGGACATAAAATTGTAGCTGGAGGGCTAATAAATTAGCATGAAGATTGCGCGCCGTGGAATAAGCAATTTCCGCCAACGATCCTCTAAGCTCGAAAGCTTCCTTTATGCTCGGGTAGGTTACGCCGCACTAAAGCTCTTATAAAATCATTAACAAGAACTTATTGAGCAACTGCCTCCTCAGACATACGCGGCCTATAAATAAAGGCTTCAGCTACCTGAACACCAACGACCCTCAAAAATCAATTTATTGTCACCGTCGTATCCTTACATTATGAAAAAATGTATTGAGCGTGTGGAAGCATAGTTCGAATACACGTAACGGGTACGAGAGAGTCACCTGCGATGTGGGGGGGACGAAAGCAGATCCGCAATTCTGGGATTTGTGATTGTAAAAAAAGAAAAAAAATGACGAATAAAAGTACGCCTAGCAGTTTTTCGCTTATCGGCTTTAAATCACCAGCTTGAATTCGTTTTGACGAACTATACGGTATTCGAAGGTAGTCACAATTCACGGTTAAAATTTCCCATTTGAATATAACAGCGCGGAGGTATCGCACCGGTTCCACTGTAACCGATGCAACGGCGATAGATACAAAATATAATCGAGGTGGAAATAAAAAGGTCATTCGTACGATGATAAAGAGCATTCAATTAAAGCATAAACCGAGGGGCGTTTCGCGTTTCAATTATACGTATGTACGCAGACACGTATCTGTATTCGTAATACCGTTGGCAAAACTACAGGCAGCATGGTGACGAGAATTCAAACGCGAGAAACAACTTAACCACAAGATTGACGTGCTAAGTAATCACCACTCAAGACCGTATGAAATCTCAGCAAGGGATTATGCTTGTAATATGTGGGCTTTAGTGCCGGGGTGAGATTTCGTACATTTGTCTGTAGTATAGCATAACACTGTGAGGATTATTTGAAATGAAATTCAAGATGAATAGTCCGTTATATTTCACACCCACTTGACGTACGAAGGGTAACACACGTATATTTGGTAATTTATTAACCTCGCGTATGTACGCAACGATATACACGAATAATTTTCGAATACACCCACTTTGAAATGACGTTCAAGCTTTTAAAAAGGCTCACCGAACGCAAAATAACCGTTGCGATACGTTTGTATTTTATAAAAATTATTGCGATTCCGGGAGCACGCGCACCAATCAACGCAATATAATTAATGGTTGAAACATTTTTTTTACCCGTGATGAATGAAAAAAAAAACATTCATGACGAATTCCAAAAAGTCTGCCGTGTAGTTATTGAATTCTAACCAATTAACGATTAATTAAAATC
Source organism: Athalia rosae (assembly GCF_917208135.1). NCBI lineage: Eukaryota > Metazoa > Arthropoda > Insecta > Hymenoptera > Athaliidae > Athalia > Athalia rosae. The sequence goes on along the minus strand of NC_064026.1, from coordinate 19,834,196 downwards.
AGTAAAAGTAGAACCCCTTTCAGCACCAATACTGTCTGAATTGAGCAACGTGTATTACCCGATCGAGTTAATTATGGGATCGTAAATTTAATTTTTTCCTCGTGAAAACTCTTGATTCGAAAACCTCTAGACTGTAGGGCAGTTTCGTCCTTTCCCTCCTACACGGTTCATAAGCTCGCGATTTCGCAGCTCGAACTGAGCAGGGTGTAAAAGTTCGCGCTCGCCCCTTCGTTGCCTTGTGAGAAAATCATTCGGAGCATCGAGCAATAGTGAATCGCGTTAAATGGGATAGCCGTGATGAATAACGTGAACCAACATGACCACCGACAAAGGATGGAGTGTGCTATTTCAAGGGTATAAATACATACGAATTCTCGAAATTCAAGAGAACGGCGAAACAGATTCCCATTTAATACTGAAAAGTGCAGAGAGCCGATCCTCGAGCGAATTATTTCAAATGACCAGGTGTATTCATTCATTTCCGCGGGTTATGTCGGGCTCGCGTTTTTCATAAATGTATGAGCTATTATTTCCACAATTTTCTCCGGTACTTACTATAGGCTCGACTTTGTGTCAGAGAGATTCTTTGAACTCGCGTAATATCCGCCTGAAAGAAAAAAATCATCAAGATCGTTGAAGGTTTCATGAGCTTAACAAGTACGAAGTCGTAGAGCTACCACATAATTAGCGTCATAAGATCACTTCGTCTCTCTTCCTATCCACCGGGTTTATCTCTTGCCTCGCTCGAGACGTACCATAGTTGAAAATACTCCAGCTTTTATCAAAAAATGGAACAATCCAATCCGTCTGACCCACGCTCGGTAAAAAGCGGAAAGTTTCCCCTTTTTTCCTAATCATGTACACGTGTTGTATGCGGAGATTGGAGCGCTAAACTCAAAACAACACGGAACGCACCGTACGTATATTCCGCATATATCTATGGTACTACTTTTTTTTTTAATCACGGTACTACAGTTAGAATGAGTCTTTCGGTTGAGCTGAACATTCATGAGCGTATCTCTCGGTATTCACATTTCTGGAATGCCTTGCTCCGGAAACGGCATGAAAAGAATTTTGAAATTCATACCCGATAATAAATGCGACTAAGTCGCGGGAATTTTGCATCGTGTATTTTCAGCCTCTCAGCTGTTCGGCGCACCCAGTCGGTCGAAAAATATTTTTCGATTAATATTTGTGTCAGGGTGGTGAAAACCTTCAGCGGATTCTTCGAATCATGGGATGCAAAAAAAGCATGCTGTATGAGACGAATTTCGTTCATTTTTTTTTTTCTATTTTATCTCGGGTGCAGAGAGCCACCGAGAAAATGCAATTGTCTCGCTTTAGTTGCGCCAAGAATTTCGAAGCTCACCCCGCAACCGAGAAATGCGAACGTTTCGCTCGGGGTTTCCCGTTAAAATCTCCACGTGCCAGCCCTGCGGCGACTAATCTCAAGGGTGCCTCCACTCGAGTCTCGTGCGCAGCCTGTTCTTCTTCGAACTCTGCACCAGCTACACGCCAGAAGAGAATTTTGGCCTTCCGAACTAAATCCTCGTTCAAATAATTCGCCCGATATGAAATTCTCATCTCTCCTTTCTCTCTTGCGCTTTCTCCCTCCCTCCCTCCCTTCGTTCGTCCTTCCTTTCCTCCGTTATCCGTTAACGTTCGACTCACCGATAGTCGGGGGTGTGTTATACCTTATACACCTTCGCCACTGGGACAACTTGGTTCGGCTCAACTCCAGGTTTCCAGGTTTGGATTGGTTCGGTTTCGCTTAGCTTGTCGCCCTACTTGAACTCGCGGATTCATTAGTGTCCGATGAACTAGCGGGCACCGAATCGCAAAGTGCAAGTATGTACCCGAGCTATTCCTACATCAAACCTCCACCGTCTACCACCGGGCTCTATACCAACCGCTCGGGATTGACTTGGTAGGTACTTTGAAATCGCGTTTGAACAGTTCCTACCCAGACGATCAGACGTCGCGTGCCTATGTAAACTCTATTTAGGTCAAGTACAGCCTTCAGCTAAACTATTCCGACGTTGCATATGTATGACATTTCCACTAGGGCGCGGTCCGATTCGCATCGGTGGAAAGTATCTATAGGTACACGCGGACGATATACCCTAGACCCTGGACCACCGGTAAGTTGGGGAGACTACTCGGCTGGCCGCATGTTACTTCGCTCAAGTTCAACCGCGGGCATACACCGCGTCGCCAGTTAATCTTCACCGATTTTCGCCGCGTTCGACGTAATCGACTCCGCGGGTAATTCGCGGTTGTATTCCACGGACTGTATATTAAGGGGGTGAGAGTTTGAACTAGCTGCACGGTGCGGAACACGCGCTATTGTCTAATCAGGAATTAAGCGACGTCGATCGATGAGAGGTGGGTAGTCTGCACTATGGCAAAGCCGCAGGGCTAGCCAAACGCAGTAATCCAATCAAGCAATCACAGCGATCGCGTAAGTGGCTAATCATGAATAGAGTTCACTCTCCCCGTTGCTAGGTACGATCATCCATTAAACTCAGCCTGATTGAGTGAGGCGAACTAATCCGTTGATCTACTCGCTACACTGGAGATGAAATTTCGATTTGTTTCGAACGTCGGCAAAGAAGATGGGTCCATAAGCTGTTTAACACTCGCCCGTGCCGGTCTGTCACGTGACTTTGCTAATTAATCTCTTTGCGATTCCCGCGAGGGGCGTGCGTTACACGGAAAACAGAGAAGAAGAGCCATCGAGTTTCTCGTGTCAAAACAGCTGAACACAAGATTCAAAATCGACACATCGATTCGTATATCTTTTGTACATTACCGTGAAAAATGCAGCCACGATGGTTGTCCGCGGGCGGTTTACTTCGATATAATTACCCTGAATAATTTGAAAAGCAATTTATTTTGCATCCGCAAACGCGTCTGCTTTAAATATTCATTCCGAAATTTCACAAGCCTCTCCTAATTTTTTCCATCATTATCGGAAGGTATACATCGCGTAATCACGTCTGACAAACTCTCTATACTCATCAAAACTTTCGTGGTAATTTTTTTCAACGTAAGAAAAGTTCCCTGTCGTTCTCGCTTTGCAAGGACATTTTTCAAGTCACTGCGTCGAACAACCGAAAATCACGTCAGAGACGTAAAAAGTGAATCACACCATCCTTCATATACGTCGTAAATCCAACAGTTTTGTACGCCTCAACGATGCGATTCGCGGACACAGTTCCACGGAAACAATATTACCCAGTCAATTGGATTACGTAGTTGTTAACAGAGGTACATACACAATATGCAAACTGTGGATTGTTTCCTCGGTTGTTTCGGATGTTCGGATAAGGACTGAGCATGCATTTACCGATAAAGTACACGTATGTGTATGCCGGGTAATTGTGAAAGTCGAACAATGACGACATAGTACGTATTTATATCGCAGGCATATTGCGACGCTTGTGTGATCTATGATATATGGATATGTGGAATAAAAAAACTACAAGAGATCATAAATTGTCAGCATCCAGTCAATCCGCAATTTCATCCTGAGTTGAAACAAATAGTAAAAAGTCCCCCCCCCCCCCCCTTCCTCACCCCACACCATATAACGTGAATAACGTGTACGTAGACGGCCCCGAGCATATTCGCAGAATCGAAAATAGTTCGAAACAATTGGAGTTGATTATTTTAGATTCGTAACGTTGAGAATTAGACAGCTAAAAAGCTGCAAGCACGCGAAAGGATCTGCCGTCGCGTCGGCCCCGTTTCCGCCGGTATAATTTTGCGAACTGGTCTCTGCCGCTGGGCAAAGCCTTCGGACGAACAACTTACAGGACTAATTAATGCCCGGGATATTTACTGGCGTAGTGGAATTTCACGGCAGATACTCCCACCGGTGTACAGGAACCAATTATAAGTGTCTGGGAAGTTGCAACAAAGTGCGGAAGTAGTTCGGATATTGTGAACGGGCTCGGAGACTGCTTCCTTTGGAGATCCGATTTGATTTGCCGAGGTGAAACGATTGCATCAATCTTATTGCGATACGTATAAACGCGATCGGAATATTCCCCTGAAAATTCAATACAATTAAAAATTCATATTCAAGAGCGGAGTTCTTTTTTGCAGACCCTTAGCCAGGTGACGCGACATTTTCCAGCAACATTATAATTGACTAACTATGACACTTCTCGAAGGGAGGTATCCTACGACGATAAATCGACGATACATTAGCCGATGGAAGATTCCACGCTCTAGGGAGCACGTATTCTCACTTATAAACACCTTGTGAAACTCCCTTATACCGCTCTACTTGTACTATATATTAGTATCGGAGAAAATATCAACCATGATAATATGAGCGGCGTCAAAATCCAACCGAGTTGTCGCGTTACGTTATTTCGTTATAATTAACGCGGTTGCTTCTACAGGTAATTTATTTCTCCAGTAACTATGACGCCTTACTATTATAAAAGAAACCCGATAAGCGAGCCAAATATGATCCCTCAAAGGCACCGTGAGCGCAGAAGAACGAGATGAAGGAAGAAATACAACTTGCCACGTTCATCCGAGCCCCCGTCAAAAAATAATTCCCATGAAATACAGAGAAAAAAAACCCCAAAAAAAAAAAACCCCCAAAAAAAAAGAAAAAAAGAAAAAAGAAGGAAATACCGCGGGATGAGTTAACGAGAACTGCAATAACTCGATTTGAACTGCGCCAGAGAGGCTACGCTGAGTTATAAAAAAACAAATTACGTTTGACTTTTAGTTAGTAATTGGTGCTGTGAATCCAGCTAATGCGAGACTGCCAACGGGGCTCTAAAACCAACATGAACACCGACGGAGTGATGATCGTTCGTCACCGATTTTCAAATCTTTTTCGTACGAATGCAGAATACGTATGTACCTACATAAGTAACGTACCTACACTTTATGTGCGAATTCAAAGGTTACGAATTACGGTTAAAATTTAATTGAATACTTTATGTGCTTGTTTTATCAACATGATGAGAGATGGAACAATATCACTCGGCAAAGCTTTGCTGAGGTTCCAAAAAAAAAAAGACAACAGAAAAACCGTAACCGAGATGATGTTCAGATTACCCCCGATGACATGGGGATGATATTAATGTACACGCATTTACGTGTGTATGTATAGTATAAGTACATGAATGTTGGTAGCACATGTAATTCTGTAGTAGACACCATTTTGCTCAGCGAACGATTTTCCGTCTACCGCAGACGCCCCTCCTCCGGAAATGAGTGAAAGGAGCAGAAGGTCGCGTAAATAAGGCATGACAAATATGCTTTCACCTCATAAAAAACAAAAAATGGCGAAATTTTTTACACGACGTTAATATTTTAGCGTTTTTTTCATTGGAAAAATACGAAAAAAAAAAAAATTAAGGCAATAAAAAAAAAAACCGACACGATTGTAAACTTGCGAAAACTGCGATAAAATTAGTAAAATTGACAAATTGATATGAAATGATACCCTTCGCCTTTGGCACGAAATTTATTCCCTATTCAAAACAGTCGTCCACGTTTCTGAAAAGTAACAAATTCGCTTTCGGAATTAAATCAAACACGAGAGAATTAAAAATAAATGAAATACCTCAAAAGTTGATCGTAAGCGTCAATGCTATCGAACACGTTCTACGTTTCGAACGAGATCTAATTCGTTTGATCTCTGGTACATACGATCCGCTGTTGGCTTGTTCACAATAGCAGCGTTTAAAACGTTTTTATCGACGACGTAAATAGCGATAAATTCGAACTGATTACAGCCGAGAGGAGAGAGAGAGAGAGAATTGGCGAGCTTCTGAAAAGCACTGAACTAATATTTGTACCCTCGCTTTGGGGGACGGAAAACAGACAGCATCCGTGTTTAAGCGATTCCGAGTTATCAAATTCGATTTCAGTTCGCAGGGAAAACATCAGCAACGAATGTTTTACACGATCGCTGTACACGGATCCGTAAAACGACACGTGTAAGCAAACATGGGTGTGAGAAGGTGCGAATATACGTTTAAAATTATAGCGAAAAATGACCGGTAGGTACGTTACGTGTGAAGAGAGAAAAAAAACACAAAACTCTTTTCCTTCTTCGTCTGGGATATCTAGAACGTTTCATTGGGCACCCAGCTGTGGCACCTGATCTTGGTAAAGTACTTGAGTGTTTTCATTAAGGTTCAGATATGGGGGAGTCCGGGATGCTTTCCGGTAGATCCGTACGGAGAGAGGCTGCGGGGGTACGAAGGTCGCGCTCCGCGTGGTTACGTATTAAGGTGGAGTGCAGACGTATAGAGCGCACATTAATGCACCGCCATCCTTCCAGCAATCACGAAATTCGTCCAGAGCGTAGACTACCGCGTAGCATAATAACATACCACTGCACCACGAACGCCACAAGCCGTCAAGGCCTCTGAACGTGCCAACCACCACCCGTGGAAAATCCATTTCCCTCTATCCTCCCCATCTTTGTAACTCTATACATCTATGCGCCCACTAACTTCAGCTACTACGGTGTACCGGCGCGCGACAATTTCGTGAACCACTCTCAAAACCCAATTACTTCTGATCTCGAAAGTTCGGCAGCTGCGGCGAAATAGGCGCGGCAACGAATGGCGAAAGTATACCTTCCGACTTCAGGTGTATAGGTAAATGGGAGTCGCGATGCAGACCGAAACTATAAACCCCCAACTATTTCCCATCATTTCGCCGTTTCATCGTTCGGCCTGCACCACCTATAAATCGAAAACAATAACCACCATCTGACGAAAGAGAATTTGAACAGATAGGTGACATTTTTTACCCATTTTTGTTGCCTCTTTTTCTCCTTCGAATTCCATGGCGGTAAATTGTCGATTCTGTGTCTTCTTCTTTTCCTCTATCTCGGCCCTCTCGTTTTATCCCGGTTACACCGTCCTGTCTCGAATTAAGGGTTGTGCAATTTATAGCACCAATGGGATTTCGTATCGTATCTTTACGATGTTTAATTCAAGGAAGGTCCTCTCTTGTTTGTTATCAGTTAATTAGCCAGTATTTTTTTTTTAATTAATTGTAATAATCGTAGCAAACCTCGAAGATCATCGGAAATGAGAATTTGAAGTTACGTTCTCTGATTAGGAATTGGCGGGGTTTTGCGATCGGTTTTCTCGAAAGATTCCAATTATTTATTCGGCACTCGACTTTTCTCATACTCGATGAAACGCCAAGCCTTCCGGAAGGCCTACGTGAAAAAAGAAATAAAATGAAAAATAACCAGGAACAATTATACTTATTACAAAACCGAGGGCACCGGTTCGCTCCCACAGTTTCGGAGTTTGAATGAATTACAAAACAAAGCTCGCGGGATTGAAAAGTTTCGGGACTTTGTCTCTTCCTTTTTGGTTCAAGTGGTTGTTCACTTTTAAGCCGTCGACGAAATATGTTCCTTGTTTCACGTTCGATACGTCGGATATAATAGTTTGCATTGTTTCTTCTAAAATTGTACATCTCGTGAAACGTACAACGCTCGTTTTTACTCCGACTATGAAACCCACTCTCCGCCAATCCAAGAATTATACATATATATCCCCGTACAACGTGGATCCCGTAGTTCAGCTCGTCGCCAATATCGGTCTAGTTAGGAACTGCGGTACTACACATAATGCCGCACCGAGTAACTAATAACTAGAATATTTCCTGCTTTGATTGCACGACGGGTTTTCATTGGCACTGTTGCATGTTTACTTTCCGAAAACTACTCCGAGTTCACTCATTAAATATGGATCAATTGATTATTCACTGTACGATTAAAGTTCGTTACTTTTTTTTTTTTTTTCGTCATCGCAAATGCATACATATAACCAGAGGCAGTGATATAATCGCATGCACAGGTATGCGTAAATTATGACATAAATTAGCGCTGTATGTACTTGAAAATAAACTGTTTGTCGAACGAACATTTTTAGTGGATAAAAATATCAGACAACGACCTTATCTATACCATTGGAACGAATGTTCCACATCCATTCGATGTTCTCGTCGAATCAAAACGAGCAATCGGATGAATTTCGATTGATTTCCTCTCTCCGCTTCGAGCCAACCGGAGATCACTCAACTCTTACCCAACGTCAAAATACAAGTAGGACTCCAGATTCGGGTCAAATGATATCGAGAGAATTGAAATTTACCGAAACTTAATATCGCGTAAATTTGAAGTGTAAGAGAAGCCTTTCGGCATTGCTGAAATTGTGACCATTTTCGTATACATATACCTCCCGTCGCAGTACCCAGTCGCTTTTACGTTTAATCACGGACTGTGCACGGCTGTTTTGATCCCGATATTACCAAGTATCATATCTAATAGTTTTCCGCACAGCCCAGCGAGTGCAATTTTAGGCGGTAGTTGATTCAAGCGAAGCATTTGCCGCATACGTAATACTTGGAAATGCATTTGTATGTATGATTACGTGATTTCAATTGCTGCGTTGATATTATTCACCTGCGTAACGGTCGTTATTAAATTTGATGAATATTCAGTAGGTCGTAATGCATCGCTCTGGAAATGTGCTTTCATCTGCACCGGTTCGAAGGAATAAAATCACCGTTCAAGTTCGGAGATCGTATCAAAAATCGAGATCAAACAACGTTTTCAAAAATTATTCGCCGAATCGTTCAGCCTCATTCGGCTCTCTGGCGATTCCCTACATTCGTATGCTAGTAAAATTTACTCTTCACTTCTCATTGAAACGTGCAGAATCACTATTACGTGTTCTTATAAACCGTACACCCACAGTTCGAACAGCCGGCAAAGATTTCGAACGGGTAAAAAGTTCGGCTGATTATTTTCCTGAGAAGAGCGTCAACACGGGTACACATGCTTCGAGAGAGCTCTTTTTTTCATTGTCTTTCTCTCCTTTTTTTCTCGTTTTTTTTTTTTTTTTTTTGTTGTACCTTTGCTCTCGTTTTTGTGACCAAGGGAGATGAAAAGGGCAAGTTTCCCGTGGCAGAACGGGCGAGATAACATAACGGTGCGCGGTTCCGCTCTGCCGGATGAATAATTCGAAGCTGACCAAAGTACCGAAAGACAATGAAACCAAGGGCAGGGAAAAGGGGTGCGTGAAGTTCCCACGTGGATTCCTTGAATTCGAGGGTCACTTTACCATGTTAAATAAAAAAAACAGAGACCCATCACGGAGTATACGTGTTTCCCCATCGATGTAGGAAGAAATATATCCGACGTTCGTAATCGTCGTTATATTTTTAATGGTATTTTCGAAGCGGAGAAATAAGATATTTTTTTTTTTCGAGTGGGCGCAGGATGTAAGTTTTTGTCAACGGTATATCGTCATTGCGTACAATAAATGACGGAGCTTTCGAATTTACAGGAATAATAAATGAGCGAAATTTCGTTATCCCAGGGTTAATAATGTTGCGTTACTACGACGTCGGGCGATACGCACGACCGAAAGGTTGAGATTTTATTTTATTATTTATTTTTTTTTCTCGTCCACATTACGCTGCCTGCAAGTTATATTAAAGTCGTTTGATGTAGCTGTGTGCATTATCGAGGCTCGTTTGCCTCCCGCGCCATTCTCTCTGCAAGCTTAAGATTACCTTTTCTTTTTATTGCACCTTTTCTCTTTGTATTCTTTTTCTTCTTCTTACTCTCTTGTTTTCTTTAACCTCCGACCCTGTAATATCCCGCATAGTTGCTTCATCCCTTCTTTTCAACGTCGACGATATTTCTGTGTTTAATTTGCTTTCTGCTGCCCGTTTTTAATCAGACTTTTTACCCGGCTCGAGCATACTCAGCATTTACTGTCCAAACAACGAACGAGGCGAGAATCGCCTCGATCCGAATCTTTTTTTCTGTCGTACCAAACGCGATATTTTCGGCTCGGCAAGTAGTAAAATTTCGACAGTCGTTCGAATAATTGGAACACAGTATTCGGTCGAAACATCGGGATGAGCTACGCGCGGATCAAGAAAATAAAAGGAAAGAAAAATATTATCATATCTCCCGAAAATCGAGGACATTTATCGTTATTCGTACGCACCGCGATTCGCGATATGAAAATTTTGCAATCCCTGTTACAATGGTGTAGTTTTGTCTATTTTCTCTGGTCTAATTACAGTTTGATTGCCGTAACCCCGTATAACTGCACCCCTAATCACCGTTGAAATGGATCAGCCCGACACTGGTACACAGAAATTCATGGTCCATTCGTGTTTCCGTTAGATTCCCGAGGGACCGTACCGCAGAGTTAATTATACCAGAAATCCCACAGTCCAAATCAGCCAGTCAGAGAATCAAGTTTCGCACGTGAAATTTGATTTTCTTTTCCTATTCCTTCTAACATTTTTTATCAAATTTTCGATCATTCCTACTCAACTTACTCATCGATATTTAGTTTTAGCGGTTGCACTAGTTGTTCCCGGTACTTCATCCCCCGGCTCTGATGCAAATTCGCATCGATCTCAACGAAAGATACTACAATGAGCTTGACATTTATCCCGAGCGCCGAATTTTTTTCTTTTTCGTAACAAACTTCGTTTTTCCCTAATTTTAATTTCCGTTCTTTGACGGTCGGATTTAAACGCCGGGCGAACCACAGATCAAGACCTCGAACGATAACTCAAAGAGAAGGAAAAGTTTTCGAAGATTGATAAGCAGTTAATAAATCGCTTCGAGTTATATCTGACGCAAGAAAGTACGCATTTAATATCGGCTCTCATTCTTTGAAATTCGGATAAACGAACTGCGAAAACGGCGGATATCAGAAGATGGATTTAAACAGAAGAAAAATGTCTATGAATATTGTAAAAAGGTAAATTTGATAAAATTGTTGACAACGGTCTGGCGTTTCACGTGTCTGTCTTTCGCCGTTTGCGTAATTCGCTGTCTGGAATACCTATAAAGTAACTCGGTTGTCCTCCGATCCTTCGCACACTGGTCTACGGGAAATCGGTAGCCCTCGTTATGTCGAAACGGTCCCGAAACGGCTTCGAGACAAGAATATCCGAACGGCACGTCTCTCGAAACAAGCTAAGATTCCGACGCGTGCCCACCTCTTTTATTTTTCGCATCAACCACCGGCAGCTTTCTCTACTTTCACGTTTATTCGCTACCACCACCGGTGAATTCCGTGGAACGGATCGATTTGCCGTAAACTCGACCTTATTTTCATAGAAATTATATCACCAGTCCCCCGTCTATTCAACCAGCTGAAACGGATATCAGCTCCCGCTGTTCGACGACATTAACTTGATTGCAAACGTAATCCGAAAGAAAATGAGAAACTCGGTTTCTCTTTTTCGTTGTGGCTTCGTTCGATCCTCGACTGAGAATTAACAACAATTTCTTCGAATGCCTCATACTTCTCCGAAGGCAGGTATGTAACTAACTAGTATCTGTTCAGATAAATCGCTAACCCCATTAGCCGAATATTACGACCGCCGTCATCGTCTTTGCGATCAATGTATATCTTATTGGCGCAAGCTTATATCGCTATCGTGAATCAGTCTGGATCAATGAATTGGAACGGTGAACCTAGCGGCACCTGCAAAAATCCATAACCATTCGGAAACGAGCATATGATGCGATTCTGAAAAAATCGAGAAAAAATTTGATCGAGAAATGAACGATTCGTTCCCTTCGGTTCGATTGCATCTAAATTCACCGACGTATACTTCTGTGCATCAATTTTGATTTCTTACAGATACGACACGACATATCATTCAGTGACAAAAGAGATTTCATCACCGAAGAAACCGCATCATGTAACATATTACTGGAATGTAAGGTTCAAGCGAGTTGCGATTTATAATAAGTTCACCTCACGGATCATCCGATGCAGTCCAGGTTATCGAACTTCGCCGATGACTTAACGGATTAATTTCATCTCGAGGTTCCGAGTGGCTTCTCCGATGAGATTCTCCGCTACACAGCATCGCGTACATGTAAACTCGACGGTCGAAAAGTGGCGCAAAAAATGATGCGGGTAACCATCGTGATATCTGAATTTCAGTTCGTCTCGCGGGTTAGATTATCGCGTATGATTAACGTGTATGCGACGGAGGTGCCGATATAAAAATACGACTAGTACGAATATAATTTTCACCCCTACCGCGCGAATGGCTCGGTGCATGCGAGGATAAAAAATCATGAATTTATTCCAAGTATTTCCTACCTAATATACGCTAGTTTTTTTTAAAGTGGCACCAACTTGGTTACGTTTTCCGTAGCATGCTAATTGCACCGGGAAAATATACAGACGTACATACATCTATATTACGGTAGAGGGATCTCAGCACGGTTAGTTTTTACCCCTCTCGAGTCGAGGCGGTTTTTCTATTTCTTTTTTCTTCTTCCCTGCTTTTTTATTTTTGCTCTCTTTTACTCGTACTTTTTGCAAGAGTTTTCCCTACTTTTTACCACTTCCGAACGTTCATAAATCGCCGAAAGACGAAGAGCTCGTTCGTTGGGTAAGGTACGGAATCGCTGCACTAAGTGGATGTACGATTAGGGCTGTTTTGATAACATCAACGGTAAGGGGGGACGTTTATGGTATCGATCCTAAGCCTCAAATTCTACGATCCGAAACCCGGCAAACGACCTTCCTTTTGCATGTGGCTTATCTGAGGTGAACAACGATAATCACTTTTTCTCCAGTTTAATCTCTTCGAATACTGGATGTACAACCTGTAATGGAAAGTATGAGTAGAAAAAAAAAAAAGGGGGGGGGGGGGGGGGGAAAGGAAAAATCGATACGCGCGTCAGGGCGTTCCGCTTCCTTTTCCATCCTTGGAACGCACACGCGTAAAGTAGGTAGGTTGTATAGGAAACACTGACATTGCACGGGGAAGAAATACGTGAGTGTTTTGAACGGGTATTTCGCTATTTCTTCGGATTCAATTTGTGGGAAAGACTTCATGTGACGGTGGAAGGCACAATGATTTCCTTTTAGAAATTTCCGGCCTAGGTCGAATCCTCAATCGGTATTTCAGGCGCGTTTACGCCTCGGAAAAAGGCTTTTTCTACTAACATCCTCGTTAGACTAGGATTACACGGAGCGTCGCGTATGACTTCTGAATACAAACATTTTATTATAAATCTAACGAGTCGAACCTAGAGTTTCACGGAGAATAGAAAATTCTCTTCGAGGCACAGCTTTACACCGCGTTAGTCGGTTCGGCGAGATCTTGACTGCTGAGATATTATTAGAACGCTTAGAGGGTTAATTACACTGACCTCTTCGCCATCTACGTACGCCCGCGTTACCTTCCTCTTCCCCCATTTTCTGCCGTCCCCGTATAATCCCTAGCAGTAAATCTGGATCAGACTTAACACGCGGTGGGTGACTAGAAGGGACGCGCCTCCTCAACGAAATGAATTAACGCATTCAAATTTACCCCACTTTTATCCACGATTGTATATATGAAAGCAATCATTTTCTCTGAATCTTAACGGTTCCTCGATGATTTCATTAAAAATTCCCATCCCTTCGAAATACGTGAAGCGAAAAGCTATGCGTATCAGGAAAAGCACTTACACGGGGTGAAGTAGAGGGCACGTTACGACCATCTTTGCGAAATGTTTCAGGCGATTATGGGCGAAGGATAACGGGCTATAGAGGTAGATGATTCAGTTACATGGGCATGGATATTTTCCATGATCGGAAGGAAATGTTTAGATCTCGATGAAGAAATGCGGGTGGAAGGAAACCGGTGATCGATTCGGCTCTTTTTTCGTTCGGCTCAAGCGCGATATACTTCGAAGAGAATTACCTTCATTCCCACAGCCAGTGGTCATGAAAAGGTCGATTGAAAACCATTGTTCCCCAGAACTCGTGGGACTAGGGAGTTTTTCTGCCGCAGACACCCCACCAATTTTTAGTCATTTTATTCTCTTTGTTTATCCCCAATTTCTTTTTTTTCCTCTTCTCCGAAAGTCGATTCGTGGTTTTGCGAGACACTCGAGTGAGAAAGCAGGGAAGCGGAGGAGCTAGGCCTGCGCTGCCGTACACGTTCGATAAGACGGTGACCGGCCGGTTGGGTATTTCAATCCCCCCAAAAATTGCTGACCCGTTCAAGAATCCACCCGATACCTCAAACCCCCGTTTATTTTCCCGAAATCCCACGTGCCCGAGAACATTGAGAAATATGAAGAACAAAAATAAATATTATGAGAAAATACCTAAGCCCGGTAAAGACCCTCACATTTGAAGCAGAAAGAAAAGGAATCGCCTCGATTGTTGGAAGCAAAATGACGAAATTCACTCGCTCTGTCTCGTGTGTTTTCAACGCAAGTCCGACATCTACTTTTCGGAGATATTTTACGTGGGGAATTATTTTAAGTGGGCTCCGTGCGAGCGGTATGCGGAACTCGATTTATTCTCATTCAAAAAATGATCGTACGAAATAAAATGAGGCAAAGGAAAGAGGGCCATTAAAAAATGCGAGGGGCAAAAGCTGGAAGACGTGCGTGAGAAAAACCAGGGAGAGAAGGAAAAGACAAAAGCAGGAATGAGAAGGCAGGGCGACATTTAATCTGGGAGAAAGCATCGAGACCTCTTGCCTTTCTACTCTATCACGGTTGTCCCGAGCCCAGTGGTCTAGAAAACTAGAAGCACACATGCGCACCTATATCCCCTCAGTTTCCATCCACCCGCTTTACTCGCTGCTGGTCTTTTCCGCTCCCATATCTCCGCCACCTAACTCGAATTTCCATCCTTTTTCACCTCGGAGTAAGCGGACTCGTCTTTCCGAGATACAGTCAAACGAGAAATAGAAAAAGAAACCCATTCACACAAACCCGGCTATACGATCGATTCTCGCTCCAAGTGCGATCCAACGTGACGAGTGATCCGCGTTTTCGAATACTCTAGTCCCGAACTAGAATTTGCAAAATGATTCCGGTCAATAGATACCACAGAAGAAATGCAGCGATCAAAAGAAAAGTAATTAACCAAGCCATTCGCGAGTTGCTCGCAGAAGATGAAATACCTGCATATACCTAGCCACAGTTCGGAAAGGAAGTCGAGGAGCTGAGCAGTGGCTGACTTTAAGGTCATGGAGGATAAGTATATTAAAAAGTTTCTCGCTGATTCAAAGGAAAACTTTTCACAGAAGCACATTCGTTGGTACACATACGTACAGGGTATGGTCCTCGACTACCTTGAATGCACTAATTTAGCGGCAAAGTCGAACTTTGAAAGCAATTCGTAGACCAATCGGTGTCAGCCGCGGTATATCTAGCCGCGGTGGGTATATCTGATCAAGAATACCGACGATTCAACAGTCACGTAAATTTCACGGTACGAAATTTTCCGACCCCGACGGATAGATGCCATCGTTGACGTCGCGGCTCGCGCGATCCTCGATCGTTCCGATAGAAATCCTCGCACGAGGAGGACGACCGTCGTGATATTTTTACATTATGAGATTTATTCCGACAAGTTCTGTGCAACTGGTGTATCACAATAAGAAACGCGGATACGCAACTTTCTAAAGGATTTATTATTTACATTTATATTTATTTGCGGGTAGCCAGGGGTAAAAGGAGCGATATAATACTCGTAGAAGTTTTCCTATTTCCTCCACGTTACGTCACAGTTGACGGACTAAGAAGTTTATGTCAAGTAAAAGTAGAAAATGCCTTCGGCTCTTGCTAAACAACTGTATAAAACGTCCCTCCGGTATGGAAGCGCGAGGTGAACGGGTAGCAGATTATGGGGTTTTCCTAAATGTGCTGTTGGGAACACGAGTTAGCTCGGAGAGAGGGGCTAATCCGCGCTCGAGCTTTTTTTTATTCCGTAAAAATAAAAGATGCTCGTTCAAAATCCTTGAGGTTACGAAAAATTTTTCCTTCTCGATACGACTTACAGGATTTCGTGGTAACACCGCGGGGATCGTACTCCCTCCGGTGTGAGAATAAAATCGAAAGTAAGTAAGGAAAGGACATAGGTAAAAATTTGAGGATAGCCCAAAAAAGCGGGGAAACTTGGGATCGACCACTCCGCGGTTCACGGTCTAGCCAATCGCGTGTAACACCGGCGCCTTTTCCAACTCTGAAATTGAATTCTTCTCGATTGGTTTCCCAGAGATCGTTTTACATCCCGCACTGCAAACAACCGACGAGATTTCACCTCACTCGCATGTATACCGGGGTAAGGGTACACGATACACGTACACATCACGCCGAAAGAAAAAAAAGTTCCGATTTCGATCCATCCGTACAACTTGCCCTACCAAGAGTCTCTCGAGATCCGAAAAAGTCTTCGTTTCCTATTTTCCCTTTTACTCGCATTGAGTACACTCGGTGGTACGACGACGACTTTTTTTTTTTTTTTTTTTCTTTTTTTTTTTCTTCTATTTTCTTTCTCCAGTACAAGTGTTATCGAGAAGCGGGTGAAGATCAAAGCGACCTTTTAATCTTTCGTATGCGATTTACCGCGAACTTTCTCGTATACTTCTCTTTGAGGAGTTCACAGTGTCTGAAGATCTATCGCTATGATTAGGAATGTCCGTGAAAGTGGAAGTGCGAATGGCCAATCGGCGCTGCTTCGGTAGACGGTGGGAAATAAGCGATGAAATCGTGAGGTCTTGGTGTACTCCTTTACCGGACGATCAATCATTGCGTCTCGATCCTTTTTCGGTCTGGCCTCCGGGTGCAGACGGTAGGGACGAGATCCTTTTTATGAAGACTGCAGACCAAAAGTGAAAGGTTGAAAATTGTAAGACAGGAGTACTTTGCGTCCGGTATGCGATGCGTTCCGATATTCCGATATCATTCGAAACGAGGGCTTCCGGATAGTATTGCAAGATATTTCCGTTCGCGTTCGCTATTGATCTATTTTCAATTTGGATTGAAAACGAACAAAGTCTGTTGGATCAGGTGCGAGAGAGCCGTACCCGTTTGTAAACCTTAATGGATATCCTGCCACACCCTGATTTACAACCTCGGCCGATCAAACTTTGTGTGTTACCAACCGAAATTGCTGCCGTGGTACAGCAATGAAAATTGCTTTTACCAAAAAAGTAAAAAAAAAAAAACAAAAAACACGAAACCTATTCAACTATCGATATTTTTGCGAGATGTGTCGCGTTGTCTTTGAACTGTAACGTATATCTCGATTAGTTTGCCGGAGAATTGTTGTTCCTTGAAGTGCGGTTCAGGATTATTCCAGCACCGTCGAGACGACGTGTCAGTCTTCATAAAAAATGATCATCGCACACGTCAGCTCGGATATCTGCCTCGTACTTGTAGGAGTAGAAGAAAAATACCGAGAAAACAACGAGCTAGTTCGAGGACGGCGTAGATGAAAAATGTGCCGCATCTCTTCCTCGCGGAAGGGAAACTTTAATCACTTCCCAGAGATTCATTAGCTGATGCTAATAGACACATGTCCAATCTTTCTTTTTAATTTTTAAAGTTTTCAGCCATGAATATTGAATAGCTCGCAATTCACGAACTAATCTCGGTAGCCAACTACCACCTACAGTCTAATCGGATTCTCGGACACACCGCGTAAAACGTTACGTCACTCACCACCTAACGCGCCGGAGCTTTGTTTGAATATTTTTCTATTTTTCCCATCACATTTTCAGGTTAACGACTGTTCGCATCCGCCGTTGATCTCCGAAGAACAGAAATAGACGAATAGCCGACGCAATTTATGCGATTGAATCCGGTGTGCATCCAGAGCGTTCGTGATCGTCGGTGAAACCGTAAAACCGGAAGTCGAACGATCCGATGGAACGCTGTGTATACGCCATGACTACCCATCCCTCGCCCCCGACGGCGGCGAGATGGTGATACCCAAAACGTTTATACGTCAAACCCGAAGGAATAACATTACACATCGGCCGTTTCGGGGAAAATTGCGAAACCAGGATTATCCGGAATACCGGAAAGATAGAAGAAAAGAGAAATCTCGAACTGATTTCAATGAGATGTCTTATTTAGTACCGTTCCTTGTCATATCCTATATTTCGTTGGTGGTGGTTCGGTAGGGAGTAAATTTTTACCTTGTTCGCGGGTATAATAAAGTTTCGGCTTATTTGGCATGTATAAAACTTGCGAAGCTTTTTCCTCAGGTCGCGGTGGGAAGGAAGAGGGTGAAGGGGACGGTTCCGTGAATTAATGAAAGACTTAGCGAAAATGCGACGGCGGTGGTGGTGGCGCTCTCCTCGAATTTTCTGATAAATCTGCATTCCGCGCGTCACCTAACTCGGGAAAATACCCACGCGGGACCCGTTCGGAAAGCGGCGGTGAGCGGCTAGGCTCTAACAAACTGAAAACGTACTTTGCAAACCTTTTCCTGAATTTCAATTCTTTCGCGGGTCGCGTATAATTCGAAAGATTGTTCCTCGTCGTCCGAAAGAACCGACGAGAAGCGCCACAAAGTGCCCCGCTATTCCTGCACAGCTACCATGGGAAACACGATAGTCGAGCGGTATTAGGTATACGAAGTATCAAGAGTAAAGCACTCTACGTAATCCAGGGATATGCGCGATGGCGCATACAAATTCTATGCAAATTAACGTTTAGTGTAAGCCGCGCTAACGTCACTTTAGCCATCCGTACATCTTTCGAAACGTATTCGCCGTAGTTCTGACCGATTCTTCTTTTTTGAAAAATGAAAAAAAAAACAAAAAAAGCAAACAAACAAAAAAAAAACAAAAAAAGCAAACAAACTTTTCGCGCGCTCAGTTTTTAGCTGATCAACTATGTGGGGCAAGTTTTAAAAGTAATGCCCACGACCGCGTACCCTGTTTGGAATAATTTCCGAAGGAACGTATCCAGCGTTTCCGTTTGTCGTTTCTCGTTTAAAAGTTTCGAGCGTGTGAAAAATACCTGATTCCACCCAAGTTACACCGAAAATCACCAATTCGTAAAAACGTCGAGCGTAGTTCGTCCGGTTGGACCGAAGCCAAGTTGTACTTTGAGCTTTGAGTTGTACGAGAGTCGATCAAACGATCAATCCATCAATTGAGGATTTGTCACGGTTTGAAATTCTCCAAAAGATAGCAAACGGTACGTGCGCAGCCTTCAGACGCGCTCGTACGGAGCGGCTGAACACACGAACGGCGTTCCTCGCCTCTCGAATTCGTTCACCTTCGTACGAACGAACTTTATACACCGCGGAACATCCATATTTTTACCGACAACACGGGTCCGCGGCATTCATCGACAAAAATATGTAAGGAGCTTAGTTTCCCGGCAGTTCGGAGGGTCCGATTCTGCCGAAATTCACGTTCTTAACCACCCATGATCGATCGACGGCGAGATGCAAAGGTTCGCAGAGCGATGTATCGCGGGGTTATCGGCGGGGTGGACATTGTACCGACGACGGTGAGGAATCCTCGAAAAAAAGACATCTCTCGACAAGAATTGACGGTAGATTAGTTTCCAAGTTTTTCCAGAGGACGGCGACCTGTCGAAGGTTCAAATTGAAATTCATAACATTTGCTACTATACCTGTCCTCGCTGGAGCTGGGTTTATTTAACCAGGCGTTGAAATTCCAATAGAAATTCCATGGGTTCCGCACAGTTGACGGCATATTCCCTGCACCGAGTTCGCAATTATTCCCCGGTTATATCTATCGAATCTAAATTAACTGTTTCCGGTTAATGGAAGAAGTTCCCACTTCTTGTTATCCCCATATGTAATAAATAGTACCCGACGCTGTGCGTGTTTGCGGAGATACATGTATAGCGTCATGTGCTCCGTAACAAATACTGTTGCGGTTGTTCTTGCGTGGTAAATGGGATGAATCTAAAGATTACAACGGCGTTGTTGCACAACTTTGAAAGTATGCGGGTCGCGGTTACGTATGTTATTTACGACGCTGCGACAGCTTACGTGTTCGACCAACATATAAAACGCGATGCAAATGTATAGCGTATATTATAATATGGCGAGGGTAGCAGCGGTCGACTGGAACAGTGAACGAAGAGGAGGGAGGTGAGGCATTCCGACGTGGGCATAGGTGTGTATCGGAAAATCTTGAACCTGCAAGGGTGAGAAAATTACGTTACACGAGTACGGGATGGAAGGTCGACACGTCGCAGTGTCCGTCGTCACAGTATCGTAGGATACACTAGATTCTAGCGTCTCTCCGGTGAACGTGCTTTAGTTACGTAATAATGCCTAGGAAATTTCATACCTGGAAAAAGAAGCTGTGCAAGGGGGGCGGGGTAGCGTTGAAGGCACATCGTGCGCATTTCCAATTCTTGCAGAGATACACCGGAGAGAAATTGAATAAGCCGCACACCATTGATATTTGTTGTATTTGAGCATTCCAAGTTGACGGAAGATTTCTTTTTTTTCACAATTCGGAAGCGATTCAATCTCTTTCTCGACGCGCTCACGAGAGATTGGGAATTCTAATCCTCGAATTAACTAGAAAAACAGAAAGGGAAATCGGTGATTGAATTGAAATAACGTTCAATCTACGAGAACATTAATAATTCAAAGAATATTTTACGTTTTCTCAACTTTCGATCATTCGCGTGTACGTATAGGTAGGTGTATTTTCGAAGTCGCACGTTGAATTTCAAATGAATTGAAACGAAAGAGAATAACATTGGCGAGGGGAGCGTTGAAACGATGATAAATACTCGTTGTTCGTCGATATACGTGTTCACTGTTCATGTATAATTTATTAAACTTACGACACACGAAATTTCGTACGAGCCGGTCGGATTCCCTTGTAAAATTTTCCATGAACTTTGTACGAGTGATACCGGAATGAGGTAGGTGATAGAAACAAGAGGGAGATTTCGAGATGAAAATGTTCACATAAAGCTTCGCGGCAAAGTTTAATGGAAATCTTGTGTACGCAATTTCATCTTTGGCGCTCGAGTGACTCGCGATGATCGGCATGAGCATCTGGTTCGTAAGTACTTTCCTCTACGAACTTGACTATCTTTTCATTAATCTTATTCGCACTAGGTACGGTAATCGATATGTACCGGCGTTTATGAAAATTGTTTCGAAACTTCTCGCGAGTCGTCGGAAGATGGAGGCTAACCAAACAATACGCTAAATACTGTGTGAGCCCTTGGCTCAACCCCAACGAGGACACGTTGAAATCGCGAACTTGCAGTTCCCTTTATTTTCAAATCCTTCTTTTTCTGCACCCGTTTCTTCTTCCCCGATTAATTCAAATCCCCGTTTCAAATGCAACGTCTCCCTTCCACATCCCCGGCGGCAAATAGTAGTCGGTATTTACCGCCTGTTCACAGTGAACATCACTTGTATTCGCCAAACCACCGATCAAACAAGCAGTCCCTGGGTGGTTATTGGTCATTCTCGTTGGTTGGTGTGTTCGATCAACTGTTTCGAAAACGAGTCGCACACCGGGCCAATATAATGCGCCCGATGACGAACGGTCAAAGTCTCATCTCAAAGGAAAATTGCACCATGTGACGGTACGTTTTTTTGCGCCGAGGAAATTGAAGAGCGAAGAAGCAAAACAGCAAAAATGAGACACAAACTTAATTCCGCAGAGGAAATTAACCGAGTTACGTGTCATGTAGTCGTAGGGTAAATGTGGCGGCTTCGCGTTGTCGGGAAATAGTGTAGACTAGAGACAAACATGTAGGGTTGATATGTACACATACACGTGTCGGTAGTATAAGTAATCTAGAGCGTTCCAAGAGGAACCGCTTTGACAAACAGGGGGACTCCGTAAGCAGTCCGTGTTCCGTGGTGCACTTAGGGGTTTCTGAGGTTACCGCTCAGTGTGTATATATTACAGCTAGAGAGGAAAGCTTACTGTCCGGACACCAAATTAATTACCTACACTAGTATGTTCACTTACTTACTTGATCGCGTACAAACGCTGGTTTGTCTTTCCTGCTTATGCTACATTTAAAACAAGCGCAACACCGAATTTCGAGCTATTTTGTAGTCGTTTTTCCTCTTACCCCGATCTTTCTTTCTTTTTTTTTTTTTTCTTTTTCTCCTCCCTTTTCTCGCGACCAAGAATAATCATCTGAATTTTCTTCCGACGTCGGCTGGTTTATACACGGCGCATAAATTCGCTCGGACGTTTTACCGCGGTAGTTGGAGTCAATGAAACAGTCCGACCATAATTTCACGTTGACTTACAATCAGAAGCTCCGACCGTTCAGAGTATGGAGAAGTCAGTCGGAGCCGAGGGAAGTAGCCGGATCGACCCACCGAGTAATTTCTGTTTTCCGAATAAAACTGACAAAGTCACGTAGGTATGGGTTGGTATTTCGGAATAGCTTATATCTATATATTATCGTCGCGTTTTAGAATTTTCCGCTACATTTTTTTCTGTGAGAAATTTTATTTAATAACGGCTGAACGTTGCGCGTTGAAAATAATAAGGTGAAGAAACAAGATTCGATGAAGAAATATAGAGGGCGAAAAAAAAAAAAAAACAAAAAAACGATTTTTTATACGCGTAAAACGTGATAAAACACGATGAATCGCTTAGCTTTTCGAACTCAATTTCAACGCCTAAAAATTTATCGCGAAAAATATACGAACGATTTTTTCCTTTTGCTTTCGATTACGATAGACAGCGTTTTTTTGGTCACAAATCGATTTCACGGCATACACGTATTGCACTCGGTCGTAGTCGTAGATAATTCCACTCGCTTCGCTTATTATTTTATAAGTCTAAATCCGAGTCCATTATGGCGTAAAAAAAGGGGCAAGGGTTTCAGCGTACTCCTCACTCGTTTACTCTTGCTCAGCTTCTTCACCCCAACCCCACTCTTCACCTTACGAAATATCCGCCTCCTACACCCTTCAGATCTTCTCGCAAGCCAATCCGGATCACGGACAGCTGGGGGGGGGAAAAAAAATGAACATGAAATATGAACAAATAAAAGGTATAAAAATAAATCCCTCGAGTATGCAGGCAGTCGGGTACGTGCGGAGCACTAGGAGCGGAAAATGTTACGGTATGTACAACATTTTCACTGCATGTGTAATTTTTAACGCAAAGTTGAACTTCCTATTTCTGAGTACGCTTTGAATTATAACATATTCGCGCTCGCACCGCGAGAGGTTTGTTTTCATCAAATTCACGGTTGTTTTTGGCGATTTTTTTTCTCCTCCCTAGAGTGAGGTAAGGATCAGTGGCCAAATATGTCCGACCCACCTCACCCAAAAAAAGAGAGAAAGCGGTTTTTCTTCCGGTTTCCGCACAGTCGGAGGGGTGAAATCTATACGGACAGACGTGTCACTGGTGCCGTGATCCTTCTGTCTAGCAATTTTTCATTCCTACAAATCCCTATTGACCCCAACTGCGCGCCGTAGTCCTGCAAGTCCTCAAATACGGGAGCGTTTTTCTTCTCTTTTATCTTTTTTCTCTTTTTCTTTTTTTACTTTTT
This sequence comes from Athalia rosae, assembly GCF_917208135.1. Lineage (NCBI taxonomy): Eukaryota > Metazoa > Arthropoda > Insecta > Hymenoptera > Athaliidae > Athalia > Athalia rosae. Next base: position 19,810,846 of record NC_064026.1, on the reverse strand, counting down.
TTTTTTCATCAGTTTTCTTCATGCAGCTATAACACCCTCCGGACCTCCGATGGGCAAAGATACTCGGTATATAAGCATCCTTCGAACCCCACCCGTGTAGCATCTCTCGTTTATCACTCGCGAACGGTTCGGTCTGCCACTTTTCCTCGTTTTTAGAAAAACAAATTTTTCGAACGGTGCCGTTGAATACATTTGAAACGCAGACGTATGTACTTATATTGGGAAACAAAAAAAAAAAAGGACGGAAATCAGATTTCCAAAAACGCCAGGTATACTAATTGTAAGTAAATGAAAATTCAAAATGGTATAATCTCGTGGTATTTTCAATCATCGATCGGACAGTAAATTGATACAGATTTGTCTCATTTTGTCGTTTCGTCATTCGTGTTTTCCCTCTCCCTTTGCAGTAATCGGGAGCTCCGCGTAAGCTTCCGTGTAGCCATCAGTCAACCGCAGGGGCTTATCGGGCGGTGTAAGACATGTCTACAAGTAAAACATTCGTATCGATCGAATCATTAACGAAATAAAGCAGTTTACGTTTCCCGAAACAAAAGTGAACGAAAAACTGTCGCGTATATCTTCCTCCACTTAGCTTTTCGCTCCCCAATCTACTTTCATTTCCATATTCAATCCAGATTCTTCCGCTTTTCTAAAATCGCGCCGTTAAATTTTCATTTGCAATTTATTACATACGATATACAGATTTATCCCCGCATGTTGATGAAGTAATAAATAACGCTACACGTACGTATCGCCGATGGAAATATCAACCTGTATAATGTAAAAAAAAAAAAAAAAAGAAATGAATATTTTTCACCTTGTTTTTCGACTCGTAATCTCCCTTTGGAAAATCCAAAAATTATGAAGAATAAAACTTGTACGTTACAATGGGGAAGCCACCGAATTAACGAAGCCATTAACTTTTCGAAGAAAACTCGATTCGTCGTTACATCTATGCACGTAATTATAATGTTATAATATGAAATATGCGAAGATCCTGTAGGCCACTAATCCATTTATAGGCCCTAGATTTATAAGCGTTGTTATTAAATTTGAGTGTAGGGTATAAGGCTTAACCACGGTTCGGTCCTGAAAATGGAACTGGGTTATGAATTCATCCAGATATGGTTTCACCTCTATCTACCCACGGGCTGATTCGTGGGTGGAAGTTTGATTCGCGGTCCAGCGACCGGAATCCGCGGTATTCCGGATTAAATCTAACGGCCTATCGTAAGTGCGACCGCTCGCGCGAATGGAAACGTTAGTCACCCGCGGCGCATCTGGCGATACGACGAAGTCGCCGATGACGTGAAATTCTCAATTCGGATGCGCGTGAGATGATTGACACGTCGTGGCGTAGAGAGAGAGAGCCAAGTTGAATCGGTCGGTCGACGCGTGAATTCGAGGCGCGTCGATTGCTTGTTTCAAAGAATAAATCCAACGCTTCATTTATTAGTAACGGAAGAACAGAGGAACGGTTGTAAATCAAGGACAATAGGAGAAAATAAAAAGCCCAGAACCGGCGTTGCACGGCACCCGGGGGGGGGGGGGGGGGGATCGGGAGAGGCACGGCCTACATCGGAGTCGCGGTATCGGAGTCTCGGGCGTGTAGGGGCGAAAGGGGATGAGAAAGCGCGGCGATAGGTAAGTATATAGGTATACATGTATATGTATACAGCGGAATTGACTGTGGACATAAAGCACACAGAAGCGAGGTTCAAAATTGGATATTTCGTCCGCCTGCCTGCCTATTTTAGCGTACCGGCGATGGACGAACAGCGAGTCACGAATCAGCGGCGCGATACGATATCCGCGAGGCCTCTTAAAAATATCTCAACCATGTCAAATTCAAAGTACGCATACCACCCTCTGTTGTATATTTCCACGCGTACTCGAGGCACCCGATTTTCAGGGGGCCCCCCAGCTGTAAGCATATTACGCGTACTGGGCCGCTCCGGAGTTGATTGGTTCTTCGGGGGTAGGTATAGGTATACGCATATAACGCACAACGTCGTTCTTCCTTTCGCAAATAAAGTGGGAAGAAACGAGGCCTCGAGGTAAGTATTACAATTTATGCTTCCATTCCTCCTCCTCCTCCTCCCCCTCCTCCCCCTTCTCCTCCCCCCCTCCCCCAACCGCCAGCTTCTTTCTCCAACTACCCTCTTTTTTAAAAAAAAACATTGGAACGAATTGAACATCGTTCCCTCGTGTTGCGAACGTAAAAAATTAATTTCCGACTTTTTTCTACTGCAATAATTAACTTCACGTTGAACAGTATCGCGTTTACTTTATTCCGTTTGAAGGGATCTGATAATCGATCTGATAATAATCATAGAGAATATAACAAACACATTGTATATCCGTCGCATGCGGAATTTTTGTACACGTGATAGGGATTGTATCATAGATATATTGAACATATCTATGATTGTATACAGTGAGAAATCTCATCGGAGTTAGCGCAACTATTGTCGTCATCCGATTTCTCGCCTGCGGTAGGTCCTCAAACGCGTGTATGTGTGCCGGGTAGACGCGAGTACGCGAATGCAAACTCGAACGCTTTGTCGCGACAGGGTACTATACGAATGGGTTATATTACATCCCGCAATCTTGGAGACGTACCCAGGTAAACGGGTGACGTCACTACCGCTACTGCAAAATCAATTACCGTACGTGATCGCGGGAGGCTGCTCGGAGTTGCACCGTTATACATATTCACATTTGCTATTTGTCTTTGGCGGTGTAATGAGGAGTTTCGAGATCGCGAGGGGAGATTTCAGCGTGTACGGTGAGGGTGGGTGGCGAAAATTTTCTATTCCCTGGTCGGGGGAGCACCCGAACGAATCGTGTCGAATGTTTAACAAACTATTCGATAATAATCGATTGTTTTCGCGCAACGACGATATAGTTGCTGGGAGGTTTTCAGCCAAAGTAAATCCAACGAAACGACGGTTGACGTCATTTGTTATCTCACACCGAGGCAACGAGGCGATCCGAAATGCATCAGGGGAGAGGGAGACCAAAAGACTTTCCGATATCCGATAGCGGAAACCTCGAAAGGACCCCGTGTGTAGGTATTTAGGTTCAGGTGCCGACTGAGATTTGAAGATTTTTTACTTCCGTTCGAAGGCTCATACGGTTCATACTCCTCCGGGAACGCGGAGACGAATGCCATCGACGTTTCGTCCAACTACAGCCGGGGATTCGTTCGAAAAAGCTTACTCCGAAGGTCTTCACGTTTAAAGCCCAGAGTTTTAGGATCCCTGAGAAAATCCAACTTCGATGAAACGATATAGACTCGATCATCTCGCATTTCATCAATTTCTTCTTCGGGGGGATGAAAAATTTCCAACTTACCGGCGAGTAGACCGGTAGACCTAAATAGAGAAATTAATCATCGGATATCCGGATAAAGAACTTTTCTAGTCCTAATCCGTACATCGATTATACAGCCGTAGGAGAACGAGGGAAAAGAACGAGAAAATAGTTTGTGTCTAATTCAGATAAGAATTTTACGAAGCCATTGAGCCGAATGAATGTAATTCCGTTAGTTTTCTCGTCTTCTCGTAAATATCGTCCATTAGAGCCAGCGCAAAGAGAATGAACAAAAAAAAAAACAACCACCCCGCACGGAGAAACGAGGAGCGGGAAGAAAAATCAGAAAAATAAAAGAAAGGGGAAGGGGATATGAAGAATCGTTAGCGTTTCTTTGATTACTTGTTTTTCTTCGCCAATGCGATTATCTGTGATTCGCGTGAGTTTCGTACATACTTCCTTGTATCACACTGGTATTTTAGCAGTAGCTCATACATAGGTATATACGTACGCGCAAATATTATACGTGTGAAATTCTCACGACTGAAACGCGTCTGTTTCTCTTTTTTTCCTACAACTTTTTCTTCCAATCAAAATCACGACGTTTTCGATGTCAAAATGGAGATCTTCGGTAGCGTCTTGAGCTTGAATGGTAAATTAACTATTCGACACGGATACGTTATGGTCACCGCGACGCAACTAGGCGATGATCCATTGACCGGTTGAAACTAGGAACTGTACATGGCGACGTTGCATTATTTGAGGGATGAAACATTATATGTTCCAACCGTATGGCTATACGTTGCATTGATTTGACCACAGTTAGATTGCCAAAACCGCTGACTGTTGCTGCAGTCTGCATTGCAGTTCGGTGTCCTCGGACGTGGGTGTGCTGGGCCGCATCGAGTTGTGTGTTTATCACCGTCAATATCGATTCAAACCACAATCCATTGTAGGGGTGAAGATGAGTTACACCGAATTTGTCAATTTTCAAGAATGGAAATTCATTCGGAGTACATCTCGAACCGCTCTGGTCGCATAGCTTGATCGATTTCCGTTGATAAGTCGGTGCCAGCTGAGCGGAAAAGAATCGATCATTCGTTGAAACTGCGGTATGAATTCATTCCGGAGTTTGAAATTGAATTAAAAAAAAAAAAAAAAAAATAAGAAATGGAATGATGGATTGAACATCCGATGGTAACTTGGGAGCTTCCGAAGCTTTTTAGCTGCGTTCGAGCTTCCCCGAACAGAGGGCGGAAGCTCGAGGGTAACATTTCGGGATTGAAGATCCCTACGTCGATTCGTGGATTCTTAGTTAATGCGCATCGTACGATAATCCAGAAAATTTCTTTAACGAATTCCGATCAACAAGTAAAATTATTTATCATCTTGCTTACGTGATATTTGAAACAACAATTTTTTGTTTTGCGATTGTTCTCTCCCCATACGTAGCGCGGGAGAATAGGTATAAATGACGTTTAGCCGAGCAAATTACGTAATTAAACACGAAGGATCAGGTGGATTGAAAGTTTGGCACATTAAGGATCCTATAAAGCTACTCGCTCGATCTTTGCCTACTCGAAAGTGGCTTACAGGGGTCTCCGTTTGACAGACGACTCTTATACCCGTTAAACCATGATACACACGTAAATTTCACATCGATATATCAGACACTAACGTCATTCTGATTTAATTATACGTTCGTCGCAAGTGAAATTTATCAGGCATATGTTAATTAACGACATTTGTTAATTAGTATCGAAGATCAAACAAATCAATTCGGTATATTATTAATTTGAAAGTTATTAAGTGCATAATGAACCAAGAAATAGAACTAATTAACGACAAATTTACGACACAATGATGAAAAGTTTTTTAGCCAGAGGAACTGAACTTTTCCATATCGACCATTGCTCCATTTTTCATCATAATAAATTACCACCCTTCGAAGAGTACAATGTTTTTTCGAACCACCCCCTTCCCCCACCTCTCTACTCATTTTCCCGATCCATATAGAGTTTTCTGCATCTAAACTCGAGTTATTGTTTTGTCACTGGACAATCGACGTTGCTCGCCGACGAGGTTTAACGATCCAGTAGATTTTTTCGTTTTCGTTCAACTGACAATACTCAGCAATTAACGTTTTCGCACAGCGTGAAAATTCGACACGTCCATTGCGTGCCCGATACCCGTTACCTGGAATAGTCGGCGTCGTGCAATCACTTTTTTCAATGAATTTTCATCGCCATGATAACGTTGTTCAGTCGGTACAGTTTCACCGACAATTAGTGGCCTATCATTCGGAAACTCTACTTTTTACCACCACTTTAACTCGCCAACTCTATCTTCAGACGAATACGAGTACCTGTAATATTTCCGCGTCAGATCCTCGCACGTGACGAATATTTGTAAACTTCGCTGAGGTTACAAGGGTCAAAGGAAACGCGAAATGAGAAGAAAAACGAATCGGATATTTTGTTTCGAAGTTCGCAAGGCCATTCGAAGAATGAACATTTCACGTACCTAATCGAAATTCCGCGTACACGCGTAATCTCAGGCATCTGGTTCCAGCGATGAAATTTCTCTAATTACGGTACGCGGTCATACGCAGTCTGTAATATCTGTTTTCTTAACGTGTTCGCATCGTGATCGGTATCGAATTGCACAACACGAACGTGTTCGAAACACGTCTGGATGGCGTGAAACGCGAAGGGACGTGTTACATGTACTCGTGTCTCGTTCTGTATTCACACAAATGAGAGGAAACCGAAAACAGAAGAAAAAAAAAAAAACAATTATTCGAGAAGCGAGAGCGAATTTCCGTTAAATGTTTCGTCGATATTTTTCGTCGTTGAATATTTTTCGCAACGATACGCATGTCGTGTTTTCGATTTTAATCCATGCTGATTATCTCAGAAACGCTTTGCGAGGTGATTGCGAAATGGAAAATACGAACACCCCCACGTACCTGTACTACACCTATGCCGCACGCACACTATACACGATACGAAGATATACGACGTGCAGATATTAACATTATCATTTCATTGTACTATCGTTGCGGGTATTCCACAATGGTACGCGAATATCCTTTTCGATAACATTACGCCAATTTTATTTTTAAACCATTCTCCTCTATTGTTTCGTTCTACACGTTGTTGCTCCCAGTTTTCATTCAATTCAAACGTGCGATACGAACGATGTACATTTTATCTAGTTTTTTTTGTTTAAATCTATTTTATTTTTTACTCCCGCAAAAAACAATGCTATATACGGTACGGAATACATATACGACGGTCCATTTTATCCACTCCGGTAGATGTGTATGCACCGGCTATGCCGAATTGACGAAAAGAGAGAATCATTTTTTGTTCTTTCAGATTATATCGTCGATAATACGAAACGGGCATCTACTACAAAGTGGAACTCTACCGGCTAATTGCCAATCTGGTTACATGCGTACGAATCAGCGGTCAATTTGCCCATTTCGGCTTTTATCCGACTCCATACAACGTAGATACGTTTTGGCGGAATATTATTTTCATTGTATATCAGGTAGAAATTTATCGACGATACTAGATCGACGTTTATCCAAAATTCTTCCCTCGTTTGGCGAAGACGTTTCCCCCAGAGTTTTCGCCTTTTATGTCCTTCGGTTTATCTATACCTACATTATACATCGCGAATATTATTAATACATCAATAGTAATATATTGATATGATATTGATTCGACGCCGTACATTCGTTATTTACTAATTGTCGATGGGAGAGTGCAGGAGACGCCATTTAATGAAACGAATTTCATATGAATCGATCGTTGTCACGGCCGACTGTTGGTAGGATTATATAAAATCGGGCATCACACTCGTATCCCACACTCGTAAATGACATGGCTATAGGTATATCCTATTCGCGCGAATCGA